>NW_009647748.1:2102228-2116409 GCF_000708025.1 Charadrius vociferus | reverse complement strand
TGTGTATGTGCCTTTGTACAGATAACAAATAACCACAAGGGTCTGTAATGATTTACTATCTGCGGTCCTCTACCTATACACATGTGAACATAAATGCATTTATTGAGGAATAATAAAGGGAATTTAAAGCCGTGTCATAAAAAGCAGCGTATGAGAAGTTACCCACTCAAAATGTGGGTGTGTTTAAGTCTCAGATGTAACAATTAAATGCTAACATGGTGTAATACAATAATATGGGCACACAGTGTTTCATTCCAGTGGCAATCCTAATTATAACACTACTCAGTACAGGAAATTGCCTGTTCAACTACTCTGCCTGAAAACCTTAACAGAAAACTGCGTATATGTTTGCTTACATAGTGAAATATAACGCAGAGCCGACTCCAAACAGCAAACCACAAAATCTCCTTCTTTCCTTTAATTTTGCTCTTCCCTCCCAAACTGCACACAGTAGAGAGTAACACCACGATTTATTAGCAGCATGAAAGTGAGGCAAGAGCCTGGTTACAAAAGCCAGTGGCGTATGATAAAATGATGGCTCAATCAAACGGCTGTAACATGCTCAAAAACAGACTTGGAAGGTCTGTGTTCCAGCAGCGGCAAGGAAAAGAGCCTGTCAACATTGTGTGCGTATTTCTCCACGTGAATATTGACGGCTGTAAGTGAATTGCACTAGCTGGACTTGCTGAAGTAGTTATAAAATGAGAGCTCCTCTTCCTCTCTGGATTCTCAAGAAGCTTGTGAAGAGAAACAACCCAGATATTTATGAATTAAAATGCTTTCAATTCCATCTCTCCCAGGAGGGAGATAAATATCAATTTGATGTTCCTCTGTGCTAGAAAAAAAGGGATTTGTGCTTTTTTTTGTTCCCTGAGAATGGACTGGAGCAGACTTTTTTTCTAAAGCTTCACTTTTAATCTCTAATATAATGAATTACTTTACCCTTCAAAGCACGTAGTTTTCCAGTTAGTAAAATATCTGGGGGCATCCAACTTGGGGTTGGGACAATAGGATGCACAATTCTGGTCTCTGTCTTGCTCAGTCCTTCACCCTCCTTGACACACTCTTGATTACAGACTGGAGAAGATCTTGATGATAACCAAAAACTCAGCTGCATAATAGCAAATTTAGGCACCAGTTCAGGAAAGTCCTTAACCATGTGCTTAAACTTGTTGCTTAATCACGGCCAAAAGAGCAGACAAAGAACTCAAGTAGAACAATACATAGACTGAGAAAGTCTCTGCTGGGGGCTTTGGTTTCTTAACTGTGTGTGTACTCCTGTCATTCTATTGACCTTCAACATCTACAAAAAGGCAGTATGATTTACTGGAGCTAAGTTGTTTTACGAGGCTTGGTTGAGACTTGAAGTTCTTCCTAACAACAAACAAGTGCTGAGTCAGCAGCTGGACTCTCCTGCAGGAGGGGAGAATGTGACGATGGGACTAACAGTTTTATACTCCTAATATATCTAATAAAAAAAGAACTAACTGTATTTCACCCCAGAGTGAACAGTATTTACTGAATAATATCATGTGACTGGACAGACCGTATTCTTGATACTGCAGCATCTTCCCCAAATTCCTGCTTTTGTTGTCTGTGGCACCACTCTCAATGTTTCTTTATATTTTCTTACTACTCTTGTTATAAACCTTCCAGCAACAATTTACTGAGGTTTGATTCTAATTTGAGCACCCCAGTCTACCGAAACTCTTTCTTTCAGAAAGAAAAGCTATTGGCAAGGATCTAGCACACCAAACATTGGGGTTTACTTCTTTGACTTTACAGCTTTACTGGCATCTTTCTGTTGGTCTGATTGTGCCAAAGGTTAATAATGCCCAATAATAGACCATGTCCATTTAATTGGACAGATTAGCCTGTGGAAAACTCTCACTTGTAGTGCCACAGGAGCAGAATCACCCTTCAGTGTGGTAACCCCATGTGTTGTCTTTTCCCGTGGTGATATGGAAGCTGGGGAAATCTGGGGGACTATAAAGTAGCGCAAGACAAGTTGCTTTAGCTCATCAAAAATAAATTAAAAATATGAATATTAAAGAATGTCATTAATAGGTACAGAAACCTTAAAAGGGGTGTTGTATTTTCTTCTGATTTCAGTGATGTTGGTGCAAATCTTGGTTACATCACTGAAAGTTTCATTCCTAGCTCTGAACCTCCAGAACAGATTCTATTCTTGAAGTTATGAACAGCTATCAAAACTGAGTTACTAAAAAGTGATGGAAAAGAATGATTTTGCCTGTTGTTTCTTAGGACACTTTTATGCCTTTCTGACTTCTTTGTATCACTGTGAATGAAATGGAAGTTTAAGGACATGGTTAGACATGGATGACTGTGTATGAATCCCATTTGTAGCGGTAACAGGTGAAATATCTTTGCGAGTGACATAGCAGTTTGGATATGCCCATTCTATCC
Organism: Charadrius vociferus; assembly: GCF_000708025.1. Lineage (NCBI taxonomy): Eukaryota > Metazoa > Chordata > Aves > Charadriiformes > Charadriidae > Charadrius > Charadrius vociferus. The sequence continues at coordinate 2,113,982 of NW_009647748.1, read as the reverse complement.
TACGCCTAATTACATTTTTTATGTACACAAGTATTTCTCTTTAATCATCTCTGTCTCCTCTTTGCCTGTGTTCCATTTGTCACAATTCTGCTTCTTTAGCCTGCATCAGCCATGCTTAATATGTGCCATAGCTTTGTTTATGGATATATTTTACTAATTCTTATTTATTAAAATAATTGCCTTAATTAATCCTAATTGTTCATTGTTAATCACTCAGTAATACGCTTCCATTTGCTTGTACACATATTTTTGTATTAGTCATTATAAAAGCAAGACATAAAGCAAATGGTATAATTACTCACAAAAGACCGGGAGCTCAACCAATAAAAATCAAAGGGGAGAAAATAAAATGCTTTCAACATTCCTATATAGTAACTGGGACATCCTGTGTCACAAATGACTTTATGAGCTGTCTGGAGGTAGGATTCCCTTCTAAAGCCCCAGAAGGCTAAGAAATGAAATGAGAAACCGTCTTACAGCTGAGGTGATGGTTCCAAATTTACCTCTTGCTGTTTGTCAGCAAGACCAGGAGAGAAGGTAAATGATGTCAGTACCCTACTGAACTAAGATAGGCTGCCTGGGAGAGCCTTGAAGGGAATGAAATTTGAATAACAATGTCAAAAAACCTCAGAGCTTTGTATTTTATTTTTTTTTATTTTCTCTTGGAGGTGAAGAGAAAAAGCAACCACCTACTATTGTTAGGCAAAAGCTCAGAAACGTCTTAATGTTGGTGGTTACTGAAAATCACAACACGACTTGATCTGTTTGTACTCACGCTGGGTCAATTCATGATCAGACAAGTGTATGGGGGCGAGGAAAGAGGAAGCCTTGCTGAGAGCAATGGCAGTGCCATCACCCAGGTGGGTGGTTATCTCTCCTGTAACTCTAGCCTTTCCCTAAAGCCAAATGTAAAAACAGTACAAGCTATGAGGTAGCACGCAAAGGCTCTGCAGAGCTACAGAGAGAAGGTCTGAAGAAATGTGTCTCAAGGGCAGTCCTGGGCTAGCAAAGATATTCTGTCAGAACAAATACAGACTCCCTTAGGTGGGGCTATTGGCTATTGTATGTCGTCCATGCACATGGCCTCTATCTCCTATGAGAAAAGTGTTCTGTTTTTCCTGTTAGCCGGAAAGTAGCTTTCATATCAGACAGAAATGGTCTGGTCCACTAAATAACGCTAAAGCAGTTAATGGTACAGGTCTTGCAATGTGAGCCTAAAGGGGAGAATAAACTCCCCGAGCGCTTGTTCTACTTCACTGGCCCAAAGTGACTGAGGTACATGGACTTCAGAGAAGCCATGCTACTGCTATCAGCTGAGAGCCTGATCCGTGTTTATCTGTAACGCACTGATCTTTCTATAACCTTGCAATATTATAATTGTCCTTAGTCAAATGATATTGACAAATGATTTATTCAACAGTTGCAGTTCCCACAGTTCTAAAGCTTGTTGACTTCATATTCTTGGGCAAATTATTTGTGGCTTAATCTGCTGGCAAAGTCCCAATGGTTTTGAGGAAGTCATATTAACAAAAGTTTTGTCCTGAATAAGTAGATTTCCCTCTCTAGCTGACAAGGTTTAAATATCTATTGATGTAAAAGTGCAATCTTTTTTCTATGGGAAAGTTGGTAGTTTAAACTCAGTGAAGCATTTCTCAACTCACCTTCCTTCTCCCAACACTGACCCTTTGTAGCCAGGGGTAGTCCCTCTGCAAGAAGTACGAGCTTATTCTCCCACATTTCCACTTATTTTTGTCTTTGATTCTGTTAGGTCTTCCAACAAAGACATGGTTAGTGGCAATTTTTAGTGGCTTCTGTGATCTGGGAATCTGACCTGCTACAAGAGTTGAACAAATCCAATTCTGACACATCTACAGTCTGGAGCCACACAACAGAAGGTTTTGTATTATGTCTTTCTCCTTCCCTTTTGACCATTGTTTTCTGTGCACTGAGCCAACTCACATTACCCGTCAAAACTGGTGAATGCAGTAGGAGAGGAACAGCCTGTTTGAACAGCCACTACAGGTTGGTGAAATCCTGATGACCCCCTTGTTTGGCCACAAAAGAGAGGTGTCCTATGGCATAAATATGCCTTCGTGTGAAGTGCATGTGAAGTGGGGGTGATCCTGTAACACAAATCTGGAGCTGAGAATGTGTCTCCTGAGGGCACCTTTCCCTGGAACCATCACACAGATACAGCAACCATGCGAGGTCTCCAGTGGTGGAGTTGCAGCCTCCGACTTGGCAAGCCCATGCACCGGGCCCAAGAATGGAGAGACACTACATACCCTTTGCTACATTTTCACAAGAAACAACCCAAAAGCCACTGCTCCCATTCAAGTACGTAATTCAAAACGTCCATACTTCTTTATGGATCCTGTGTGATGGAGACCATGTCTCTGCAGTCTAATGTTAGATCTATAGCCCAACTACTGCTAAACGTGTCAGATGAAGTAAAGACAGGAAAGGGGAAATTTTAAACGAGTGAATTAATGGCTAAATTAATGTTACAGCTCCTCCTACAAATCCTCACTTACAAGCTCAGCAGGTTTTTCTTGTTTATCCACCCAGCCTGTCCTGGAAAGGGACCTCCTACCTCCTTCTTCTCTATTGCTGTTGCTATTAAGAGAGATTTTTGTAGTACACAAAAGCTCTGATTGTCCTCTCACTTATACTAATTTTGCAATTGTGTAAATCCATTGACCTGAGCAGAGTTATTTTTGATTGACACTAATATATGCTGGAGGAGAATCAGGTTTTAAATATCTTTGAAGGCAGACAAGCTTGGAAAAAATAGACTTATTTTTAAGCTCCATAATCGTGACGATGTCCTTTTGTGCCATGCTGTTCATTTGTTATTTGAATTATATTTGTCAAACATTCATTCAGGTCAGATATTTGTATGCCCATTGTGTATTACTTTGTAAATTTAACTTAATTTGTTTGTATTTTTTCTTTATAAATAACCTCACTTCAAAGTTATTTTAGAGGTTTTAAAGACCGGGAAGGCAAAGTGAATGCGTATAAATGGCTCAAGTTCCTAAAGCTTCAATAACTTCCAGGATTTCTCTTACCATGAAACCGAGTCATTTGTATCTTACTATGTGATGTGATCATTCTGTTACTGTGATGTAGCTAGACAAGAAGTTGTCAATGATTTATAGTCACATTGTCTTCCCCATAAATAGTGTAATACACAGTTTCATATGGATAGTCTTCAGTTTAGTCTCTTTTATGAAGTATTCAGTTCAGCTGAGCTGTGTAAAGTACTTGGTCTAACCACCAAGATGAGTCATTACAGTGTTATAATTGCTCTTTTCTATTTATTTCTTTTTTGTTGTTGCCATTAGGTCAATTGCTTACCTTTGGCCTTTTATAGCAATAGAAAGACCCCTTTCCTCTGAAATCTTTTGCTTTCTACTCCACAATGTACCACTGGGCAAAGCTAAACACCCAGTTGATTTCACCTTGAATTACTGAAGCAGCTTCCTGAAAATGATCCAGTAGCTTAATTTTTGCGGACATTTTCATCAAAAACTTTTTGCCCCATTACTAGTGTGGCTTTGGGCAGGATTACAGCTGAAATTGCAACACTTCTTTTTTACTGTGTTGTGCGTGACGAGTATGGATTTACAAGCCTGTCCAATCCAGTGGCCTTTTGCATACTTCAGAGGCTGTGGTCTCTCAAGCAACTTGCCAAACCCCTTGCTATGTGAGAACTTGTTGAGCCAATGTAGTATACATATATATGTGTATTATATAAATGCATTCCATGTATTGCAGTGAGTCAGTTGAAAATCCGAATGAAAAATTAGAAGTTGCACCGATACTGTGACCTGCACTTTAAAAGGAACATCTCGGCCATTGCGGGCTATTAAATTTTTGTCTAACCAGTACATATTACTGTTAAGTTCCAAAGTCAGAAGATTTCTTCTATAACATAACATCTATTGATAATAATGGATGCCCTCTCCTTGAAAAATAATGTGGCTCGTATCTGGTGTGAAACTACTAGTGAGTTGACTTACTTTTCATTGTAGTTAGAAGAGATTATGTTAAATGTGGCATCTTCCCCTGGAAAAATATACCAGGGAACATTTGGTGCTGTTCCAGCCCTGCATTAGCCCAGTTGAACATGCAGTTAGCCAATATTATACATACGTCTAAAATAACTGTGTAAATTAGGTGCATAATTGCATCCATAAATTGTTGGAAAATCTGGCTTTTAAATTACACATCATAAACAGTAATAACCCACTGAGATGATTGCTGTCAGTTTACCTTACCTAAACTGCGTTTCTCTTTGTCCAGCGTAAGAATCAAGGGATGCTCTCTAAACTTAGCAGGGAGCAAACTTCAAATCAGCAATGAAGGTGTTTGTTTGCTTACAAAATGTGTCAACAAGCTCTGGATGTCACTGTTGTAGGGAGTTGTGGGGCCTAAATCATAAAAGACTGTTGCGTTTTTGGTAGGCTGTGTCCATCAGCTGGTCTTAGTAGTTTAGTTGCGTTTTCTGGATCAGAAAGTCCCTGTATCATCTAGTCCTGGAAGCTGGGAGGATGTACAAAGAGAAGGATGTTTTGTACCTTTGTTCATATCATACAAACACAGGATTTGGTCTAGATGAACTTTGGCCTGGCAGTTACAGCTCGTTTTCCAACCTTATATTTCTTTACATTACTTTGCAGAACATTTCTGTTTCAGACTGACCTTGAAGTCACAAAAGTAGTTCTTATTACATTCAAATCACAGTTATTATTTTCCTTTATATTTGAATATCCACAGTTAGAAATGTGATTTGTTGTTATTATTATTATTCCTAGTATTATTATTATCTCACGAACTTCAGAATCTGAATCTGACATAGTGAGGAATAATCTCATTGGGATCCTGACTCAAGCCTGTGCAGAATGTCAATGAAATAAAAAGAATCAATTTAAAACTCAATTTAAATATCAGAATAGACCTGATAGTGGTTCAAGATAGACCGTAATTAATCTAACCATTTACATAACAGCCACTTTGGAGGAAATTTGTCAGTGCGTGACAAGAATAGATAGTTGTGACCACCAAGAGATGTAATAGAGGATGGAAATAACACTTAAAGCACACACCTCCAATTACTATGATATTGTCTATCTTTTAATAATGAGAACATCACAACAGGGAGGTATATGAGCTTTTAATGACACTCGGTAAATGAGCTGGCTTGCAAAACAGCTGCACGTCCTTTTGTACTTATAATGGCTTGACAACATTTTGTCTAGAGGGCTGTGCTATTTTTCTAACCCGGCCCGTTAATCTCAAAAGCAAATGTTGTTTTCCAGTGAGAAAGCTGCACAAACTGACTCTCCCTGCTTGTGCACTGTCATAGCATGAGCCAAGAGCTGAAGTGAAGTTTGTCAGAGCCCTGAAGCAAGGAGCAACAGAGTCAGCCATTAAAATGCATGAATCTCAACAGCTCCTGAAACTGGAGTAATCCTTCTGAAAAAACACAGCATTGGTCAGGTGTGGATCTAGTGGGGGGGCTGCTGTTTGGAGGCTCGTGGACCCTCTGTGAAGTGCCATCTAATACAAAAGCCATGCTTAGGGTTTTGAGGCACTCTTCCACTTGCACGATTGGGCAGCAACTACCCTTCCATCCTTACTCGCAGGTAACACTGGCTCTAGCATGTTTATTGGAGAAAGGGAAAAAAAGGAGCCCCCATTTGCAGTGAATGTCACAATTCTAGGTAAGCTTAGAGATTTAAATACATGCATTGCTAGATCTGGGCTGCGAGTCCAAATAATGAATCATCTGTATTAATGGGAAAGCCCATAACAGCATTGCCCTGGGTGTGTACAGAGTGATAGAAATTCTAATGTATTTTAAAATTAAACTTGACCTACAATCCTACTCCAATCTTAGATCTGTACAAAGGCATTAATTGGACTTATTCAACTAATTACTTGTTATTAAACTAGTGTAGAGACTGTAAAGACTTGGACAAGCAATTATTTTCTATAGATGACAACGTGAGTTTTGGCAATATTATCTGAACTGGGATAAAAGTTCTTAAACCTTCAGAAGCTGAGCCCGCGGCAGCCAAGCCTATGAAGCCAAAAGATTATGCCAATGTTCTCATGGTTTTCATTTTGTTGTGTAGGATGAAATTATGCCAAAATGTTATGATACTGTATCAGAAGTTGCATGCATCTTCTCTGTACAGAACCGTGAGGTTTCAGCAGCCCACTCTAACCTAAGCAGCAATAGGCAAAGATGCCCACACCTCTCAGTAACCCAAATGCTGAAAGAGGTGATAGCTGTAAGACCTCTAGATGCAAAAGATTTAATTTGTCTAGGGAATGGAAAAATTAAAAAACCACCCAGTGTTTCCAGCTTGTGATAAAGCCATAAATCCTAATTTCTTATTTTAACATGTATTCACTGTGGGTTACTGACAGGATTCCCAGGTATGAAATAAAGTTATTGATTTCAGTTTGTGTACAGATAACTCATGTCTTTGGGTGGCCATGACCACTCAGAGGGATGAGGACCAAACCTTTGCTCGGTTTTGGGGGTTAGTGATGGTCCTTTTGTCAAGGACGGAAAGAAATAATATTAAGTTTTCCTTTTCCAGTGAACTAGTACTTAAAAAATGAAGTTATAGAAACATCAGGGAAGCCCACTGATCTACATGAGGTTTAAAAAGTTGAAGGACTTGGCTTTGGTAAGGTCAACACTGTCCTTATGACTTTTCTATAACTGATAAATAATGTAGTGCATAGGTACAATCTTGAAGTGTCACAAAGCAAAATCTTTAGCAAATATTTCATATATAACACAACAAAACTATTTCTTTTCCACCAAACATTTCGGTTCCATAGAATCAGTATTTTCCAGTGGAAGACTCTTCACCTGAAAATTGCTTGGCTGCAGTGAGATACACCAGTTGCATCTGCTGGTGATAAAAACATGTATTTCTGTAGCTCCATCCCTCGGGGTACTCAACTATTTCTCAAACACACTCTCTGTGAGGTCAGAAAATGCTATTCTCATTTGGTGGCAAGGAAACTGAGTCACAAAGGGGCTAGGTGATTTTTCCAAAAGGAACAGGAAGTGTATGAAAGGGGCAGGAACCAAATCCTGGCTTCCCAAGCTCATTAACCTTGCTCTTCAAATGTAATGACTTCTTACTAAGTCAACTGAAACAATTTCTGCCTTTCTAAGCTGTACCTTTGTTATGTGTGGGGACCAATGCTGTTCTGAGCTTTGAAAAGCTTTGGAGCTCTTTGGCAGGATTTTTAGAACTTTAAAAAATACAAAAATGAGGATGTTTAGAAGGTGAAAAGCTTTTTTTTTGCAATTTCTCTTTCCTTTTTTCCTTCTGGAATCTAACAAGTTCCAAATGTTTTGGAGTGTCTATTTTTGTGGAGTTTTGGATTGAAAGTGTTGTTCTTGTACATTGCTACAGTAAAGTGTTTACACAGAAAACAGTCTAGTCTGGAAAAATAACAATTTGTTCACAGGATCATATAACATATTTTCCCAAATGGGCTCTTGGGAGCGAGAGCAACCAATCCGTCTTCTCTCTGCAACGAATTTGCAATCTCTGATTTCTCTTTTCACCCATGAAATCTTCATCCTGCTCCCAGTGCCAGCTATAGTCTGTCCCGCTATTAACAGCAACAGCAATAAAGGAAAAAATAAACTCCTTCCAGTCTTTAAGGCTTTTTGAGAGCAGTGCAGAGCAAACAGGTCATTATGCTTGCACGTCAGCATCTTGAGAGAAATGCTGGCAGCCCAGGGAAAGAAGGAAGAATAAAAATCCCATCAGAAAAATACTCTTTGCTCTGTATAATCCTTCTTTGCAATTCCTGAATTTAGACTTCTTTATTAAAGGGAATGAGCCGTGTACATTCAGAGCTGTACGTGGTTTCCCTGTTTGTGCATCCAAGGTATGACACAATAAGGACAAATATCCGGAGGCAGGTTCAGAGACATTGAGTCTAGATCTTTAATTAATAGCTAGAGATCAATTGCATAATACCTGAGCAAATAGACACGTGCATTTATTATCTGAAAACAAGAACTCTGCAATTACGGTCATAAAGAAAATGTCAGAAAACAAGAAGCAACAAATACCCATTGTGGAATTAATAAGAACAGTAGTTCCCCTCCAGTGGTCACTGAGTAAGCAAACATTCTGGTTAAATAAACTGAAATGGAGCATATCTGGGCAACACACTTATGTGCTGGGTCAAAGCAGAGGTTAAATAAAAATTTGTTTTAAAAAGACCCAAAAGAACACAAAATGACTCCCTACCCCATGCACCACATGTTGTTAAAGGAGTGAAGAGGAGCGTTGGGTACTTTCATGAGTGTGCTGCGTGGCTTTGAAGTGGAGCTGTATGGAAAGCAGGGAGCATTCGTGTTTACCCCAGGCTCCTAGCAACTTCCCTGCTCACAACTAATCTTTGGCACCGAGGATGTATCGGCACTCGGCAGCCAAACACAACTCACCCCTGCCAACACCATGGTGACGGGCTGACCCTTTCAGAACACATCAGCATTAGGATTTCAAAAAGGGCAGATTTTCAAGGTCGAAGTTTATTTCATGTAAACCAGCCACCTGAGGTTTCTGAGGTGCTGATCCTTAATTGGTCATTACAGTAAAAACATAGGAGTAATTTCATATTAGACTGATGCCTCAGCATGTAATCCCAATTTAGGTCACTTCATAACCAATGGATTTTTGCAGCTTCAAATGCATTCTTGCGTGTCTACAACATAGTTAGATGCATCCAGTCACTTCAGAATAATTATTGTTGCTACCTTTTAATAAATAACACAAACCAATTTCTTGAGTGTGGTTGGAAAGATTAATAGCCCATATTCTCACAGCTCTACGGTGATGAACATAAACAGTGATTTTGGGGGCTGTACGAATAGCCCTGTGTACTCATGTGAGAAGGAACCGCATATTGACTCCAGGTTCCTCCAGTAGGTAAGAGCAGGAATTATTCACAGAGGTAGCAGAAAGGTGGGTTTGTCATGGTAAAAAAGCCTCTGACCAATCTAAGGACAAAGGTCTACCGAGGCTGAAGGGAATCCAGCTGCACTCAGAAGCACTAACATGAATGATCAGCCCTGAAAGAAGTTGTACTTTATGCAGATTTTCCTCCGGGTTATATACTTAGACTTTTTGCACAGTTTTACAGACACCGCTTTGAATGTCTCGTAACTCCTTCTGCCACATCTCTTTACATTTCCAATATACCTAACTAATCCAGTAATTAACCATAAAAATAAATTACTTGTATAGATTATGTAACAATAACAAGGCAGCATGAGTCAGTTTTCTTTGTTCTCACTCACTAGCAAGCAACAACATGGGCTCATTAAGTAGGTACCAGAAGTTCAATATGGAGAAAACTCAGATCTCAAGGCTAGATAATTTGGCCTCCATTTGTTTGCCTTTGTTCTCTTTTGTTTCCAGATTAAAAGGGCACCATGTACTTTTAGTTTCTTCAGGTAAAAAAAGACATTAGGGAGCTGTTCCTTCATTGACAACTGACCAGAGACGGGTTACAGCATACACAAGAGTTGCTCGCCTTGCGTTTACAGTTTAATATGGATGAACATAGCTAGAATTTAATTTGCCCCAGGAGAATTAGGAAGCGGACCCCGCTGACATGCAGACAATGAGAAACTAAGTCACCAATGCATTGCCACAAACATCCAAAAGCTTTCATAAGCAATCTGAGACTTACTGTGGAAAAGGCATAATCTCAGGCTCTGTAACCACAAAATCAGTGCAATTACTCCCAGGTCCATGACGGTCTGGCTAACTTTTGTCTACTTGGTACCTTTGTAGAATGGCACAGTCCCCGACCTTAGTCACACACAATCCTGTATATAGGTAGATAAATATAGCTGCATGGACATTCATATGGCTGATCCTTCTGTTGAGTGGGAGAAGGATGATTTGATCTCTTGAAGTGCTTCCAAGACCTTGCGGGGAACTATCCCATTTATAGATGAACACAAGATTGCACGGCCTCAGGAAGACCCTGAACCACCCAAAGCCTGGGATATTTCTGGCCACAGCTGAATCGTGTTGGGGAGAAGTGCTGGACAGCAGTGTGAGTATTCCCCCACCTTGGAGCAGGATGGCATATGGACTATGGGGCTGCAGTTTGGCACTGTGGAGTTCAGCAGCAATAACAGTTTAGGTGTTACCTCCTATCCTGCTTCTTCTGTCCCATTCCTCTTTCCCATTCTTTAAGTATCACTTTCCCCCTTGTGCCAGCACAGATATTTCTGGACCTGGTCACGGAACCAGACCAGGGAATTCACTTGACTTAAGGAAAAACTGCAAAAAAATGCCTGTTTATTTATTCCAGCCAAATATTTTCAGTTACTTGAGAGACATAACCAAGGAAGCAGTAGGACAAAGGGATGAGTGACTGAAGGCAGGGAATGAGAAGAAAGGGTGTCTTAAGCCAGGACTTCCACTCAATCCTCTTTTTGCAAATACATGGCCTGAGGAGCCCTACTGGGGGTTGATGCTCTGAACATTCCCAGCAAACCTGGCTGTGAATTTACTCTAATTTATGTTTGTCTCTCTTCAGATGCTACTACCTCAAGGGTTGCTGAGAACCAGCCTAATACAGCATGAAGCCTGCTTCAAAATGAAAATTCCCAACAATAAGCAATCCTGGCTAGCTTTCAGTCTCACTGACTTAAAATAATGTAATGCTTTTTCTAAAAATAAACAAATAGGGAAGTGCTACAGTTTCACTTTCAACCAAAATGAGAATTTGTTCTTACATAGAAACGGGCCAACTAGATGATTTTCAGATTAAACATCTGGATCAACTTTCAGTAAAGTTTTCAAAAGTAGCTTCATATTCCCTGAAAATGTAGTCAGCAGTTCTTAGAACAGTTCATCATCAAGACGGCAGAAATCTCATAAAGTTAGTTGATCCCATGGGTTTTCCACCACTAGGGGAGTCTGATTTTCAGACTTGGTTTAATATCATCTATCAAAATTGGGTCACTTGAAGACATCTTCATTTAATCATCTGGAGATTGGAGTGCCCAAAGTCATTAGTCATAGTGAAAATGCTTGTGCTTTTAGCTGATTTGGACCTGAGTTTGATTATAAAGATTAGAGTTCAAATATCTAAACTCCAAAGCTGAGACAGGTTATCAGAGGGGTGTTCCTAACTCTGATTTCTTTTATCTTTATTTCATCTGGAGTTCCAGCTCTGTAAAATCACACTTCTCTGAATCAGAATTACTATATATTTTATGTAAATGAAATTACATTATGGTGCCAATTGGCTCTTGAGTCAAACTAACTAGGAAAGAATCTAATTATATCCATTATTAAATGTTTGTGCTCCACGGATCCAACTTCTTAAAAACAACAATGATGAATTTACAGATTCCTATTACCATCTGTTGCATGCTTTCCAAGTCTGGCAGGGGGTGGAAACCTTGCCGAATTAAAAATATTGCTATTTAAAGTCTTCCATGTATTCATTTCCTTAGACATGTGAACTTGTTCAGTGGCAGAGCCAGCCTTATGGTTTCTGTAATGTTGCTGGCTGCTGAACTTGGAGCCATTTTAAACAATGCAGTGGATTCTCACAAAATGTATTTTTTTAAGCTGTATCGCTCAACCACAGACCTAAGTGGACAATCTCTTTTTTTTTCTCCCCCCCCCCCCCCCCCCGCCTTGAAACACAAAATTTCACGGGGTACAAGAC
>NW_009647748.1:2065475-2102133 GCF_000708025.1 Charadrius vociferus | reverse complement strand
TCCCCCCCCCCCCCCCCTCCCGGCTTGAAAAGCAGAATTGCAAGGAGTTAAGAGACGGGAAGAGGTGACTTGCCAGAGTTTCTGGCTTCACTGCAGTCTAGAGTTGTTGCCCAGGCGATTGTGCTCATGGGAGGTCTTTAACTGGCAAAGCTGCCTGCTCAGTTTCACAGGCGCCACAGCTACTTCATTATTTCATCAAAGTTCATTATGTTGGGGAGGGTACCACCAATAAAATGAGATTACAAGTGTCTCCAATGAGCCCTTAAAGACATAATTCCTGGGTTTACCTTTTGCCACATCCCTGTCTGTGGTCCTATAATGCAGAGAGATTTGCACCTATGATATGGACTATCCCACAGTTTAATTGAACCAAAAAACTCCTGGAGAATTTGATTCAATTTGTCTTGCGACAGAACCGTCTTTTGTTTACTGTGGAGACAGAGTTCTTCATCTAAAAAAGAAATCAGAACAGTTTAATCACATGTTTTCAGGGAGGTGGGAGTATTTGGGAGAAAAGAAATTAAGCCCAGCCTAGATCTAGAGCAAGGCTGATCTATATTAAATGTATATCAATGGCATTTAATGCTCAACGAAATTCCAAAGGATTCATTACAATTCAAAGGAGAATCAATAATCATGGGCTGTTTATGGCTCTGTGCTTGGTGAATCACATCTCCACACTCTGCTTTATGAACTGCCAAGATCCAGTCCTGATACTCCTACTGTTTTTCTGCTTTTCTGCCAGTTTGACCCAAGTTCATAATACTTTTGGTCTTGATGTAAAATTATGTATATCAAAACAAAGAGAAAACCAGACTGAATGTGGGTCAGTATTTTTGTACCTTACTATCCTGCCTACACAAGTTTAAAGTAGTTATTCGTAGCTAACAGCATTTAGGAGAACATGGTAGTCTATTTCTGCTAAAAGGTGAAATGGAACAGAAGCATCATTAAAATCTCCATTTATTTCCACATCTTGCTGGGTTTTGCTTTGCTGTGGATATCTAGGGCCAGATGACTGCTCCAAATTCTTCTCCATTCTCAGAAGCAACTACTCCAAAGATGAATGCTGAAATATTTGCTTCCCTGATACATGTGCATAAGCTATTTGTCTTGGAAGTTGGTCACTACATAACTTCTTTCAAGAAAAGCTTTTTAGACAAACTTCAAACTGAAAAGTCAGTTTTAAAAGGTCATTGTTTTTGTAGCTCATGTTTTTAAGAGAAGTTGACAGATTTTACACTCAAAAATAATGGGAAATGATAGACAACCTGACTATGCTGGATTTATTCTGCTCCAAGGTATCTCTGTGTTTGAGCAGATTGGACCTGGCATCAGTGGATTGACTCCCAGGTTTCACTGGCAAGGTAAGAGCATGACTTTGCCTGTTTCATGAGGTAAGTGAAAATTTTATCTAGACCAACATGTGTAGGACAAATCAGGTCACGTAATCATAACAGCATTCTTTCACCCCAGCTTTCAACACTACCTCCTAGAATTGCAAAGAACAATACTACACAAGGAGAAACAACTTCAAATGTCACTCTCTGGAAAAACACCCAACAATTTATTAATCCAGGTTGTGTCGTGTTTATAAATTGCGCATCTACAATGAAATTTTATCCAAAGCCCAGTTTACTAGAACAGTTTTTTGCATCTATTCTAGACAGATAGATGGGATTTCCTACACAGGCTTTCCTTCTTCTTCTCCTTCCAGCGCCTCAGACTCTTCAGGCCTTTCTGAGAACACTCACTTGTTGTACAATATGGGACAATTCATATATATCAGGAAGCACAGACAAATCTCTGCCCTCAAGGGCTTATAGTCTAAGTTTGTGATGTGCTTAAAGAAAGTTGAGGTCTCATGAGCACACTGGAAAATAAGGTACTGCTGGTCAGTTCCAAGAAGGAACATTTGTTCTGAATGCAAACACATATCTTTCTCTGAATGAATGGGTTAACCACAGCTATTTCTGATTTCATTCTCACTGTTTCAACTCTGAAATGCATGTCCAGACAACGAGACCGAGAAGTGACAGAGAGGGAGCTGCAGGCTGCACCAGTGAATCCACCAGCTACAGGTATTGTTCAGGTGAAAATTAAAATTGGCATGAATTCCTGAGGCAATGAATCACTGTCCTTGTGGGCTTTAGTGTCTGCTTTGAATCATTTGTTTACTAATATTTGAAGCACGTTGGTATTTTCCCTTATTAAAAGTGTTTACAACAGGTATGCTGTTGGCCCTGGAGTCTTAACAACGCTGGATGAGCTTTGTTCTAGTGGGCTGTCACCATTCCCCATCTGTCAGGGAGTGGAGATACACCAAGATACAGTATCTTAGAGGTCAACTGGGAACATGAAAGTAGAGCTGGCCTCACTCCACTCTGCCCTGTTTTACCCCAAAACATGGCCTTCCCAAGCTGTGGTAAGACAGGTTTTTCCCCTAAGTATCTTACGGATACCTTTATCCCATACTCCACCACTGCTGTTGAACAGAGTGCACTGGGTGAAGTTCACCAGCTGCTCATGTTTTCACTCATTACGCTTAGCATTGAACAATAAATCTCATTTTATGTGTTGTACCAATAAGATAGAGAGAAGTGAACGCTCTAGTGCTGGATCATCTGTTTTGGAAGGATAAGGTTGGTTTCACCCCTTTTATGCCTCCCCTCTTCCCTTGTTTTCCCATGTCCCCTGAATTCAGGGAGCAAATGAATAGAGCAGTTTATTTCTCAGATGCTGCCCCTGAGCACAATATCTCAGTTATGTGACTTCAGGAGATTGTGTGGAGAAGACAACACCTCCATACAAACACATACTGAAAAACTATTTGTGTACCTTGAAATCCAAGTACAGGACTGCCTCATTTCCCGAAGTGAGGGCTCTATTTTCTAAATACCTTGGCATTACTGCTCTGTTCATTACTATACAATCATTTCCCACTCTGTTTTCTCAATGTATTTTTTGCACAGGCTATAATTATTACAGCCCAGCTTCTTCTTTTTCATTTTGATCCTTTGTAAACCTAGTCATTACGCTGCCTCAGACTGGCTTCCCAAAATGTCAAGATTAAAATGGGGCATGAAAGCTTATGCAAGAGTGAGTCAGTGGAGCAATTTGAACCAATAAATATCAAAGCAGTCTCTAAGAAGTAAGCAATTCATTTGATACCACATCTTTCAACAAGTCTTTAGAGGATTTTCCTCTGCAGGGTTACACCCTGATATTTACGTCTTGATCTCTCCACTGTGCAAAAGTCGTAGTTTGCCTCATTAATGTGATGCTCTGTCAGGCAAGCATTTCTGTCTGCAAAACACATCAGATTACTCGCCATTCTTAGGGCGCAACAGTGATTTGCAGTGCTATCTGCTATCAAAATAAATATTCTAGAACCTTGGCTTGTACCGCCGTCTCTGCAATTAGTGATATTTTATTAGTTAATTAATTAGTTAATGCCAGATACGGGCCAAGAAATAAGGAATGTGCCAATATTCATTTTTTATGTCACTGTAGGTAAATGAGTTGTCAAGACAAAAACTTTGATATAAAACTGCCAGTATGACTTACCGGGTATAATAGGGTACAAAAACAATGAGTCTGTTTTCACAGATATGTCCTGCTGCTACTGCTTTTTTCCTCACTGCTTTCAATCTGATGAGTGTAACAACTCTTGCCTTTGATTTTTTGCCATGGACTCCTGCACCATTGTCTTTTTCTCTTACGTTATCCCATTTTCTTGCCAAGGCTATGTTTTACTTTACTCCTATCCAGGGACCATTCAATAAAAGCTAAGACCCCTTGAAGCAAAATTGCAGTACTGGAAAATTCCAGCTCTTACGAGTTATTCAAAATCTGAATTTCTCAAATGGCATTTCTGTCTACAAAAGACCCAGTTAAAACCCCACTTAAATGCTACTTACTTGACTCAGGATGAGGATGGAAAAATATTGTTTTATACACACCAATCTCTGTTATTAATAAAATAAACCATTAACCCAGTACAAGGTATGTCCTGTGCATCATTTGGACATGTTATATTCATTCACCTCATCCATTTTACTCTCTGTCTTACATGCTTTTACTGCCTTGGATGGTTTTGCATGTCTGTATCTTTTCCTCTGTATCTTGAGGTTGTTTCAAGAGAGATCACATTTTAGTGACACCCCCCTCCCCCAATTTCTCGCTGCTTTAATTAACAGACAATGTAAAATAGTATGAATTGTTTCTTGCTTGCACCTGGATTCTATGCAAGCAAATTACTCTAGATACACATGAGGTATTTTATAATCAAGAGCAAGAAGAATTACCCATGAGAAAATCTATTTCCTCAAGTGGAAATGTTTCAGAACTTCTGATACAAGATCTCTTTTGCAATATGTATGCTGTGATTTATCCCATCCAGCAGAATCAAATATTACATTTAAATAGCTTTTGCACAAATGTTTCTTTAAAATAAAAACAATTACCTATTATCAGGAATTGTTGCAGTGTTTTCCATACCAAACCCCAAATCTCATTTAATACTATTTTTAAGTCTTCCTTTCTAAGGAAAGACGCTCATCATTTCTCTTGCATGTGTTTCTCTCTGCATTTCTACTAATGTTGAACACATGAATTAATTTCAACTATATTTTACAGAAGGGTGGAAGGCTGAAAGGTACTGACCTCCAACAGGTATTGAGAAAATGGATAACCAGAAAGGGTCCCTGTTAATGCTTGCACAGAGAGAAAAAAATGGCAATGTGAGATTTCACATTTATTAGACCTTAAGTCCCCATTGCTGGAAAATGAATTTTTTTCTTCATACTTAGAGGACTTTTTGGTTAAAAAATATTCTAGCACCATGAGGGCTTAGGTTTCATTTAGGGTAAAAGAATATTCAATATCCAGTTCAAGATTAAAGGTTGACAAAGCCTTACAACTTGGCTGGCACTGAATAAACCCTGGAAGCTGAACATGCCAGAACTTTAGGGACAAGTGTCCTAAAGACACCTATGAAGCGCAGCCGTCAGAACACTGAATGCTTTTTCTCATTCTTTGTTCATTGTGTACCTCACATCCCACCCAATAATTATTACTGGCAGCTTTATATTGGTGCTTTTGTTTTCACTCTTTGTTTACCTATGATGGTATCACAAAAAGCATATACATTTCATTCTCTCTTCTTTTTTATTTGGCTTTGGGCCTGTATGTACTAATACAAAATCACTAATTGTACAATAACAAGCCAACTACTTTGAAATACACTTCGTATAAAAGAGTATTAATTTTTTTAAAGATGTATGAGCAGAAAGAACTAGGAGAAACTGATGTGTCTTTCTTTGGGCAGAGAGAAGTTTCCACAATTCTGACAATAGTTGCCTGACTCTGCAGAAAATTGCAGGGGCAGAAATAAAGTTGCTGCATTTTAGGAAAATCAATCCATTCCAGTGAAGTTTAATGAAATCTCACCTGAACTATTCTGAGTAAAGAACAAGTAGCATGGACATTTACTGTGCTCAGAAACCTTGTAGTTTTGTGATGAACTGAAATCAGATAGTTTTATGACAGCAGTTTCTAATAAGGAAAATCTGAGGACAGGAGTTAGTCCTACCATCTCCAAATCTGGGACAACCTATTGCCCCAAAGATGGCAATATTTCACAGGGCTCAGTGATTTACTCTATTCCATACAGTTGCGTGGCATGACACAGGGGCATGTGACTCATATGGATATTTGAGCACCACAAATCATGTTGTTAGAAGAAGTGCAACTATCTGAGCTTCTCCTAATAAATCTGTTCCTGTCACAAAGGTGCTTCAGGGCATTTCCTGAGCCTTTAAGAAAAAAAAAAAATCATTTGTAGTAATGTTTGTAGAGAAATAACCCCAACAGTTCCTGCCTTGACACTAATAGGGTATGACTTGATTTCTCCTGGCTATAGCAAATAGATGGCTGAGATGTTCAGAAGAGTTTTCAGAAAGAACTGGGTACCTCCCTGTGTCCTGGATGGACTGCAAAGCATCATGGCACCACCTGAGAACAGGCAGCACTCACTCATCTTACTCTTTTTTTGAAAGTTTCTTACATCTGACTTTCCCTTACAGGACTTGCTATGAAAAAGGGGAAAAGAATCTTTCTTGAAATCAGTAAGGCCCAGTTAGGAAGTCAGCATGGCTGCTGTATTTTACAGTAAACCCAAGACAGGAAAAGCAACAAACACACTAAGCTGTGATCCAGTAAGAAAGTTTGACGGCAAATGGCTGTCTTTGCTCTTTATTGGTAGTTGTTTTAAGAATGTATGTGGGAAGATCTGGGGTCTCCCTCCTTTCATAAATGCCAGACGCACTTAAAAATCCATGCCATGAAAATGCTTTTCACTGTTAAATGGTTAAGGTTGGATGCTTCATATGAGCACAGGATCATTCATTTTCTCGTGCTTGTTAAATCTTTCTCCCTGCAAATGCAGCACTTACTTTTTGATGGCAGAAATCATTTTCCAAAAAGTTACAAGGAAAACAGTTCATCTTGTGGAACTTAAAATAAAGAAGGAATAGACTCTTCAATAAATTTTGCCTTCCACATCTGACTTTCCTTGTCCAGAAACATTTAATAGAACATTACAGACATTCCCCATTAAATTAAAATTCAGAGAAATCTTATACAAGGGCTATATTTGAATCCATTTTATGGCCTAATGGTCATTTTTTTCCCATGTTTTTCTTTGTAACTGAAAGTTCCTTCTGTGGTAGAAGTTGCCAAAACAGCAAATACAGAGAATTCCCCAGGGAATGCCACACGAATTCCAATTCTGACTGGTTGCCATTTCATATTGATCTCAGTCATGATGAAGTATTAATTTGTACACAGTTGAATGACCATGTTTTTTTAAAAAAACATCTAATTCAAACAGCTATGAAGCCTTGGCAGCTCTTAAGAAAGACGAATTCTTGCTTTGCTCTCCTGCGAACCAGCTGTTGGCACTAGCTGTATTACAGACAAGGAGAAAGATCTCCTAGGTCATTTAACTCAGGTCAGTACTGTCATGGAAAGCCCTGTAATATAATTCACCTAATGAATTTACCAGTCTATACCTTAACAGTTAAATTTCTAGCTTTCACTTTCCAAATATAAGCTTATTTCAGAACATCACTGCCCTGACAGATAGGATCCTCCTCGCTTAGAGCTAAGTTCACTCTTGGGCAATTTATTCCCAGTCTTTCTTGTGTTAACATTGTGCTTTAATGCAATAGTTACCTGTAATGTTTATAAGGAACTGTAAACTGTAATGTTTATAGGGAACAATCATATGCCCTCCCTCACTAAATCTTGCTTGATTTACTCTGATTAAATAAGGAAAGCTCTTTTAATCTTTTCTCATATTAAAAGGTACTCTTTTCTCTGACTATCCCAGTAGAATGAGAGATCTTCTAGTGACAGCAAATGTTCTTTTGAAAGAAAATGATAATGATATTTGATGATGACTTAAAAAAAGAGATATTTCACATAAGGCTTTTTTCTGACAGTGGGCAGAGTCAGCAATGATTGCATGGGATTTCCATACCATTAATATATATTTTCATTTTCTGTAAGTTAAACTTTAATTTTAACCTTTTGGAGTTTAACAGATTAGGGTTCTTGATACAGTGTTTGTAAGGCTATTGGCATGACCCTAAATTGCTGTTCTGCAAGGTCAACCTTAACCCCAATTTAACATAGCTTTTTTTGCTTGTGAATAGGAGTAATAAGGAATTGACATTTTGCCAATTATACATTATAATCCTTTGAGATAAACCTTAAGGCAGCCCCGTTGTCTCAGGCATGGCAGAATCAATTGCACAATTTGTGGATTTCTGTTTAAGAACTTAAGTAGATGAATTATCATTGTCTACAAATGATTTTCTAAATCAAACCTGAGAAGTGGAAGAAATTAGTAATGATGTCTTATTAGTAACATGAGCTCTATCGAGCTCTTACTCCGTGAAGATAGGCCTTTCTGCTCTTGTCTGATGCAATGTATTGCCACACCAGTCCAGATCAACCATTTTGCATTACACTGCCCCACTTGGTTTGGGACTTACTTCTTTGTTTGATAACCAGCAGCTGAAAGAGGGGTTAGGCTATTTTTGTTCACAAATGCAGGTTTTAGACATTTGACAGGCAAGATGTGACTTAGAAACTCTCTGCCTTCGTGCCCTGTAGAGCACCTGTGCCAGGATCATCTACCAAGCCTCCTGCCTGATGCCTGACAATGATATTTTGGGTACATATTTAAGTGATCTTACTGATGAGGTCCTTGACTTAGAAATGGGAGAACTGGGCTCTTTTCTGCAATCTATTTCTTCAGCCACCTTTTCTCAGTCTATTTAGCTTTTTTTTTTCTGTCGTTGCAGGGCAGCAAGGGAAACCTGTCTCTCATTATCTAGTTGTACACTGGCCACCACCAGGGCCTTGATCTCAGCTGGGGCCTCAGGCACCACAGCAGTATAAATACTAATAGCACAAGGGAGTCCTTTGGTGAATACTTTTTGTTGTAGATTTTGTAAGATGCTTTAAGGACTCATTTTCTGATGGGCCTATTTTACAAATTTTACACATAAATCAAATAAATATGGCAGTAGGGAACAGACTTAAAAAACTAAACCATTGCGGTACAGAATTCAGACAAGCATATGGCAAATATCCTGATGCTGCTCATTTGTAGTATGTATCTATATGAATACAATTAGAACAAAGCTTTTTTGAACTGCTTTGGTATGAACTGCTTGTGAGTAATATGACCTCAGTGTGTGCAAAAACATCAGTACAAAATTATTCGTCAATAAATCACTCAGCAAATAATTCTCCCTCTCTGACATCCTGATTCATAATTACCTTGCTATCTTTCATTTACTAATGGTAGCTAAATCTCCAATCAATTGCCTAGTAGGGAACCTAGCGAAGAAAAAAAAAATCTGTGGAAAGAGACTGTGCAAAGCAAGCAAGATGTGATAGCCAAAAGAAAGAGTTTAAGAAAGGCCATACTGGAGGAAGGTTTTAATGTCTTCTTTTCCTTCCTT
The DNA here is from genome assembly GCF_000708025.1 of Charadrius vociferus. NCBI lineage: Eukaryota > Metazoa > Chordata > Aves > Charadriiformes > Charadriidae > Charadrius > Charadrius vociferus. Next base: position 2,093,095 of record NW_009647748.1, on the reverse strand, counting down.
TCACCCTTCACTTTTCTGGATTTCAGGGATTCTCTTCTTCACTGATCTGTCCTGTGTTGCACTGTCCTTGGGCATGAGAGTGGTGGAATTTGCAGTGGCAGAAGATAACAAGAACTTCATGGATCTTACTTTCTTCTTAGCAGTCCTTGAATTTGTGTAAGTAACCCTTTTGTGACGTTCACTTTTGAAAATATTGGCCTGCCAGGGGAGTGAGGTGCTTGAACGAAAGGTGGGGGAAGAACACTCAGAAGCAGTAATTTCATGAGTGATGCTTCCTGCATCCAACATCTTGTTTTTCTGACTTCATATCACATTGTGCCCTGAGGCAGTATCACATCTGGCAGCTGCCAGCATGCCTGCCTCTACCTTACTGCTGGAGCAGTCTAACGTCCTGAAGCAAGGGGGAAGTGCCCTAATCAGAAAGGCACACCAGAGAAGAAATGGTTTTATATATGCTGTTCTGTTCATCTTTTCAGACTCCAAAATCCTGGAGACAATATGTCGCACAATTAAAGCAGCTGTAGCAAAAGTGGAGTTACTTTGGTTTCGGCCAAGCACATACTCTATGCCATTACACTAACTTAAAAATTGCCCTCAGGATCAAAGGGACCCTTGGTCTTCAAAATATAAATGTATATGCTGTATAAGTATAAATGTAAATGCTTCTGCTTCCTATCTGTATGGTAGTAAAAGAAAGGAGTGAAATAGATTTATTATAATAAAAAGCCCACTCCTTTCTTTCTCCCCAGAGAGCACAGAACTGCACCTTACGTATCTGTTTGTCTCCTTTTCAAAGCCCCTAGGATGGTTGCCCTGTTTCTATTGGTTTCTAGGCACCTTTCCACCTCAATCTGCCTTGCCAAAACCATCAGATATCTCTGTCATGTGAACTAGGCAGCGAGCCAGCAGGTCAGAGCTTACACAATTTGTGGCGCCTACTTAAAGTGTCTGAGATTCTTACCAATCAGTCTGAACCTGGGGGCAAAGTGTAATTCTTTCCCTCTCGCCCGTATTTATAAAATCACACAAAGGTAAAGTATGACACTGGTGGATTGCTTTGGCTTTTTATTTTTCTGTATTGGGGAACTCAGAAAACTCCTGCATCTCTTTGACTACAGGTTAATCCCTGCTTTGTGGTGAAGATACAAAGCAGCTCGTGTGACAACTGTCAGAAAAAGTAGGTTGAGTTAAAAGAAGTTACCTCTCGAAACAGTGTGCTTAAAGCAGATTACAGTGTATGAGGGCCTTACCCAGGCTTTAATTACTTCTTTCTTAGGCAAAGTTTTCAGTGAGCTGAATTTGAGGGTTCATTTGTCACCTAAAGATTTTTAGACATAGTGCAATACAGACTGGCCGCATAGGATTTTGTTGCAAATATACACCATTTTCCTAAGCATGAGTGGTATTATAGTGCTTTTATCAATGTGAATGTGGAAAAACTGAGTTGGCAAAAAAATGATCTGAAGAGAAGAAGGAATTAAAAGAAATGCATTTTTTTTTTAGCTCCTGTTGTGTCTTCTTTCTCCTTAGCTACAAGCTGCTGTCTCTTTACACATAGTTTTACTGTGCTCCTCCTCAGAATATTGCTGCACCATTTCTGGTGTGACCCAAACACACCCACACTCTCAGCCTGGTTCTTGACTGTCTTACCAGTCTGAATTTTTACACTTTCTCCTGTATAATACCTGTCAGCCCATTTGCTAGTGGCTTGAAAGCATAATAAAAATGAAAGAATAACCGTTCTGCATGCCTATCATTTTCTTCCTCTTCTGTTTGAGACTGCAGGGGGACACTGAATGTAATGTGCTACCTGATTCTTCTATAACCTCTCTATGGCAGGGGCTATATGGATTGTATTGTTCATACAGTATAATGCAAGAATTTGGCACTTGTGGTTTAACAAATGTTCCAGGCCCCAGGCACGTTCGAGCTGGCTTTTGGCGCCAGTGAAACCGGTGGTTAGGTTGCTGAGCGGCCCCGGCACTGCTGCCTGCTTGCTTGCCGGCAGATGCCGGGCTGCCCCTCCGAAGCGGGGCTTGGAGCCACCCAACAGCAGCAAGCAAAACCACCGCTTGCCTTTTCTTCTCTCAGGAGCTGAAACACATGGCTTGACTTTACAGGGCTTTTTTTCTTAGCTCCCCTGCCTTGCAACTGCCCCTTCCTCCCAGACAGAAGCGGTGAAGCGTCAGTCTGTCCCTCTCTCCTCATCTCCAGGAGCAGCAAAATTCGGTATTACTGCCAGGTCAGGGACACCCAAGGTGCCCCTGGGTTCTCATCATTCAAGTCTCTGGATGGTTCCCTTTCCTCCTGTCCTCACCTAAGACACATTGGGCAAAATAGAATTCCTGTCTAGCAACCACTTAATAATTGGAACTTCAGATGCTGTGTGTTGCCACGCTCCTTTTACATATGCTCAATACATTTAATCATAAAAAGAGCTCATGTATGGAAAACACATGCCTGCTGTGGGTAGGCCAGCACTTCAGCTCTGAGTCAAATAAACTACCATGGATATACCCCGCAATTCCAGGAAACTTTTTCTTTAGGATACACACAGAACATATAAACAAAGTTATAAAAATCAGCTGTGCTATTTTGCTTCATTTCATGCTTCACTTGTTTGGGTTTCTTTCACCCAGAAATGGATATTTCCCCAGGCTCCTAATAGTGTCGTTTATCCTTCAGCGATACATTTTTTTCTCTGCAGTATTAATTTGTACACCAGAGCTGCGTTGGTATTAGGACATGGGATGAAAGCCACAGCAGACTTGTAAATCTTTTCTTTTTTTTTTCAGTCGTCTACAGGAAAGGATCACACTTCTTCAGTTTTCTAGGAACATATAACAGCTTTTATGAGTGGAAAAAAATAGAGGCAGCAGGCTAAAGTTGGGCCTGCACAAGCCTAACAAGACCTAGCAGAGGCCTAGCAGAGGCCTAGCAGGGGGTCAGTGTGTTAGAGGAGCTGGCAGGATGGTGTCAAAAGGGAGTAGCACTGCCAGCACGAACTGTGCAGAGGGGAAGAAGGATTTAGATGGGTTCTGAGAAAATAAAATGAGAAACTCGGCAGGTAATCGCGCAGCAGCATTAACACCTCTTCCTGGCAGCCCTTCTTCTGTCAGGGGCACAAACCCAGCTGTGGCTGCGAACACCTGAGTTCGGGCTCCCTTCAGAGTGCCATTTCTCCATGTTGGGATCGACTGGCTTGGAAATTATTTTCTTGTCTTGTGCAAAGGTGCTGCCCTGAGGGATTTATAAAGGATTTACAGTCTAATTCATAAGGAGTAAAAGGTGACCGGTGAAAATACCAACTTGGTAGACATCCGTGACCCCTGGATGGGACAGAAAGCTGCAGTACAGGAAGGCTGGCTGCAGGCGTTGTTTCTGGGCTGCTCTGTCCCTCAAGGATGGCCAGCTTAGGAACGTGAAGTTTTACCAGCACAGCTACAAGAGTGTGTGGAGCCGGCAGTGCAGGACCAGAGTTACGTCATCTACTCTCATGTTTTTCTTACTCATGCCCAGAAGTATGAGGAAATACTCTTCTTCAAAAGAATATTTTGCATATCAATAACCCGCTTCATCCAAGATCTCAAAGGGCTCTATATACAGTCATTAAGTGCAATTCCTATCACACTGATGCTCATGGAGAACTTGTTAAGTGAACTCAGAAGAATACACCCCGGAGACCTGACCCCCTGCACTCCTCTTTAACCTGCAAATTACATTTTCCTTAAAAACAAATAAATGACCCTAAAAATACTCCAGAAGCTTTAGTTACAGAAAGAACAGCAAGAAGCACAGTCTTGGTTAGTGACATCGCAAAACCCCATACTTAGGCTGGAACTGTTAGAAATGTTCAAGCGCATGTGTGGAAATATAACTGTAACCGTGTGGCTTTGGGAAGTCATGGCATGCCCAGCCTATTACTTGCTTCAGTAGCTGGGTGCAACTAATTCAGCGTTTATAAAAACAGCAAGCTGGCTGGGAAACAAAGATGCATGAATTCCTGGGAGTACAACATTTCTCCAGTGTCTGATATTTCCTCTTTGCTGATATGATGATATCTGAGGCTGGAAGCCTGGAAAGTCTGGCAAATCATGCTGGCAAACTGGCAAAGTATGACAGTATTTTTTTGATTCTGAATGCAGATACCTTGATAGTGTGCAAGTGTTTGAATCTTGGGGCACATAATAACTCAGTGCATGAGGATGGGAGACCAGAAGAGAAAAATGAATTAACTGAAGTCATACATCTCTCTCTTTTGTTCCAGTTTTGGTGGCTGGAAGGGTTAGTAAAATTCCTTCCTTACAAGGCTGGCACAATTGTGATGCACAGTCTAGGAGAGGAGGGTGGAGAATCCCAAGTGAAAAAACAAAATCAGTGTGTGTGGCAGATTATTTTATCCCAGACTGAGATTCCCTGGAATAACATGTGCCCACCTGTTAGTGTTTCGGCTACTGACAAAGCACAATACTGTGAGTTGTTGTAGTGTGCAGTTTCCAAGGACATAAGCTACAGTTCAATCAAAACTTCAGAAAAAGGGTCTGCCTGTGTTAGAGTGCACATATGAAGACTATTTAAGATGATGACCAGTCATTGCTAAAATTCCGGAAGAAAGGTAAGAAAACTTGCTTGTGTCTTGGGTGTCCAGTTGTCAATTACATAGCAACAGAGGTACATGCCATAAAATAGATATGGGCTTGAAATAAGTGACATCTCTCTAGGCCTTCTTAAACGAGTAATATGATAAAGAATATGATTACATAATTACAGGAACTTCAAGAAGCTGGGAACCTAAGTCTTACCTTTCCATCCTCAAAGGGAAAACAGAATGTTTGTAATAATTTCAACGCCACACCCAAAAGCCCCACCATTTTCAATTAGAAGGCTCACCTTGGGGACCAAACAACAAAGTATGAAAACTGTCTCCTGGTCCTGAAAGCTCCGAACAAGATTTTGAAATGCTTTTCTTAAAGAGTGCAGATTGACATTATGATATCACTGCCAGTGATACCTGCCCCCCTGCCGTGAGTTTAGAGGTGAAGATAAGTGAATGCAAATGTCATGTTTAAATCCCAAATGAATAATCCCAGAGCCTGAAAATCCAACTATAGGACTTGTATAATGATTCAAAAATCTTTCTGCCACTGCCTGGCTAGCGAATCTTAACACTAAGAAAAATGACAATGGTCTGTCCCACTGCCCTCGTTGCCTGCTAACCCTGAGGACTTTCTCTTCATAACATTGGTGTTAGACACAGGTTCCATTCTCATTCTTTCATCTTACAAAACAACTCCTTATGATTACTATATATTCTAAGACAGAGTGCTATAAAATACAGGTTTGGTCTTGTTTTTCCCTTTTCTTGCTATTTTTAACCACAAAATTCAATCAAAGCTTGACAAATAAAAGTCTAGCTTCTTGATCGATGCAAAATATGCTGATCCAGCATGATCTAGTAGCAGATCTTAAAATGAATATGCAATATTTCAAGCAATTTTCATGGTACAGGCTCCCTCTTCTTTAACGCAGGAAATCAGCAAAGAAGCAAAGTGAAATGAAATGGTCCCTTCATAGAAAGACTCCCATCTGAAAATTGTTTTAATTCAGGGCAGCCGTGGGTATAGTTTACATAATAAAAAGCAGTTTTAGTAAAGTGTCTGTGGTTATACTAACCCAGTGTAGAAGTCCTGATCAAAGCTGCCTTGCAGCCAAAGTCATCAGCAACCCGACAGCAGGCTTTCGTGAAAAGGACTTTCTTTCTCAGCTGGGATGGCTCAGACCCACTCCCAAGAAAACCAAAGCTAAGCAGAAAAGAGAGTGTAAAATCAAGACACCTTTTCCACTGGTTCAATATTATATATTCAAGATAGGGAGACTTTGGACAGAGATGTACACATTTGGGAAAATAACTGATCCTCCACAACCAGCCAGAGATGGCTTGGCAGACCTGATGTGAGCTGCCATGAGACTGGGGACTGTCACTTGTCTGTTGAAAGCTCTGCTCCTGTAGTTCCTCTGCTTCACTTACCAGCTGCAGGGAGAGATAATGCTCAAACAAAGTAGGCCTTGATCTCTGCCAAATATATTTTTCAGAGCTGAGGAAATAAACTGAGAATTCATTCTCCTGATCACAGAATTGATTCATTTCACAAAATTCAAACAAGTCAGCTTATTTTCCCTTCCATTATTTCACCAGCTCCAGTTCCAATCTGCAGCCTTGTAGAAAGGAAGGTTCAATAATGCAATCTTATGTTACAGTTATATGAGAAAAAGAGACGGGGAGGGGCAGACTACTGAGTTTGCAAAGTGCTTCCCTAGGTGATCCAGGATTAAGCATATCTCACCCCACTAGGAGGCTTTTGTTTTTAGGTTGCCCCTTGGTTTTTTCATTTTTTCTCCCTCCCCTAGGTATGTCACTTCTAAATATCAACCAAATACTTCTATGGGCAGAAAATGAAGCCGCTACAGGCCTTGTTCTTTTGAACTAGGACCCAATTTGATTGGCGTCTCTTGACTTCTGGTAAACTGTGTGTTCTGAAGTGTGAGAGAGATCCCTGCAGCAATAATGTCCATATCAAATCATAATTAAAAGCAGCAGTGAGGAATGTGCTGAGATTTGAACTGTGGACCTCCCAGGCCTAAAGCCCAAATTGCAAAACAGGACTTTAAAGGCTCATGGAAGCTTTAAACATCAGACATTTAATCACAACTAGTCTGTAGGGATGATTTCCAAAAAAAGAAACAAAATCGCACCACCACAGAGAATAATAACAAGATCTGAGTGTATGTTGTAGCAGAGAGACAGTTTCTTCACAAAGGGGTCACACGCTGTGCATCTACATTTCCATCTACCAATGACAGCTTGAACATTTTCAAAGACATCTGCAGTGGGAATCATATCGAGCCAAACCTGGGGGAGAGGGAAGGAGGCTCTGAAGCAGGAGTACAGTATGCTTGTGATCCAATGGCAGCTTGCCATGAGTAGGAGGGCTCCACCCAAAAGCATCAAAAATAAATTAACACACCTATCTTTTCTTAGACTTCTTGGAACCTATGCAGGTACTTCTGTCAACCTCCCTACAACAAGATCCACTTACCCCTAACTGAGGTCAGCAAGAAGGTGAATGAATAAACAGGCTTAAGAAAGGTCGACTATGCTGGGTCAGGCCAAGGCGCTGTCTAGCTCAGTATTCTGTCCGTAATAGCAGATACTTAGGGAAGGCATAATAAAAGGGCAAGTGTTAATGAAGTGATCCTGCTCTTTTTTGAAAGGAGATATCTCTGGCTCACTAGTGAGACCAATGAGTTGAAGCAAACCTGAAATGAAAAAAAGTTTGAACGGGTATTTTTCTCATGAACCAGAATAGGATTTGAGCAATCTCAGGTATGACTGATGCCAAACCAGGACTGAGCTTAAAGTGTGGGATTCTGATGACATGTTGAAGACAAATTAATTGGGCACTGGATTGAGCATTGCCCCTAGGTTGTGTATCTTCACTGATGAGTAAAGGCACTGCCTGTACACCTTCTTGACCCGCAATATCGAATAATCCCAGATGCACTTCCTGATGGGTTAGCTGACCAGCATGAATCAGCCTTATCCCTTATCTATAGATACAGGAGGCACATAGCTAAACATTGGCTTTATGTTAATGAGCTGGGGGAGGATTTTCATTTCCATACAGGTCACTGGATCTGTCTCACAGTCCTGCTTATGTGTTTGATGACCTTCAAAGCTCACTGTGACACTGAGCCTTTTTTAGTCTAATGGCTAACAAAACTGTTACTCTAATTTAAGTCAGCAATGATTTTATTGCATGCTATGGAAAGGAGTTGCACTTGGGATTTCCTGACCTTTTTCTATGACATCTTAGTATTGCTGGTGGAGACTGACTCTTGGCTGTCACAACTGTGTAGGTACACTGAAGTCAATAGGTCCTTGAGCAAGCTGTTGAGGGATACCAGAGATACTGACATCTAGCAATGTGGGAATTTGGGGGGACAAATGTGAACTTGAGCTTGCTTAAGGCTGAGGTCCTTTGCAACAGGGCAGTTGTGTTTCCCTAATCTTTCTACCAGCAGAGGTGGAGGGTGGGGAATAGATTTGTTCATCTCAGGAAGACTCCCTGGTAGTGCTAGTATTTGTCTGAACACCTAAATGCACTGATATTCCTGCATCTAAGAGTGCTTATTTTCTGGTAGTGGCTGCGGTGAACACCTGCTGTCAAGGGTTCCCATTGACTGAGGCAGTGATACTAAAGTCAGAACAAGACTGGCATATAACTTGGGTGAAATAGGACTAATAACCTGCCAGAACTCAAAATCATAAGGAGCTCTTGCCCTCTTTTTTTGAAGAAACTACTCTCTATGTCCCAAAACTGTAATTTAATTTCTTAATTTCATGACTTTTAAGAAAAGCTTTTTCTTTCACAAGACCCAAAAAAAGACTGTGTATATGTATGTATGTATGTATTTAAATACATGACAAAAACTTCCTGGTCACTGTCAACCTTGCCTCTGGGTATCAACCTCATTCTGCTAATCTTTCAAACTCTGTAGGATAGAGCAGCATTTAATTTGTATTTAATCATACAATAAAGTGTTCACCACAGAGATGGTACTTAACAGAAAGGATTGGCTCTGGAGGGATTCCTTAAAGAAACTGAATCCTCATCAATGGAACGTTTGAAATCTGGAGAATGGCAGAAGAACAGACAAGGTTGATGCTGTATGGGACCCCTGTTCAGTGTGTTGGTACATAAGACAAGGAGACAGAACACAAGTTAGTTCCTGTGTTCTGTGAAAAAAAATACAGGATCTGGAAATCAGAGATGGGGAAACTTCCCCTTTAGGTTCTGCTTCTTAGTCATTTGTTACATGAAGCTCATGCTTTCCTCTTAATGCGCTGAAGATCTAGCAACCTTTATTTGTTCAAAGCCAGACCCCAACCACCTTTCAGACCCTGAAAACATCCTACACCAAAGGACCAACTGAAATTGGTACTAGAGGCAGAAAATGGGGACAGGCTTCTTTCTTCAGATGGAAGAAACTTTGCCTTCTGGGATGTCCCAAAAAGGAGAGATGGATTAGGTATGGAAATTGTAACTCAGATTCGAAACTGAGCTATAACTAATCAAACATGCACATACAACAAAAGCAAAGAGCATGAGACCAAAGATTTCTTTACCAACATTGTCTTTCTTTTCTGGTCACTCAGCCATTCTCTGTCCTAGATTCAAGCACAAAGCTCAGCGAATGGTTATGTTGGAACTAGAATAGCAAGTGAGAGAAAAGCAAGTGAGACGTAGGAATCATAAAGCGGAGAAAATGGAAGAAATGGATCATGGGTATGACTGTGAGAGGCAGGGAGAGAAAATGGGCAGATGGGTGTAACCACATACCTTATACCTGCTCAAGTTAATGATGTTACGGGAATCTCAGCCTGAATTTCACTGTTCGGGGAAGTGATTTGCAGCCTTGCTAGGATTCCCGGTTTCAGCGTCTTGTCAGTGCTATTATTCAAGAGCCTATTTTGATTTCTAAAGAGTTCTCTTTCATATCCTCCAGTGTCAGGCCTTCCTCACACTTGGCTTTGTGTAGGAAGCTAGCTTTCAGCTTGCTCTTTGGGTTCTCATATGATAGTTGGAAGTAGCAGGAGAAGCAGCTGCCAAATGTTCCTTTAATACCTGAACTAGGAATCCTGTCCTACTGAGTGAGAAGAGTGGGGCAAAGAATGTGAAAGTAGAAGGAGAAGTAGTACTAGGACTGAAGGTCTCAAAAGAGGTCTATGCATTAATTGGAGGCTGATAATCTCCAGTCTGATCTTTTCACGAGGAGGGAGGAATGCTACTGTTGGTACATGATATCCCCAAGAATACATGAGGCAAGAGACTGATGATGACATAATTATTATGCATTTACAGCACCTAGAAGCCACAGCTGAGATCAAAGACAAAATCAGCCTTGTGTTCCTACAGTAAAAACAAGCACAAGGTGAGACAGAGAAGGATTATGAGTGAGGGAATGAGAAAATGGATCCCACATGTGGCTTTCAACCATCTGAGACCAGGGTTCTGAGCGGATGCCCCTCACCTCCAGCATTAATTCTCTGGTACTATTGTCTTGCAAAGAAATGTTGATTCACCTAGGTCTGTGTATACACATTTATCAGGATTTATTTTTTGAGGATTTGGGGATTGCCTAGTTTCCAAAATTGACTTTGTGCAACTTGAAGGTTCATATGCCTGTATAGTAGGGTTGTGTGCTCTATGCCCGTCTTCCACTTTCCTTCATTTCATTTTATTCTGTCTAACAAATGCAGAACTTCCTGTTCCAATATGGTACAAAATAGTTTGAAATAGAAGTGCTCAAACTGACTCAACTCAAGCCACCTTGAATGCTAAGATTGGTAGAGCTTCACTGTTGTTCAGCACTCTGCCTGACCTGTTTGGACTTGGGAGAAATGAAATCTATTCACCCCAGAAAAGAGCCACATTAATGGTTTGTGCTGATGTTCGAGTTAGCATTTTCAAATCCAGCTTATCAGCTGTGCCCTGCAGAACTCATCCTCCATCCCTGGAGGGAACTAGGACAGCAGGATGCCTTCTATACCACACCAGTCTAAAAATAAGCCACCAGAACAACAGGCGGCAGAACAACTTCTGCAAGATGTTTATGTCCCAAGCTCTTGGCCAACTTTCTTCCTAAGCTACCACATTCCCCATCCTGTCTGAATCCCATCTACAGTTTCAAGAGTTTCCATCTCATCTTGTGCACAGACCGTGAATAACTGCCTTGTTATGTATATGCATGGTGGAAGGGCGGGGTGGAAAAAACTCTGGTAGGAGCTTGTCTTGAGCTTGCAGTAAATACTTACCCAACAGAAACATCAATGAGATTTGGCAGCTGTGAGGAGGACTTCTGGAAAATCATTTCAGGTTCCTAGGAAGTGAGGGAGGCATTTGGTAATGGGTGGGGACATCTTTTCTTTCCCTTGCCATTTCTTGTCAGAGAAAGGGGAAGATCTAATTCCTCATTACTCATCTAAGGAAATCCCCTGTACCTAGAAACTATATCCTCTGCACCTAGTCTACGCTTGTACTGTCTTTAGAGAAGTCTCAGGAGGAACCTTAAGTAGTGTAATACCAGGTCTGTCACTCTCCAACCGTCCCAGTAGCTGTGGAAGTCATACAGGATGCCTGTCTAGGAATGCCAAGCAGAGAAAGGCTGAGAGCACAGTAAAAGCTGTCAAGAGATATCACTTTAAAACACCGAAATGTTTCTGTTATTCTAACCCTTTTAACTTCTGGGTAATACAAACAAGGTAAAGCAATACTTTGTTTTTCTCTTCTTCACTGTATTCTGTTGCCTTCCTTAGCATTGGCCCATGACTATTTACCTAGCAGTAAATAAAATTTGAGGAATAAGCCTCCCTCCTTAACTCATAGTAAACGAGTCTTTCAGTGCAATATATTTATTTTACTCCACTGTAAAATTTATAAGTGCCTGGTCTTGCAGCTGCAGTTTACAAGGCACAGAGCATTCCTGTCCCAATGATAAAGCATGTCACTTAATCTGGGCACTTGAATGGTAAAGTACTTAAAATTTACCAAAATTAAAATTGCATTAAGTTTCACAGATTATTTTTTACAAAAAAAAAATCCTTCAATGCTTAAGCACTTGCTCACAGATATAAACATGTGGTATCTGAGGTGTATGAAGTAATTTTCCCACTGCTCAGCACTGCAGTTTCAGGCACAGAACCCAGGAAAGACGTGGCACTGACAGGTCCCTTGGGGAACAGAATGCGCAGAGGTTTAGAAAACCCAGCATGAATACAGAATGAAGGAACTAGGCTGGGCAGGGCAAGAGACAGCCAAATACCATATCAAGGCAGTCTTCAGGTACTTAAAAGATTTCTCCAAGGAAGCAGGCTCGTAAATGTTTTCCATGTTCAGTTGGTATTAGGCAAGAAGTAAGGGACTCAGATGGAAAAAAAAAAGGGGCGGTCTTTGAATTTAGACACTGATAATCCTTCAGTGTCTTCACCATTCCCAGAAGCCATCTGCTCTGACAAGGTGTGAAAGGGTTCACTGCCAGGCAGTGGGAAGCCTGGGTCAGCTGTGTTACAAGGGCTTGGGGCCCTTTCCATCCTTACAATTCCGTGATATACAGAGAGAGTGTGCAAAGAGAAGTCTAGTCTGCATGAGGTACATGTACTTTGTCAGGAATTTAAATGTGAATAGGGGATGTAACTGGTTATTTCTAAATAAAGAATGAAATCAGCACTTTCAGAACATTTGCTGTTGTACAATAGCATTATCTACCATGTAGATGTTTACTGGTATCTTTGTATATGGTATTATAGAAAAAGTATGGTGGGCTTACCATCACTCGCACAGCCCCAAGAAGTCCAGCTGCAATGGAAGCAGCTTATTTTGAAAAGTAAATAGAAGAAAACGCTTAATTCCAACAATGACATCCTTTCTTCCACATTTTTAGATTCCATCTGGGATCAGCAGAGTCTCAATCAGTAGGTTATATCAAGTGGGGTAAAATCCCTCAAATTCTGGACCATTCCGTTTTTAACACCCACTGACCCAGAGCTGTGAGCTTTGGGAAACCTCCAGAGCCCACTGGGGGAGGGAACTGGAGCTGATCTGCCTCCCTGAAGAGTGTGCAAATTGTGCCTGTGGGCCAGACTCTTTATCACATGTTGCCCAAAATGCCTCATGGCAACGTCAGCGTGCCAAATCGAAAGGATTCATGAGGTCTCTGCTTTGTGCACAGGCGAAGGAGCTGCAGTTATCTGAAGACTATATGTCACAACTCAGGAAGGCAAAACTGTTAGAGAATCTTTCTACTCTTCTGTGTCTTATAATAATCAAGAGTATCATTTATACAAAGAGACTATGACTTAAGGCAAAATTTGCACCAGCTTGGAATAATTTATAGGACATATGTGCATCTCAATCACCTGGATTGGTTGGATATTATATTATTTACATATTTTATAAATATTCTATGCATTTTATACATATTAGCTATATTTCATACATATTACATTTAAAATAAAAAATACCAGCTCCATAATCCAGAAAGCCATAAGCATATAACAGAAATCTTGTGAGTGCGTGCCCTTTAGAAAGAATCTTTTTAATATGTAGGTACTGTACATATTTTTTTCTTCTTTATTTCACTTCACTACCTATTTTTCTGATTCTTGCTGCTACAGTTGTTGCTAGAGTTGGATCTGAAACAATACATCCAGCTTTGGCTTCCCCCTCTAGTCAGAAAAGGTGTTTCTCCAATTGTGGAATTACTTTTAAGTGATGTTCCATTTGCTGATTACATCATTGTCATCCTTTTTGATGTCACTCCTGGAGGGTGCGAAGGTTCTAAACATTAAAAGAAGAACAGAAAACAGCAGAACATTGTGCCTATTGTGGACGTCAGCTCTTGCTTACACCTGTCCCAGGTTGCGATGATCACAGCAAGGAGGCTAGACAAACTTTGAAAATATTTTATAGCTTGATGCAACTCCAAGGAGTTAAATCTTTCTGCTCAATAGCTTATGTCTTCTCAGTAAGCAGCAGAGCATATAAGGACCCACACAAAATTTCCTTGCGAAAGTTACACCTGCCCTCTGGGGGTAATAGTTTATAGCTTCTCTTGTTTTCCTCACAGCTTTTTTATTTGCTTAAATGTTTATATGGTGCTTCCATCCTGTTTGAATCTACAACAGCTTGATCTCACGTAAAGGGTGGAGGCACATCTCCAGACACTGATTCCTGTAAACTAATGGCTTTGATTAGTTTAGATGAAAGAGACACTTATAAAACATCCCATACTGGGTGCAGCTATGTGGGTGGATTGTACACCCGTAAAAAAGAGAGAAGCACTGTATTAGTGAGACCCAGCACAGCAGGGTTTGGTGCTACGTTAGCTCCATCTGTAGTCATCTAATATCACCCTTTTTTATTCTATGAAATACTACCCCTTGCAACACCTGCTGATAAACTTTTTAAGGTAAATAGGAACAACTAGTTGCATTTGTCCATCGCATAAGTGATTATGCTGTCAGCATACAAACTGAATGGCTATCCTCCATCCCATGCATGAATTCTGGGGAGGATTAAACCACCAAGCAAGTCATCTGCAAATGTAAGGATCTTTATTTGGAGCAACTGAAACATTTTCTTTTGTTCCCTTCTTTTTTCCTTCTTGGTTGTCATTAGAGAACAGAAAATCTAGACAGCACTCTCTACTATAGGGATTATTGACTACATGTGAACTTTGGGGGAGTTGTAGAGGAACAAGTGTTATCTTTAAGAGAGGGATCTTCAGTAGAACCAGAAGCAGGATGCTACATCTAATACTGTGCCTCTGACACAGAAGAAGGCTTTTTTGTCAGTTAGGTAATAAGGCAGTAAGGCCTTGTCATGTTTTAATTTGTGTGAGCAGAATGTGTTTAGACTGGGTGAGGAGGATGTTTTGGCATCGGGTGAGGAGGATGTTTGGTTAAGCCACTTGTTAAGTTGGGTAAATCTGACATCAAAGAGCTTGATAAGGTATTTCTAAGATCTTTGTGACTTCAGTGATGTTGTTAGTACAGAAACGGTATAAAGATAAATGAACTGACACTTAACCAACGAATAGGTTACCACAGAGTATATTGTGTATATGGCTCTAGATGAAGTGGGCTGAGTTGTGAAAAGGCATGGTTTCCCAGAGCCTTCCCTAGCAAATTTGACAACTAACTGCTGGTCATTTCCTTCTGCTGGGCAAGGGTGGTGCATATGAAAGGTATAATGAGCTGCTTCTTGGATTCTGATAGTAAGTAAAGTTAGACAGAAATCAAGAGACTAGTTTAAATTAGCGTGTGATGACTTGCAGTGCTTTCAGTGTACCTAGTTAGCAACAAACCTAGCAAAAGCAGCAAGTATGTAATTAGACTTTTACCTAAATAGAAAGCCAACAAGAACCTTCAGCAGCACAGCTCTACCAAGGAGCTACAAGGAGTACAGGAGACCCAAAAGAAGTAAGGATGGTCTAAGCTTCTGCCAGATCTCTGTGAGCTGCAAAGAAAAACCTCAGTGCCTCCACTCCACAATGGCAAAATACAGAAGAGGGTCTGTAGTCTACAGCTGCTATGACCCCTTTGAATGTCTGTCCTGTAGGGGAAGATTGGTACCCAGGACAGCATGGACCCTTAGGGAGGCACTCAGCGCTTCACATGATGCAACATCCATAAGAGAGGGACTTTCTCCTGCATTTAGTACAGGCAGACACTGATGTGACTTAAAGCTTTGAGTTGTACTAGAAATAACCATGTTATAGGACACTGCTAACAAAAATTTGTGAATGTTCTTCCCAGTAGGCTGAAGAGTAGTGTTATCCATGTGGACACCCCAGTTCAGGTGTAAGGTTTCTCCTCTTTCTCACCAGCACAGGGGGTGACTCACGTGCTACTTTGTTTAGCTTCAAATGGTCGTTGATTGCCCTCGGTCTCAAATCATTCATCCCTACTACTTTCTACCACAGTAGAAGGCAATGATTTTAGTGGAACTAACAGAGGAGGCCAGCAGGATCTTTCACCTTGGAGCATCAACAAAATTTGAATCCTGTCCAGGACAGCTCCTCCATTGTGGTGGGTCAGGACTGCGCTGACTTCTGTGGTTCTTACTCACCCTCCCCCAAGACCTGCATAAGTGTCTTAGGCTTGGACATAACCCAGCAGTCGACAGAGCCTGTGAGAAGACTTTCTTTCATCTCAGTGGGTATTAGAGCATAAAAGCAGCTGGACAGGCAACTCTTTTTGGCGTTCTCCACTTAATTTTCTCATAAGATCAATTTTGGATGTAGGTTTTTATTCCTAAACTGTGGCTAGTCGAGGAATGAAGGTGACACAAAATAAGGAGAAAAGGAGTTGTTTTTCTAATCAGTAAAGGAGACTTTCTTCTCTGAAGTAAATCCCTGTCTCCTTTCTGTTCCAAGGACTCAATGCAAAACATGGGCCAAACCCAGCTAATGAAATTCTATTTGCCTTAATGATCATCTGGGCACAGGAGATCCTTGATGATCAAACTGAGATGACACCTGCCACTAGTAAGTTCTGTTCCTCAAAACTCTGAGACAATCCCAGCAGATAAATGATATAACATGTTTCCCATTATGATATTACCATAAAGCCAGACAGCCTTATGTTTATCATGAAAATAATTAATCACCAGGCAAATCAGGGAAAAAAAAATAATCCTACCATCACCTTAAATTACCTGTCAAACATTTACCTCCGTTTGTCTTTTAGGGCACTTATTTTTTGCCGTGTGGTCCTGATTCTTGATTAGTTTAACAACCCCCCTGCATTTTGACAGCAGAAGAAAAGGAGAGGTGATTATTACAGTTACTGCTCTTGCTTTGCCTTGAAAGTCCATTCTAAAGAAGGCATTAGAGAAGGCTTTCTTGTGGCTGAGAGATCAGATTACCACAATTAAAGTAAAAAGGTGTGGTGCTATTTACTCTGCGTGTTATGACACATGAAAGAAAGTGATTCAGGCAAGAAAAATAATTACACGTTAATTTGTGTTTGGCAACTTTGTTTCATATACGTGGCCCACAGAGCTTAGATAAAAAGCTATTTTGTCCAGCGTGTTCTCTGTGTAAACTTGGAGGAGGGCTTATGCCGCTGTACTACATTTTACGACGAGTTGTGTGTGTATGTGTGTGGGGATGAGGAAATATGTGGAGCTAACCTCCCGGTCGTACACTTCAGCACTGGCTTGGATGAATTTTTCATCATGAAGCCCCCTACTGCCACTTAGGTTTCACCCAACTGAAAAATTATACTGCAACCCAGAAACTAGCCCCAGGTTTGACAAAATTCTTGCAAATCTGAGGAGAACACGTAGAGTTTCTGCATCAGTTCATACAGTTGTATGTAGGATTTGGGTCTGAATAACCATGAAGGTGCAACTCTGAAAACATAAATTAGCTAAAGTCATACAGGTTTCTGTAAACTAGGGGGGGTAGCTGCAGTGTGGTCTCAGCACAGCTTGAGTAATATGCGTGCAATAAATCATGTTTGAACTCCTCTTGTGCCTTGAGAAAATATCCCCTTTATTATACTGGCAATAACGCACAGGGAGGCAAGCTCCAAAACACCCAGGAGGGCTTCAGTGGTGTCACACCAGGTTTAGTAGCGCATTAGAAATGCAGAAGGTTGGAACTGTGAAGAATAATGCAATCTGAACATGACCAGCATGACTACAGTACAGGTCCCTTACTGTAAATAACTTCAGCAATAAATTCTTGGCCAAATCAGTTAATTTCAGATAGTGCAGTTTCTGTGCTATGTAGATGCTAATTTTACAAAAATTATCTTGGACCGGTGTTCCTTCAGGTTTTCATAAAGTGATACACAGACAGGCATATCAGGTCTGT
Organism: Charadrius vociferus; assembly: GCF_000708025.1. Taxonomy (NCBI): domain Eukaryota; kingdom Metazoa; phylum Chordata; class Aves; order Charadriiformes; family Charadriidae; genus Charadrius; species Charadrius vociferus. Next base: position 2,075,653 of record NW_009647748.1, on the reverse strand, counting down.
GAGCACAACACTCTCTTCGTTAGAGAAACCACCCTCAAAATGGAAGAAACAGCAAAAGAAGCTTCAGAAAGAAGGCCTGCCATCTTTTTTTCATTTCTATTTTCAGAGGAACTCTCTGCATAAGGTTATACAGTTTTACTGACTTCAAGACAACCTAATGTTAATGAGACAGTGACAACAGCAGAAGATTTGGCCCTCAGGAGAACATACTCCTATCCCTATAGTAATAACTTAGTTCAAGGAAGCAGCAGTTATTCATAACATTTCAACATGAACAAATACATGAAATGTAAACCCACAAAGCTTCATTTTCTCACAAAGTAAGCTTTTTGCATAAATCGTCATTGCCTATTGCAAAGAGGCAGTTTTAATATTAATGAAAAGTTTGCTGTTCCTATATCAATATGTATGTTGGACTGATTGCCTGAGTATGGAAGGGGAATGCATTTACATTAGTAAATAAAATAAAATTTCTGAACATAGAGGAAAAATCCAGCCAATGGAATTGTGTTTGTTTTCTTATAAAAGTTTGTGGAACAATTTTTATAGAACAGTCTAAAATGGTATAATTTATTCTGTGTGCTGTTTAAAAATTATATTGATTTAATTTGGCAATTATTGCCTCTTTTCTTTCTGCCAACATATTTTTAATCTTCCAGACAAGAGACACTGAGGGTTTTTACGTAACACTACAAAGCATTAATTCTAATCTGCAAGCTACAGAGTCTAGTGTATGCGTGGTACTTTGGTAAAATGCTTTTATTGGCATGGCACTTGGATGGCTGCATTACTTGCAACTGGCAGAGGGATGTTAGCGCCTTCTGTAAACTACAAGAGTTCCACACAATCCCTCGACACATTTTGCATTCAGCTTTTGCAGTGGTTGATCTGGGTACTGTGTGGCATGGATAGCACAAGTGCAGCTGCACCAGGTGAAACTGGAGATCTGCCTAGACCAGTAGCCTGTCTCCAGCAGCGGCCAATAGCAGATATTAAGGGCAGAGCATGCGAATAGGACAAGTACATGGTGATTATTCCCCAGGATTTGCTCTCTGCCTCCAGCTGTTTGTGGCTTAGGGATATGTCGAGCCAGAGTTGGCGCCTGCCAAACCAAGAGCTCTCAGAACATCAAACATGCAGAAAGGCACTTTCATGTGTATCAGGAGCAGGACAAAGTGTGTTTGTGAAAGGCTGCTAAATGTCCATTTTGAACCACTAGCTACTTCTAAGAACAATGAATATAAATGTTTCTTTAAAAAGTTAAACACGCAACTGGTGCATCCATTTCTGAGTGCTTTAGAATGCTCTGTATTTACTGCCAGGTGTCAGCACTAAGAAACACAATTAAGGTATGGAGAGTCCTGGATCATAATGGTACCTCTGCTAGGTAGCTTCACTTGCTTAATGTATACCTGCCCCAGGGGACCTGGAAGGTGGCCAGAGTCATTGACAGGTTCATAAAATGTAGGTGCACCCTCTAAAGTCTCAGAAATGCTTTCAAAAAAGAAAATAAGTGTGGTGTTTCCATTGTGCTTCAGAAAACAAACCCTTCAGGAAGAAAAAAAATAATGGAAACACATGAAACGTAAATTGGATACACTCAAAGTTAATGAAAGGAAAATCTTTTTCCATTTTAGTTAATGTCTTAAATTAGAATTTTGGTATAAAAGCTGGAAAACAGATGGAGAGGATATATTTTTTTAAAAAATAATTTGTTAGTGAATTTGAGGCTCATGAATGAAAGTACCTAATAATAGCATTGGCTAGAGCAATACTTAGCATGGACTGCAGCTACATCGGTTTCTCCACTGTACTTCTCCCACTGCATTGCAGGAACCTGTCCATGTGTCCTGCAGCCACATGTAGCACCTCCTGCTGGTCTAACTCATCCAGAAAACCACTTCTGCTCCACTTTCCCCAATTGTTCTGACCTGTATTACATCTTTTTTTCTTGTTTTGTTTCTCCATTCTACTTTGAACTCCAGGACAGTCCATTTCTCATTGTCTGTATGGAGATCTTTTACTTCACCTTACCCAATCTGATGCAGCTTGACTTGAAAATCTTATACTGTCCTCATCTTCTGGCTTTCCCAGTTTTTGCCCCCCTCCCCGCTTTAGCTGAGCACTATTTGTTGTATCACATTATTCAGATTTTCCACTGGTCCTTCCACTGCTTTTCGTAAAACTCATCATGTTGTACATTTGCTATTTACACTAACAAAAGTAATAAAGAAATGTTATAAATCCTTGTCTTGAAATTGCCCATCAAGTACTGTTTTTCTTAAAAAAAAAGTATTTCCCTTTTTCCATTCCACAGCTTCACATGTATTTCTTCCTCTGTTTTTATCAACCATCTTGTTTGCATAGCTGCTCCCCAGGATATTTGTCACGGCTGGCTTACAGCACACTCTGCTGATTTACAGCAGCAATTAATAATTTCATATCTGTTGGGAGGGGATGGATTTCTATCTTACAAGGATGAGTAGCAAATGATACCCACAAGTCTGAAAAATGCTGATGAGCATTTTTTCATCCAAATCAAAACACAGGGTTCATGCACAGGTGACAAGCTGGAGAGGAAGATGTTGAGCAAGTATGGAAGGCATCAGAGAGCTGCTCGTAAGTCCCAGGTGGGAGTGGGACTGACGTTTTTGTCCTGACTCAGTGGTGTCTATCCTTCCACCCTCTGGGTGAAATCCTCCGCTCCTGTTAGTCCAGCTGGCCCCGTTGGCACCCCACACTGGAACTGGCTGGCCCTGCTTGAGCTCTAATGCTGTGGGTGCTGCAGGTCAGTGACAGGGAAGCTGTGAGCAAAGTTGTGCAATTAAACTTGCAAAGCACCAGCCCACACTCTAGACAGCCCTATCTGATTCTTAACTTTATGAGCAACCACACTGACACGCACTATTGATTGGTAGGGAGAGGGAAGGAAAAAAATGATCAGGTTTACTGCTTTCATTAAAATAATTCTGGGCCAGAGGTTTGGTCTATATCCTTTGTATGCTAACGCACAAAGGCCAAGAGCCAAGAGGAGCTGCTCATTTTCTCTGCAGATACCAAAGAGCAGCAGAGTGAAAAACAAGAGTTTGTACCAACACAAAGCAGCAAGAGATCCTTCTTTCAATCTGGCCTTTTATTACGCTTTTGGGTATTCACTCAGCTTAGAGACAGCACTGATTGTCTCAGGCAGTGGACTGTGAAAAGCCTGCAAGTGCAAAAGAGGCACACAAACCCCACCGATAATAATAATCTTATTTAGTAAATTCCCATAAATTGTTCCTTTCTCAAATACTGCTTATTCCAATGTACCTGAGTTTTCCTTGGTAACAGTATAGCTGGACTTTCTAAGGCTTCCAGAGCTGTCTTCATCCTAACCTTGACTGACGTTTGAACTCCTTTGCAGTTTAGCACATTTTTGACCTTGCCCCATGTAGGCCACATGGCTTTCCCTTCCCACTCGGCTAATCCACCGTACTGTCTTCCACCAAAGCTTTCACACAAACACACTAAACCAAGGTTGGTAAGCAGCAGGTACAAGAACACTGAGCTGCCCCCACTGCTACATCTCCAAGCTCGGACTAGTTTCTATGTGCCTAGTTATTTGGGAGAGGGGAACATCTATCAGATGAGGTCAGACTTTGGGGTTTTTACTGTCCAGTGCTGAGCACACTGTCAATATTCAAAATGCTAAGTAGCAAGCATTGACCTGAAACATGTAACACCCGCATTAGTATTTTCCTAGGTATTCCTAGGTATAAACTCGAAACTGCTGAAGGGAGAGGAAAGGAGGAAGGGGGAAAGTCTCCCCACATTTTATTGAATGCTTTTAGTCATTTGAACTGACCATAAGCTGAAGGTACCTTGGATAAAGCCTGAAATGTTGGCTTTGTACATGTATATAGATCCCTTTAATAACCTGGATGTACACAATTGCCTTTCAACCTAGAGAATTATATAACACTTCACATGGTTTTGCAAGGAGTGTACCAGGGAGTATTTGGAAGGATCTGAGCCAAGAAGCTGTACAGACAGCAAGGCGTCTGTGTTGCCACTACAAAGTGGATGTTAATTACCTAAAACAATACATGTAATAGGCGAAGAGAAAAATGCTCTGCATTGCCTTGCCATACCCACTCATCTAGTGCATCTCTAACTGCACAGTTATTTAGCCTGGAGGGATCATAATTAGCTGCTTCATAAATTAATAAGGGAAAGGAGGAGGGAAGGGGGAAAACTACCAGTGCAAGAATGGTGGGAAACTTTAGATAGGATGTTTCTCGAAGAATGTCGTTAGCACGCATAATTGCTTCATTAAATAAAGACACATACAAATGCACAGGGATTGTCCATCCCTTGTCCCTCGAGAGAGAAGGGTTGCTTGATAGGCACTGCGTGGCTCCTAGTTGAAGGACACCCTGGAGGTGCCGGGCAAATGCCAGGTGACTGCCACACTGTGCATGCTAAAAAGCTTCGTAAAGAACATGGAGAAGTGATATGTGGCCAAGTGTGATTCATGGCCCCCTCTAACACCTTTCATCCAAGTCGCTCAAATAGTGTTGCAACCAGTTAGTGAAGTCTTGCATGGTTCGTCATGGCAAGGTGAAGACATTTATCATTGTCCCTATGCTACAGATGGAGAAACTGAGGCAGACAGCGACACATCTTGCTCCAAGTCACTTGGCAGGTCAGGGTCAGGCCACTGGCAGTAACTGCCACTGCCAAACTCCAACTGGGGATAATGAACCTATTGGAATCCCATTTACATTAGTTAATTATGAGTTCATAAAAACAATGGGTTTTATTTCCTCTATTATGCAAAGAATTTACAAGGTGGGAGAAACATCTACCCAGTTTGCAACCAGACACTAGACCCATTTAGCTAATTAGCCAGTTCCAGGCTGGCAGTTGGATGCATTCATACATCTTCATACACCATTACCACAGTCTGTTTTTGAACTAAATTCTCTTACGAGACAGCGGAAATATCTCTAAAAGTATAGGAAAAGGACATATGCTCTATCTGACCAGAGGTGCTGCACCACGTTCCTCTTTTTGTGAATTTTGCTCCACAGACTTCCACACTTCTAATCTGTTAATCCACAGTAACTCATCTTGGATCCAGAGCCTGCCTTTACGGGCTGTTTCTGCATATTTTTTCCCTTAAAAGCCAGGCTTCCTGAATCACAGGGAGGTGAGGGATGTGACTTGACTGTAGTCCAACAGCAAGTCTCAATGATTCAAAGTCATAAGTGGAATTCAGCTCCCAGGCTTCAAGGAAAACTGGGCCAAAAGGAAACTCTGCTTTTCCCATTCTACGTTGGCCAGAAAGCTAAAAGTTAGGCAAATAGGAAGCATGTCCCACCCTGAACAATATGGAGAGCGTGCTTTTTAAAACTGCAGCTGGCCTTTTTTGGTGGTAACTAGCTTTCTACAGGAATATGTGGGATTTCAATAGAAAGGCATGTGGAATATTTTCCATTTGACTTTAAAGTATCCCCTGTGTATGCTTATTTGCATTCATCCTTACTAAACACTTCTTAATCTCCTGAGCTTCTTCCTCTTCCCTCAGTGCTGTGAGTTTGGCTTTTGCTCTTTTCAAATATCTTTATGCTCTTCCTCCCTTTTCTCTTTCTGGCCAAGGGTCTGGCAATTTCTCTAATGAAAACAGTCGCTCACATCCAGAAAGTATTTTTGTTCTACATTAAAGCCTTACATTCTGTTTTTATCCCACCCCTGAATGCCCATTTTAGATTGTGCATCTCCTGCACAACCTTGCTTTATTTCCTTAGCTTCCTACACGCTGTCCCACCATTAGGATGGTGTTGGCCTTCCTGTTTATATCCTTGCACCGGCTTCTCAGTGTGTAACCATGACTCTGTTCCTGACTGCTTTCTCTCCTCCCCCCCCCCTTCCTGCAGCCTCCTCTGCTTTCCCTAGCCCATTTCAGGTTTCCCATTGTCCTGTAAACCCAGGACACATTCTCATTCTTTTATTTGCCCAGAGAAGTAACTTTCTTCTCAAGTTATTGAATTCAGTAATGCCATTTGCAAAGTAAGAATGGGATATAGCAACCTTCCTTTGAGTTAAATCTTGTGGAAAGTGAACATCCAAATCATATGTCACAAAATTTCTGAAAGTCTTACTCTACATGACTGAATTACTGTGTCTGACTCTGCCAGCTCCCTGACTGGGTCTTCTCTATCCCTTCACCATGAAGGAAAGCTAGAGAAAACCTTTCCATCAAAGACTGAGCTGGCAACAACAAGCCTTCCCCCTCCCTCCCCTTTTCTCATTATAAATTTCCATGGCACAATAAAGCATTTTCCAACCAAGACTAGTGCTGAACATATTGACAGAGCTAAATACATTGAACCATTTAGATTTGGGGTTTTCTGGTCGGTTGGCTTGCTAAAACTGTTGACTTTCAATGGCAAAGTTCCCACTGACTTCAGAGGGACTTGGATTTCACCCTGCGTGTGGTTAGAGCATCTGCGACCCTGCCTTGTGTGAAGTATGTCATGATCAAGTTCTTAAAGGTAAACAAGCACAAGTGGCAAAAATACAGAAAATTCAAAATCCTTCCATCTATAATAATTAAAGACAACTTCTTACAGTGCTGTAAAGTGCATAAAGTATACCCTTTTAAATAGATTTTTGTACTCTTAATTAAATGCTGTTTTTCAATAAGGTATATGCTTTTTGCCCTGAGGATATTCAATCTCAGGCCTTTCACCCACTACAGAAGCAGCAAAGAGAGGTTTATGATAAGCAGGAACTTTTAAAAGATTTATTCTGCAAGCCTGAGTAGTTCCTTGACAGCAATGATAAGAAACCTATGGTTTTCTGGAGTTGGAAAATCTCCTGTATTAAAAGCCTTGGAGTGGTTTAGGTCTAAGTACCTCAGATTCCTGACTTCAGGCCTCATCTTAATTTCATATATTTAACTTAATTGATTTCAATGGGCTTATGATGACTTACAGTGGGGTAGGTGGGTCAGGCCTCTCATTTCTATTTTCATTGTGTAGTGCGGTTCCATAAGCATCCAGATAAATCTAGTTTTCCCCCCGTGAGCATGAGTCATGCACTGGGTGGTGAGAATTCAAGGTCTAGTCTTCTTCTGGCATTTCCTGCATGCAAGAAGTGAGCTTATGTGAGATCAGATGGCTGTGGCATTGCGCTCCAACGAAGGGCTCACCAAGACAAATGAAAAAATGAGATATGCGTGAGACACTTCCCCAAGTATCACCATAGAACAAGAAATGACCCATAACCATACCTTCATCCACTCTTCCTAGTGTTGCGGTCTATTGCTGCTCATAGGAGGAGCTGGGGATAGCTCTGGCCACGTCCTCCTGACATTCTCTCCCTCAGTCAAAGTGTCAGCTCAGTTCCCTAGGGATAAGAATAGTCCCCCAGAGATGGGTGCCATCATCAGGAACTACATCTTAAGCAGCAACTACACTTAATTCTGGAGCCCACATACACAGGGAATTTGATTCACTCTCTAGCAGTGGTCAGGATTTCAAACTCCTTCAGCTGTGGTGGGCTGATGGCCTCAAACTCTAGTCAAGTACAGCATGTAGCAGCTGCCAGTTCTGCTTCCAAAGTCATTATCAGAAGCACAGCTCTTTACTCCAATAACATCCCAAGTACCTGGGCAGCACTAATCTTTCTGCTTCAAAAATTACCCAGCAGGCAAGGCCTCTGTCAAATATAAATTCAAGTGAAGTTCAGAAACTGTGAACCATGGACATATTGGAGTCAATTGAAACCCAAGCACTTCATTCATGCAAGCATGAGAGTAATTAACTCTTCAATGTCCCAAGTTCTTGTGTGTGGGGCAATTACAGTTGCTCTTGAGAGCATGGATCCCTCCCTGCTGAAACTGGCCATGAAATCAGGCAACTGGTCTTTAATTGCTGTACCAGCACTATTTGGGGTTTTCAGTGGACCCGCCCTGTCCTTCCCTCTTCCCTTCTTCACAACCCTGCTCTGCCAGAGCTTTGCGATATGCTGCAAATGCAGAGGTGAAGCGTGGTATGAGGTCCTTCTTCCTCTGCTGCCTGCTTGGGGACATCAAATGGTTTAATGTTTCATCCTATGATATCCCAAAGTGTTTTAAGACCTATGAATCAACTCATGCCTGACTCCTGCAAAGGTGGATAAATAAGGCAGACATACAAGGGACTGAGACCACAGCAAGGAGTTCTGTATTTAGGGTATTTGATTCAAGGGGGCACTAGTCCTGCACAGACAAAGGGAAAGGACTACTGTTGTCCTGGGATAGTTCTCGTGCCTTTCTGTAGCCCACTGTGGGGCTGGAGAGCACAGCATTCATTTGGAGAATGGGTTGGAGAGCAGACTAATGCAAGGATCATCGCACCACAGCTGTGCTATCAGCCCAAATGTCAAACGTCTCTTCGCACCCTGTATAGTGACTTGCTGCCTTTAAGATCAGAAAAAATAGTGCCCTTTGCATTTCTCTGCTGCCTCTGGCTCAATATTTTAAAGCACTTTGCAAAGCTGCTGAAGGAGTCTTCAACTCCCCCTCCCCAGTAAATGTATGCCCTGCACTGCTGACGCACAGAAAAGTTAATTGACTTAATTTAAGTCACACCACATCCTTGGCAGAGCTGTGAAAGGAACCTGGGAGACCTGGGGAGTGAACCTCTCCTCTCCTCCATCTGCGGGGTTTTAACAGCCTTGCTGTCAGCTAGGAGACAGATTTCATCAGCACAGAAGTGCCACTGGACTTTGCTAATAAAGAGCTTTATGCAGTCTCCCTTACAAGATGCAGCATATGATACAACTACAAATAGGGCTGAAAGGCAAAGCATGTTGGGGAGGGGATTGCAGTAACGCCAAGTCGCAGATTAAATGTAGACCAAGTATATTGCAAAACAGTGTTTTTTCCCCAGATGAGTCCAGAACTGCAGCACACAATTTTCCCAATTCATACAGTTAAGGGCTCTGTGTCCCTCCCTCAGACAATGTTAGGGTACTGAGTTTTGTCTTAAAAGTAAAGGGAACTGATGAGTCTCCCATCACGGAAAATGGAATGACCTGTTCTCATAAAATTTCTTGTAAAAATGGAAAAAAAAAGGAATTGCAAGGCTAGAGAAGGCAGACTTAAATCTAAATCAAAACTTGAGCAAGCAGGACTTGAAAGAGAGCTTGTTTCTTTTCTTTTTTTTCTTTTTCTCTTTTTTTTTTTTTCCTCCTGGAGGGATTTTAGGTAAATAAAGCCTGGCATGAACCCTCCTTCTTAAGAAACATGTTCTGAAGAGGGATGAAATCAACAGGTTGAGGTGCTCTTTACATCAGAATTAGTCAAATTAGTTGAACCAGAAGCAATAGATTATCATACAGCTCCAAATTTCATCTGTGGCTTCTTGTGCCAGCCAGGTGACACCTGTCTTTGACATTCAGCAGCCTCACACAAGGCTCTAAAGGGAAAATTAGTTTCCTTTCTTTCCTTTCTCTGGCCCAGGAAATTGCCTCCTCTTTTTCTTTTCCCCCCCTAGTCTTTTTTTTTTTTTTTTTCCTGTCGCCAAAATTTGTGACTCACAGCACATGGAGGTGGTATTAGTCACAAGCTATTTCCTGTTTTCCAGATAACCGCACAGGCTGGGGCTTCACGGTCAACAGCACAACCAGGTGGAGTGCAAGGTAGATGAGAACCAAGTAATGGCAGTTGCCAAGCAGGCATAAAACCTCCACATAACTGATTGTTTATCCTTACAGGCATCTTTTTTGTTGTTGTTGTTTTCTGTAAAGGAAGGGCATTATTTTAAAGTTCTTTATCTTCATATATTTGTCTCCTGTGAGTTTTCCCAGACCAACACACCAAACATGCCCCTACTTGTCCTGCTCTCAGTACAAATTTGATCGTTAGCTTTTCAAGGCAAAGCTCTTTCGTTGCTGCAAACCTAACAAGTGCTAACTGAGAGGACCATGCCAGAAAGCCAGGAAAGGTTCAAATTAATTTGCTGCAACCAGGGCACCAGGTTCTTCTGTCTCACCATTTTTTTTGGCATGTTTGCTCTGCAAATGCCAACACAAAGGGGAGACGTACCCCAGTTAAATGAGTTTTACTGTCCAGCCTGCTTCAGCTCATGGTGTGGCTGTGCCTTTGGCTATTGCCTCCTAAAAAGCAGATCCATTTGGTGTCAGTTCAG
>NW_009647748.1:2011580-2065450 GCF_000708025.1 Charadrius vociferus | reverse complement strand
CAGCAGGCAGAAAGCAGAGGATTACATCTCCACCATCAAGAAGACTATTCCATTCAGGGAGGCCCCTGGAATGGAGTAAGGCAGCAGTCAGAATTGCCCTAAAGTATATCTCTAAGTTCCAAATCCGTACAGGATCTTCTGGGTGACACATGAATATTTCACAGAAGCGAGCGGACCTGCTCACCTCCACCACTCTTCTGCTGCACTGCTCTCCTCCCCACTCAGCTCCAAGTTTGTGTGCCGAGCAGCTCAGGCTGAGCCGGGACTGGCAGTGCTGGAGAGGTGTGATCGCACCTCAGGAAGACATCCCTGCCTCGCTCAGGTGCAACTAACATGCAATCATGGCTCCATGAGCTCCTGCTGCTGACCCAGGCAGGTGTGTACAACCTATATTGAAAATGATGGTGTCACACTTAGCAATTACAAAGATAGCAAAATTAAAACTCACTCGGTAACAGGGCTGTAATGGCACCTCTGCATTGCACTATGAGCTATGCTTAGGCATGTGGGATAGATGTTGCCCCTAATTTATTACCGTGCATGTTGATAGCAAGTTTGTAGTACTTCCTTTCCAAAATACGTTAATTTTCTAAAGTGTATTGGAACATGTGTCCCCACCCTTGGTAATGCAGCTAGCTCGCGGGGAGAAAATGGTTGCTGTTTTAAAGCAAACTGTAGCATTAAGCAACTAGCTCGGATAAGAAGACTTTACCTAAAAGGAACTGCAGAGATATGAAAGCAGAAGGCAATTATGCAAATTGCAATTGGAACAGGATTACTCAGGTTAGAGCCATTTACTTTAGCAAAGCGTGCCATGGGGTTTAATGGTATGAGTGTGCCAGGGGGAGTGGGACTGGCCGTACCTGGGATTTGCTACTGCCTATATCTGGGAGATGCCACTACTGGCAGCACAGCAGCCTCAATGCCACTGAGAGCATGAGCTGGCACCAGCTCAGGCTCCACTGGAGAGATCAGCATCAGTACCCTGGAGTGCCTGTGGTCCCCACGCTCATCTCTTAGTTCATCATGCTAAAGGAACTGAAGGACAAAGGGGACTTTGGCTTAGCATGGAGGACAGGAAAGGCTATGGCAAGCAGGAAAAGAAAACCAGGTGGACTGCTGCGGAAGCAGCCTGGACTTGGCTTAGTTGTTTGGAAGGAAGGTCTCAGAGTGTTCTCATGGCTGTGCCCAGGCAGATTTAAAGAGCATTGCACCACCCGAGTCTGTCCAAATGCAAATGTGCTGCTGTAAATGGAGGAATAGGATACACTGGAAAACAGATTTCTTACTAGGAGGAAAACATGCTTGTGGTTGTCATCTCTGGATGTGGTTGTTGGTATATCTCATTCCTCCAGTATTCCCGTAGCTGCCAACTTGAGGATTCAACCATGCTGATGAACTCTCTTCCGAAACATTTTTGGGTTTTGAAGAAAAAAATGAAAACCAATGAAAGGTGACTTCATAACTACCTTAAAATAGAAGGAATGGATAGCAACTCCTTAAGCTCATAAATATGGGCTAGTACGTGCTGAAAGTAATTGTTATCATCATATGTGGTTAAAATTAGTCACGAGCAAGTTAAAACTAAGCATTACATCCAGGTTTGTTGCTGAAATGCCCTTGCTACTGTGTAAAGTGCAGAATAAAATAGCAAGAACAGGATAAAACTCCCCTAGTGGGTTTTGGTTTTCCTTATCAATGCTAACAGAGCAGGGAATTTCACACTCAGACATCAGTAAAGGTCAGTGAAACTTCAGCTTGTGGTCTCAGCCAAAAGTAGGAAAAACAAAATGAAGATTTTCAAATCTCAAAATGCTAATGATGCTTGGGCTGTTCAAGCCATCTATTACTGTCCCTGTGATCTGTGCCTTTGTGCTTTAAATTGTTTTTCAGAAGTTACAGAGCTCATTCCTTTGGGTACCAGTTGCAAAAGAGAGAACCTAATCATTAGAGAACAAGAAGAGGACTTTTTTTTTTGCTGATCCAAGCCCTCCCACCTGTGTTCTTTGTGATCTTCAACAAATGACTGAGACTTAAGATTTTAGTTGTTTTGTACTTCTGTGTTCATGAGTTGCCTGTGCAGCACTGAGCTATGCACATGTTACGGGACATTTGCTCTAATATTCTCTGAGAGATCTGAGTACACCTAAGGCTGAACACACTTTTTACAAATGGAGATTATAAAGTGTCTCTTTGCCAAAGTTTTACTAACTCAAAAGAGGTACAATTATACCTTACCTTTGCACTGGGAAGGGGAGTTGCAAAGCTTGATTCTGCAGTATTTTGAATAGGATCCTTGGAAAATCTCTGGATTCTGAATGGAAATTACTGTAGGAGCTTTTCTAAATACTTTTGCTGTAAAAAAGTGATGTGCACATAACCAAAGCCTCTTAAACACACTGACCAGCTGCCATGTGAAGACTCCTTTAACCTACTAGTTTCATATGCTGTTCAGTAATGGACAAGCTAAACCTCCAAATTATGAATCCAGTGTAACAGCGACTCTGCTAATTATGTATGGGTGCATGTCAGCTGGGATTAAAAAAAACAAAACCCCACCACAAACATGATCCCCCTCGGTCCTCTCCTGACAGAAAGTTTTGTCCTAAATGAGGAACACTTCCCCAGCTTATTTAATGACTCCCATGCAACCAAGGAAAATTGTTGAGGTTTTGTGATATGTTTCTTCCTGGTGTTCCCCCCACCGAAAACCAGTGTTTACAGTCTAAGGAGTAGACACCAGTTTTTCCTCTGGTGTCACCCTGCAATTTCACCAGCTACAATTCTGTCAAAATGGAAGCACACAGTGTAGCCACTGTACTGAGTCAGGGTAAAAAACAGTCAGAGAAAGGCAGGTAAAGCCTCCTTCTTAATCTGCCCAAGGAAAACTGACACCCCTTGGGAAAGACTCTCACATCTCTGGATGCTGTCTGTGATGCTGTGGTTGTGGTGAAGGTCTTCTCCTCTGAGAGACAAACTCATGAACCCACTCAGAGCCCAGCAAATGAAGCAACATCCAGTGCAAAACTGGTCAGTGCGATGGATAATTTCAGAGTGGTGGTAAAGCTGTTGGTTTTGAAGCTAGTAATTTGAAGTTGTACATTGCAATTATATAAGTGAGAAAAATGTTATTCTCTATTTCCAAAAATAATCTTCAGATACATGGGGTTAGGTTGGTTTAGTCCTAACTCTCCATGAATGTAGTTGTAATTCCTGTTTAATAAAATTCCAGAGGTGATCTCTTTTTATCAGCCTATCATCTGTAATTAAGGCATTTAATATTCAAATCCTTTGATGTCATGTCATCTTTGAAACATAAATAAGAAGTTTGTCTCCATCTTAGAAATTAAGATAAATGAGTTGGGAGGGCAAGTCCCCAAAGATACTTTTAAAAGCTATTTCGATATTTTAATAGCTATCAAAACCAACAAAAATAATATTAAAAAAACATCTTGGGAGAAAGTTTAAAACAGAATCTTATAGGAAGCGCACAATACAACTTACATCTCAGCAGAGAAACCTGGACATATTCAGGTTTGCTACTGGTTGTTGTTGGTTTTTTTGGTCCAGGCGATTTGTTTGTACTGAGGATCTCAAAGCACTGAAATTAATTCCCAGTCACCCTCCCTATTGCTATCAGATAGAAAAGCAAGTCTTGGCACCCCGGGAAGCTGTGCCGAGGGCCTGATGCAATGAGATATGGAGGATACCTCATGTTACACATCCTTCTCTGCCCCAATATTTAATAAGAAAATCAGTGGGAATGTGGCAACCATTTGGTGGGGCATCTGGCCCCTATGCTGGGTTTGGATTAAGGTCCAAATGAGATGTCTGCAAAAAAAGAGACCCTCTCTGTCCGGGCTTGGACAAAGCAAGGGGCTAGGTATGAAGTCAGCCTGTCATGTAACCTGTGGGGAGCAGACCATTGGGGAATTCCCTCTTCAACCCTTTTTCTCTCCTCACCTGCACTGGTGAAGTAAGTCTCACCTGGGTCAAAATGGAAATCTCTATCAGAAGACCCGAGGCTCGAGATCTGAGTCTACTTCCTAATCTTATGGCTTAGCCACACGATTATCCTTCACCCACACTCAAAGACACTAAAGGATGTGCAATTTTTTTCTGCCATCACTCTTCCCTTCAAACTTGTCAGAAATCTCTCACTCGTTCTTCTGGCGTGAGGCCCACTTCCACTCTCTTTATCCCTCTGCCGGTATCCCTGGATCTCAGCCAGCTTACATGAGAGCTCTCCTTCTGTCTGCTTATAATTAGAATGTGCACACATTGAAGTTTGTTTTATTCCCAAGGTCTTATTGGTGGGTTAGAGGGAGCAGCACGTAGGAGGGGAATCGCACAAATCCTGTTATTTGTAGGTTCAGAGTGGTGCATGGGAGGAAGATACAGAAATCCCATTAGTCATTAACAAGATTTTAGGGCAGATTCCTTAGGCAACGCTTGGCAAATCTCTTCCTGGCTGCCTGCTCTGCTGATATCTAGGTCTTCCTTTGACCCACCGCTCCATGCCCAGTCAGACTGTATGAGTGTCCCAGCACATTGGGTTACCACGTCTCCTCCTCTTCCTCCATTGCAGCACAGAATTCCTTTTATTTCTGTTTTGAATCATGCAGAAGGCATCCAGGCTGGTGCAAATTTGCCACTCTCATTATTTACTATGAGAGCTTCAGAGAGAAACTGAAGCTGCAACGTTTGCATTAAGGCCGTGCTTTGAGCTCTGAAACAGGACAGTGGTCTGTACAGACCCTCTTTCAACCCTGATTGCTGGTTTCTGACTGAACTCCCTGCCCAAAGCTTTTAATTTCCAGATGGAGTAAACTGGTTCTTGGAGTCAAAGGTAAAAAAGCCAATATCCAGAACTTCTCCTCCTGTGGGGATCTATCCTCCTTTGAATGTTTTAAAGTACTTAGCTAAATTTTTACATGGCTATGCATTCCTCTCTTCTGAACACAAGCCAACATGATTGATTTGAGTATTAATTAGCACTATTAATCACAGAAGACCAAAGCATGATCTTGCTGAAGTTCATAGAGGAGCTCTGAACAGTAAATATATGAGGAAGAGCAGGTCAAGTGCCAAAGAGATGACTAGAGCCTGCCCTGAAGTGATTATATTCCAAAGGCACAAGTGAAGAAAAACAAAGCCAGACAAGACAGAACATATACAGAGTGGGAAGTGGGTATTCAGGCTTGAATGTTTCTTGAAATAGGTGGGGTCTCAATGGCAGCTTGCTAAAAACAGTGTGGGAGCTTAACTCATGGTAGTGTTCTTTTTGGCAGGCCATGAGGTGGAGTTGTGAAAGCCTGCCAAGATAGGTGGATGGAGGAGACAGAAGTATTGGTGACTGATGCTTGGGCAAGATTGTAACCGAATGGCATATATTCCATTTTCTCTAATCTCATCTTGACACCTGTTTCTTCCTGGGCTGGATTAATCACCACTTGTTGAATTAGGTAAAACTGCCCAGTTACCAACAAGTCTGGTTTTAATATGGCAACTTCGTCAGCTTTTTCCTACCAGTTGTCTAAGGTAGTTTTGTTGGGCTGTAATTGATTGGGTGAGCTTGTACCTCAGTGTTTGCAGCATTTTCTATCTCAGCTGACAGCCCCTGGGACTTGGGTGGCTCAAGGGAACGCCTGGTGGAAAGCTCTACCAGTGACAGAGACTGCTCTGCTGCAAGCGATGTGTTTCACATTAAGCACCATATGACTTTTCCATCTTTTTTAGTAGCTACTCTAAACTGGAGATTAAAATCCCCAAATGCACAACTCCAGAGCCCCATCGCAACAGACCCACCAAGCTCAAGAAACCCACCCAGCTCAAAAAGGCATCCTGTACTGCAGAGAACAACGTGTGGGTGGCAGTTGAGCTTACCAGTGTCTGCTCCATTTGTTTAAACAATTGCTGCATGGCTGGTTTTGAATTTACAAGTATTTAGGAAGTTTTGAGATTCCCAGACTATAAATGCTGGTATCTATTCCATCCTCTGCAGAATTGAGCTAAGCTGTCGTTTCACAGTGCACCTAATGATTCAGGTGAGGGAAATGGTTTCTGCTGTTGTTCTGCTCCTTTGCTATTTTTTTTCTGTGAGATGAAGAATCCTTTAGACGTGGAGTCTTTCACGCTATGCTTCATCCACTTGAACCTTTCCTTCCCAGACTTAAGGCATATAAGAAAAAAACCAGATGTCTCAGGAAAAAAAAAGCCCCCAAAACCCTAGCTTTACATGCACTTGGATCTTTCATTTTATAAAAACAGTCAAGCCACAACCACAAGATTTCACAGATAAGAGAAAAAATGTGGATTGTACTTAATTCAATATTATAAAGAAATGCTCTTACGGGGAGACGGCAAGCTGAGCCAAAGCCAGACCAAGACTGCTGACTGATCTGAAAAATGTGAATATTATTCACACTGGGACACCACATCTCATAATGCTCCATGTGTGCTATAGTATATAATTATGAAATGTTTGCATTAAGTAACTTGGGTGCCTAAATACAGATGTTCCTTATTGACATTAATTGGACTTGACATATCTTTGGCCTGCTTTATAACAGTCACCAAAGCATGCATTTCTACTTTACCGTACATATTCTAAAGGAGCTCTGTTCCATATCGAGCTTATTAACAGAAAAAAACATTAGTGCCTTAGCTATCTGTCATATATATCAGGTAAAAATGCAATTGGTTTGCATTAGAGAGTGTAGTTGCTGGGGACCGACCACAAACATTAATTTCTGTTCTTTTTTATTTTTATTTACAGTGAAATCTGTCCCCAAGACTTAAAAAGTTATTTTTTCGTTCCAAAACTGTCAATGCGTTGTAGTGCCATTTGTTCTGCTCTTCTTATTGCCATGTCTCAAATGTCAAGTTTCTGAGAAAGAAAGAGAGAGGGAAAGATAGAAAGGGAGAAAGGGAGAAAGAAAGGAAGAAAGGAAGAAAAGAAGAAAGGAAGGAAGGAAGAAAGGAAGAAAGAAAGGAAAGAAGAAAGGAAGGAAGGAAGAAAGAAAGAGACAAAGAAAGGAATGAAGACAGAAAGAAAGTAAGAAAGAAAGAAAGAAAGAAAGAAAGAAAGAAAGAAAAAGTTCTTTAGCTCCCTTATAAAATATAAATCATTTTTGCATTTGTTAGTTTAACTGTTCTACATTACTCTACAGCGTGCCTCATTCCAGTATCTAGAGAGAAACACTATTAAACTAAAACAAGGGTACTCATATTAATGAACTTGACCTAGCTGGTCCGAAACAGGTTCTCCAAATGGAAACCCAAGAAGGCCTACGGTTCCCTTTGAGATAATCTCTTAGATGTGTCATGCAGTTGAGATCCAGATCTCAGATTCTTCAGAATCCTTGTGGAACCTCAGATTTTAAGCAAAACTTTCTAAATAAGCTTCCTTGGAAATGAAATATAAGCTTGTTTTTGATATTTTCATCTTAATTTGCAGTGTTCACCTGGGCTATTGATGAGTGGGAGGTGTTTAAGTGGATGTTCATGCTTTTAACTGATGAATACAGAGATGAAAAAGCAATTGAAGTTTGGTCTAGAATTCAGACATGAAAATTTATTCTCCTGATACTTAGGAGAAACTCTTTATACATACTGTTCCACACAGCACATGGACCAGGATAATTGCCCCTTTTAAGAGAGGTTTATGTAGAATTCGAGAGAAGAATGGAAATGAAAGCACACAGAACAGAGAGCCTGTGATTTCATTTGGTCAGATTCCTCCTTTTAAGAGAGGTGAACATCTTGCCTTTCTTGAACCAATTAGTGAAAATATATATATTTTCTGAGTCAAATTCAACGTTCTCAAAGAACATTAAGTCTCGTCTAAAAGAGAAATATCTGCCTTTTCCCTTAATATTGTAGGAGAACTTGTATTACAGGAGCCCTTTTCTTCTAAAAAAAAAAGTTAAGTGATACAGAGATTTTGTATAGGCTGAGGACTTTTACCTTACTAAAGGGATAATGTTGCTCTCTTTCATAGAAAAATGCCACTTTCCATTCTAAAACTGCTTGAGAAAAAATACAAAAAAAATATTGCATTTTCTCTTTGATGTTGCCATGGCCAATTAATACAAATCCAAGAACCTTCTGCTTGGAATATATCTGTTGGTTTCTTCATAGCAATTTAAGCAAGACAAGCACAAGATGGAAAGGGAGCTTCCCAAGTACGTGCAAACACTTATTATAAAGGGAAAAATCCCATGGCAAATTTTCCACAGCACAAGTCATTGCTTTGAAATGTATTTCAAGACTAAGCATATCTGATCACATCCAAGGCAGCAATATTACTGTTTATAATGTTACTGGGAAGTGTGAAGAATATGGTCTTCAGATACAGGTAGAAATTGATGATGGAGTACTAGCATCTGAAAGGATCAGTGGATTGTTTTTGAAGTGAGAAAGATAAAAATGATGTAACATTAAGCAAAAGGCCATAGTCACTTAAAAATGCAGAAAAATAATCTGACCAAACTCATATATATGATCGAAGATGAGTGCTTTAACACCAAGGAGTTTATACTCTTCCACTTGTATTCAACTGGTGAGGTGTTGCTTGTACTTGAGTGTGACATAAGTAATAAAACATTCCTTTTCTTTTCTATAGGCCGTGAAATGGACAATAAATCCCTGACAAACTAATCTAGAGTTCATCAGAGGTCATTCCAAGAAGTTTTGTCCAGGCACGTACATTATAATGAACTGATGATCTGCTGGGGTCTGTCATGTATGAATTTTAAAAAAAAACCCCAACTTTTTATATTCAGCCTGTTTTTTTAATTACAAAAGTGACAGTCCATGACTAGAAATATGCTAAACCCATCTCTTGTTCCCAGCCAACTACTGAATGTCAATGGCTCGGGTAAATGAATGCTCAGCTCCAAGATAATTCAATTTTATTTTTTTTTTACTCAAAAGCTGGTGTTCTCAGCCCATCTCTGTTAGTGCCAACAGGGCAATTGCCTTATCTACAAAAGTGAATAGTTCCACAGGTTGTTGGCTTTTCAGCAGTATCTAGCTATATAAAAATACACCTTATTTTCTCCAAGGATTTTTCTTCTCCTAGAGGCTATTTTTAGTTTTTTTTTTACCTTGAAGAGGGTAACCCCTAGCAAAGCAAATGAAAAAAACATTGTTTCTGAATGTCTTCATATAGAGTTTTAAAGAGGTACAGTTAAGATCTGAGAGAACACAGCCAGTAAAAGTTACGACAATAATAGTGCTGCTGCATGGACAGTCCTGCTCGTCTCTAACATCTAATGTGGATTCCAACTAGCCATTTTTATACAATTCTATGAAGGTAAAAAGTTTCTTTAAGGCCACAATGAACTACCAGCACATGAACAAATCACTTCAACTCTGTTATGCAAGGTTGCAGTAAACTCTAGTTTACTTCCAGCACTAGCATATCTTGTCAAGAAATATCAAACAAAGGAATTAGGAAACAAAATACAATCTTTGCCTTCTAATTCACTTATCTTTTCAAAGCACACACTGATACACCTCACCCTCAGTTTTGCATACATTCTGGGAAAACACCAGCAAATTTGGGTAGAGCAGGCAGATTGCCTGTAATTCCTTCCAAGTTTGGAGAATGGGTCTAAAAGTCTTTAAATAATGAATCACCTCAAATTCTCCATAACAGCCCCAGCAGCAGCGCTCCTAAGCCAAGATGCAAGGTTCACCTCTCCTCGTCCTACAGGAGAGGCACAGACTTGCAACTCAGAGGTGCCAAGAATCAGGAAAATAATGCACGTGAATTATAGCAAGATAAACTGGACTCATGGCTTTGAGAATGAAAACATATTGTAATTAAAAGATCAAAGGCAATCCAAATAAATCAACGATGTTTCAAGGGCTCATGCCAGGAGCAGGCTTCCCTTCCCACGATATCAGCAATCTTCTTGTATGTGCCCATCCTAAGCTGTCAGTGCCCTGCAGGACATTATGACTCGGCCTCCACACCACGCGGTTGGGCAGCAGGGTACAGAAGAAAGTAGGTTTCCTACTTTTAACCTGGCTCTGGCTCTTTATGGTATTTCAGTATTGCCAGTGGATTTTTTTTCCCTTAGCCATACGTCTCGCTGAGCACCCCAGGCAACACATACCTGCAGGTGGGCAGGTGGGGATTTGTCAGAATGTAACAAAACACAAATAGCAAATTATGAGTGTTTAAGCCATGGAAGTCAAGTTATGACAGCTTGTTGCCAGGAGTATTTGTACTGGTGGGTGTGCTGCTCACTGTGCCCATTGTATTCCTTCATGCATCTGTCTTGATGAGAAAGATGGGCTTAAACAAGGAAAGTATCTATAGACCAAATAAAACCACAACTTTCAAATGGTATCACTGTGCTTCTCATGATCTCCTCTTTCAAAAGCTGATTTCCTAGGTAGAACTGCATCTCTGACTTAATGTGTCAGACAAGACCTGTGTGCCAGAAGGAATGACTGATGGTGGTACAGATAAGCTGAGATGACACAGATCCTTTTTTTGGAAACATGCTTAGTGTATGCCTTAATGCCCAGGGCTAGGGAGGGTGGAAAGTGTCGGACTTCAGAAAGCTAGTTCCAAAACGTAGTAAGAAATAAGTTTATTGTTTCTGTTACTCAGGAAGCCCCTGGATATATCCTGGGGATCTATCAGCAAACAAGTTACAACTCTAATGACATTGCCTATCTTTCTTCCCGATAAAACTGGGATTGGCGGGACTTGAGGATGAAGGTAGCAAGTTGAGCTGGTGCTAAAATAGTGTAGGTTTTGCAGGGCACCTTTCAACTCCACACACTATTAGGCCTTTGCTTTCAACGTATTGTGCATTTGTTATTATTACTCTACCACTGTTCTCAATATTGAACACTTTTTCCCTTCACAAGAGGTCTGAAGCACTTGGGAAACAATGGCAGTGCCAAGAAGGGACTGTTTCAGGTTTGGAGAGAGCCTGCACAGTGGAAACAGGGCCACTCACAGCTTGTCCATATATTGCTGGACAAGTCTAACGAGACTGTATTTCCTGAAGAGATGAATCAGTGCAGCTCTGCAACATTATAAATGAGGTCATGGCAGTCACCCAGAAGCTGCAATAAGCTCAGGATCTGAAATAAGGGCTTCTCATGCTCAGGAAATAGAAGAGGCAACCCACAAAGGTGTCTGTAGACAGACTCTCTACAGGACACCAGCTGGTGCATGACTTGACCAAATTATTCATTTTTGGGGCTGCTGTGAGTGATTTACTGCAAACTAACAGGATCCTGGAGCTCATAATCACAACAAAAGGCAGGGGCACTTTGCACATGGCTCGATGCAGCTGCTGTAGCAGGATTTTTGCAAGCGAAATAGAGGCCGTCATTAGGAGATGCAAGGTGTGATGCTGTCTCCACTGCTTGCTGTTACAGAGCTGCCTGCTGTGCTTCCCATTGCCACTGGTCACCCGCTCAGGCCCATGCATTTGGCTGAAAAGTCTCTTAAAATTGCTCAGGCAGTGGAGACTGCTGCTTTGATCCTGAAACAGACAGTTCTCTCACACCCTACAGCCATTTCTCTTCCAGTGCCAAGAAGGAAAGCAATGTTGGAGCACCATTTCTTTTAAGGCAACATAAGCCGTCAAAAAAAAAAAAGGAAGATTGGGGTGGGAGAAGAGGCTTATTTTTTTAGTTCGAAGGAAAGGTCTGGGAGGCAGCAATTTAAAAGGATATGGAAGGGACTTAGTGTCTGTCTTTTCCTGAATTTTGAAAAAGGAGTCCTTTGTTGTAGAAGGCAAAAAGCAATGGTCTTCTGGTTTGTCCTACCTTTTAGCTGCAGAAATGAGCTGTGTCTGAAAGGAATACAATTGGCTGCCTTGTTCAATGCAGTAGCCATTAAAGGATCCTGGATAAGGCTGGTGCAGAGGTGGAAGGGAATGAGTATTATTATTTTTCTGCATTTTGACCCCATTAGACATTCCAGGCTCAGGTCAAGTGCAGCAGTTTATCTTCACCCCAGGGAGGAGTCTGATCTGTTTTCTTTGATCTATCCTGTGGTGATGAGTCTGATAATGTTTCCATCTGAGAGCACTAAAGCAAGTCAATAAATAGCAAAGCAAAAAATTCCACCTCTGCCATAAACCAGAATGGGAGAAGGGGAGGGAACCTTGAAGTCCCTACTGTGTGGGGGCTTTTCCCTTAAGAAGCAATGATGGGGACATTAAATACGATTTCCACTTAAAAACTCTCTATCCAAATGCTCTATCTTTTAAGCATCATTATACTTGATCAAAGAAAATCCAAATAAGTACCATTAGTCAAGAGAACCTAATTTCCAAATGTTTCCTTGAACTTTCAGCTGTTTGCTGAAGTTTTAAAGTCTTGAGCCAGGGTCTACATGTCAAACTACACAGTAACAAATGAAATCAAGAGTAAAAGGCTGTCTACAGACTGTATTCCTGATTTCAGTCTCAATTATAAACCACAGGCAATTCTATTTAATCCCTGAAGAAAGGGGATGCTTTTACTTGGGCTGCCTCAGGAGCTGATCACAGACAAACTGTGGCTCCCAGAGTCTCTGGTTGCCCCCAAGCAAGTAGAAAAGGTGTTTGGACCAGCTCTTCTCACAGTTGGATAGCTCTGCTTGTCTGGCCAGGACATTGAATGGAGGAAGCAAAGTACCAGCTCTTGAGGAACGTAATTTACCTCAAACCATAACACAGAGATATGCAGCTCCCAGAGGACTGGCTACTCGGCTGACCCCTTGCAGAAGAAGGAGAGTCAGACAAAAAGGTTGCGTCTCCCTCCCCACTCTTAAGATAGAGAAGATGATTAAATTGTTCTTTATATCTGCCCCTGCTCATCAAGAAGCCAGGATCAAATTGTGTCTTCCATGAGAGGAGAGTTAGACACAAACAGGATATTACCAATGTGATAAGAGCACACTTAAAAATCCCGATCTGTGTTAAAGGTAACATAATTTGAGACAAAATGTTCTTGAAAGAGTAGTTTTATTCCTCCCTGCAAAAGAAGTTTCTTCCTCTGACTTCTTAGAATTGCTAAATTATCTGGAGCAATTTATGATTAATTTCATTTAAGACATTTTCCAGCCTCTGGATGTCTTCAGGACTGTAACTGTTTCTTTGATCTGAACCTCTCAACTCCCAATCCAGGATGAAGGATGAAAAGTTTTTATTGGTTGGAAAGTTCCACAGAAAAGGTTTAGTACTTTCATTTTAAAAAAATTTGATTTTGACATTTCTAAATGAAAATATTTAATTCAGTGAGACTGCGTACTAATCCATATCATGGGAGTCGTAGCATGAGTGCCCTGCTGGGTTATATGTCACAGTGAACGGGAGGAAGACTGTAGTACCTGACAGAAAATGCAGTACATATGGAGGAACATGACCAAGTGAGGACAATGAGTGTCCAAACCCCATTCAAGTCCCATGAGGCAGCATGTCCATTCAAGCAAAACCTGGCTTTGCCTGCACAACAGCTCAGCTACCCAGAACTCCGCAATTTTCTACTCCTCCCATCCATATTCAGTGGTTGTGGGATGTGACCCTGGCACCTGAGCTGTGTTCCTTCATGATGACCAGGCCAGAAGATAAGAGTGGAGTTCCCATACTCCATGCAGTGGTCAGTGGAAAACAGGCAGGACTTAAATCCTGCACAAGGAGAATCTCCCACTCATGTTTTGTTTGTGTGAAAACCAGTCAGAGTCAGGGACTGTTTTCTACCATGACGTTATAGTCATGAGCCTCATTGCCTTTCTTAATTAATCTACTTTGTGTTGCCTACAACATCTGAGCACGTCTTGGGCAAGAGCTATTCATTAGATCTTTAGATCTCATTAGAGGAGAAAGCTGCCTTGTCTGGGTTTTGAATTTGTGGTGGTGGAACATCCTAGGATTGATTCATAGCATTATGTGATGGATAAGTTCCTCCCAATATCTCCTCCAAAAAGCAAAGCAGACCAATAAGAAATTGCTTCAAGAGTACAGACAGCAATTTTACAACAGAAGCAGCAGTAGCTCCCTTCCACCTGGTAAAAGCTTGCTGTTATTAAATTACTCTTTTATATAAACCTGAACTTATTCTTTGTGAAAGTGAGAATCCAAGAGAGAAAAAGTTGAAACAAATCTGGGGCAGGTACAGAAGCTCTTTCATCCTTATGGAGGTACACAAACCTCCAGCAGTGGGCTGAACTCTCTCTCTAGGAAGACAAATAAAACCTCACAGCAGCACATTTGCACAAAATGGTGCAAAATGTAATAACATCAATTTCCTATTACACAATTTCTTTCTCACAAAACACTTAAAACTCCTTTTTCCCTCCCTTTCTCCTGCAGTTCTGGACGTTGCGCAAAGGAAGTCTGGACATTATTACTATAAGTGTCTCCCTCAGGACTCAGACTTAGAAATGTTCTCTGATCCCGTGTAAACAGGATAATGTGTTGGGCTGTTTGTTTATGCCACAATGTAATTCACTCTTTGACATAAACCAGTTTCAAGTGATTTTTTTTCCCTCTTCTTGTCTAAGAATCAAACATGACCTGCAGGTTTCCCTGCAAAATTAGATAACAGTAATAGCAGAATATTGGCCAGTAGCTGAATAGTTGCACCAAGATCATGGTCTTGATGAAAAGGCAACAAGGACTCCCAGTACATGTAACTGCTGCCACAGTAGGTGAAGCTTGTGGTGTCCTCTGGGTAAAGATAGGAATCAGCATTCATTTATCTCCAGCCAAAATGGCTATTGCGAGGCTAAACCTCACTGATGCTTCAAATAGCTGACTCTGTCCACTGCTGATCAGGACCCTGTATCGTCCCTCTAGCTTCTGCTGGCGCTGACTGGTTTTCCTATCATTTTCTTCTTCTGCTACTACCCTGTAAGATAGCTCTTACTGTAAGGGTGGTGGTTGGCTGGAAAAGGCAGAATTGTGAGGCCCTTCTGAGTCAGCAAAGGCAACTCTGTGGTAAAAGCAATACTGAGAAGCAATAACTTGCTTACAAGGGCATTCCCACCTTACTTCTGGCAGAGCTATGCTGACGTTGGAAACCGTGAGAATTTGTAGGGAGGGAAAAACCATGCAAATAATACCAAGTGGTAACTAATATATTCATGTTTCAGGAATATAGTGAATGTCTGGCCCTAAAACTGGAATTCACAAGGGAATGAAGAAACAGAAAACACCTACATGTCTAAAGAAGCTGACAAGTACTCACTGAGCTTCTCAGGGATGGCTAAGCAATTTGGACCTGTAGTTCTCATGGATTTCAACATGCGTCTAGGTTTCAACATGCATCTAAATGCATGTAAAACTCCTCTTACAACTTTATCCAGCTTAAATTCAGATAATATAGATGAATAATTCACTTACGTTTTTGTTTTGCTCAAGATCACGGAACAAAGTGGTAGAATGAGTAATAAAGTACATTCTCTTTTCTATCCTGACAACTAAAGCACTAAAAGATGTTAACCAAGTATAAAATCTTCCTATTGCACCCTAGCTATGCAGGAAAAGTTAATTTATCGGCATCCAGATCTCAGTGCTGATCTGTTCCCAATTAACAATATATTTTGGAAGAAAAATGCGATTATTTTTCCCACCACCAGATTATTTCTGATTTTAACCATGCTGTAAAATCATTCTATATTTCTTGGTAATATCTTTCTTCTTATTTCTCAAAAAGAAAGTAGTGGAAAGCTTAAAAAACATCGGTGAAACAATGTTTATCCCAAGGCCATTATATTCACATTTCTTGGAGAACTGAGTCTTTGCAGTTCTCTGATAAACAGCCTTAGCCCTTCCCTTGGCAGTTAAAAAATGGCAATAAAAATCTCCTTGGGCAATTAGTTGATAGGACCCAGAGCTCCTGCATTTACCAATGCAAGTGGCAGAAAAAGCTTAGGGAAAAGAGAGAGGTGACTTTTGAAAAAGGATTCAACATTGCTATTGCAGCAGGCAGGATGGGAATGGTGTGCTCCTCCCGGGTTCAGAAGAAAGGTAGAAATTCCTCAGCAGCTCTAAGTGACAGAGATTGTGAAAAGGCTGGTCCAGACCCTAGGTTTACCCTGGTCAGTTTGAAAACATTAATATTTTTGTAAGTCCCTCTGAAAACGCTGCTTGGTTGATTTCCCCACCAGCAGATCAGGTCTTCCTCCCTCCTAAACACTTGGGCTTGGGTTAGAAAGTAAAACCATCAACGTGAGCTTTTGTTCCTGCTGTAAATGGGCCTGTCCAGCTTCCACCAGAAAAGGCAAAAGACTGGTCCATGATATTTTAATCTTCTGGGTATGCTATGGAGCAGTCGATGGCTATTAATTCTGTTTGTTCATATGCCCTTTCCTGCATGTGCTTCTGTAAACATATTCAGAGCTCATAAAATGTTAATTAGGAATAGAATAAAATAAAATAAATAAGGCAATAATCTGAAGCTTCCGGTCCCTTTTGGCCCAGAGTACATGCTTGCTGTTAACTATTTCCAGGCCATTCACAAACAAGTGAAAATTTACCAGAACAAGCGTCCTTATTCAAGCCTTTTTTTACGATGCAATGAAAAGAGAAACACAGCCCAGTAAATCATATAATTAACACAAGCTTGGTGCTTGGCGTGTGAAATTAACCTAGAGAATAAACAAGTGGCTGGGTTAATCCCAGTGAAACTCCCGTTGTGCTCCAAGAAGCACTGGATGTACAGGCGCTGGGATGTTGCCTCTCGCGTACTGGGGCAGGGTGGTGTCCACCATTCTCCTGCAAAGGTATGGCCATGGCAGGGCCAGCTGAGCTGCAAGTCCTGGAAGATTTTTGAGACATCTGTGGATATCTACAGTCTTGCTGTGATCATGACATCATGTCATGGAGACACAAGCTGGAGGCAGTCCAGGATCCAGGTGAATTGGCAGTCATGGGTGAGCGCTGTGCAAAAAGCTATGTGAGATTACTTCTACCCCGAGGAGTTTATGGTAGGAAGAGACCCAAAAGAGTCAGTGGAAGAGGGGAAAGAGAATGAAGAAGGGATGGAGTGATGTGTCAAAGGTCATTGGTGAAATCAAGACTGGGACCTAGGCTTGCAAATCCCTGCCTGGTGTCCTGAGCTAAGCAGGTGACTTCATATCGCCCCTTTGGAGAGCACCAAACCTTCATGAAAAGCATAACTATGGTCAAACACACATGTACATGCAAACACAGAGTGAAGAGAGCTTCCCAGCCTATGAGCATCGGCTGCTTCTGAACAAAAATTAAACATGCTTCACACTTTACTGTCAGTAATATAGGGCTGAAAACAAGAATATCCAAGTTAACGTCAGCTTTTAATAGGGATTTTATCAAGTTGTCTTCTTGATTTTGGTGAAATTTGGTGTTACAAAAGTGGGAAGAAATTTCTAGAACAGCTGGAGGAATTAATGTAAGTCAATGCTTTGCAGCTAGCCAAGCTAGAATATTTGTGAATCAGCATTCAAGTTTCTGTCTGAATATGTACTGGTTTTGTGGCTTGTTTTTTAACCTGTTTGTACTGTAAGGGAGGGCCCACCTCTTACTGGCAATTTTTGGTCAAGGACTGCACTATTCTTTTAAACCAAATCGTAGAACACTATGGTCTTCTTTGGCCCTCTTGTCAAATTTCTTGAGCTTAATCTAATGAAATTCATAAAAGCTGAATCCGTTCACGATTTCTCAGAGGTGTACCTCATCCAGGTGAAATTTTCAGTGCCCACTGAAAGTATTTGAAATATCCCAAACAGCCAGTATCCCAAACTTCAAATCATCTGGATTAGAGCAACATTTGGTGTGATACAAACAGAAATTTCTGGAGAAAAATGTTTTGAATGATCACTGTGAAATTCTGTGGAGCAGGCGCATCAGAGCACGCTGCCTATCTGAAATAATGATGTAAAGCACCTACCTAACATAAAGATTATCAAATGCTTGGACAGGCTGAGATGGTGATAGCTTGGCTGAAGATTAGTGGTTTGCTTTTAAAATAAACCATATTAGTCAGTCAAAAGTAGTAAACAGCTGGTCTGTAATTTACTTCACGTTAATTGGATTCTAAAGAAAGACTTCTGACCAAAAAACAGGTTCCTGATTGACACCTATCATTAATCTCAGAAGAAGGCAAAACCAAGGAGACTGAATTGTCTTCTCCTTTCCTATACATGACTCTCCATCTTCTGCAAGGGTGCAGCAAGCTCTGCAGCCTACGGTTACTTTGGTCAAACCACAGCAGCAGCAGAGAAGTGAAAGAGACAGCATAGGGGAAAGTTTATTTTCTCATTACTCATTCTGGTCTTTCTTCATGGACAAACTGCAACACAAGCAAGTATTCACCAAAATACTTTTAAAGAATGACCAAATGTCTGTGATGAAACATTTAATACAAAGTAGTTGTTAGAATAAGGAAGAAAGAGAAGAGAAACCACACACATACACACAAAAAATCAATTTCCAGAGTGAGTCAAGAAATTCCAGAAGCCAAGGTTTTTATCTTGACATAGTTATTTGTTTGTTCTGTGGTTCAGTTCTTTATATGAGGGATATACTCTGGAAAAAAAAAAAGGTCTTTACAAAGTCCAAGGTGGGTGGTGAGGAAAAGCTGGGATCCTGGGTTGCATGAGTGGTATCATGTACAATAAAGTCACTAAAACTGCTTGCAACCAGGTTCCCTCCTGAAATGTCATTTGCAGTGCAGAATTGCAGGCAGGCATTCAGAGGTAGAAAACAAGCCCACAGAGGGAGCAACTGTTCTGAAAACAACTTTCTATATTTCTATTCAGCTCAGTGTCCCCCTCAGCACATCTACCATCTTCCTTTGCATCTTTTTTTTCCCCCTAACTAGCCTGCTAACAGCTTATCTTCAACAGCCTTCTAAAAACAGACCAAAGGGGATGTCACAAACTTGAGGCAGCAGTCAGCACTTCATCTTCGACTGCCTGCTCAACCTAGGCCATCTCAAGGAAAATACTTGTGGTGGCCAGAAGCTTGGGTGTGTTCTAGGAAGCATATCAGGTGGCACAGGAAAATTAAAAGAGATTTTTGGAGAATAGGAAAGTGTCTGCAAAATGAGAAGTGGTCACTACTCAGAGACTACGCAGCTACTCCATAGCACCCACTTGGAGCTGTGGGCAGCAGGTAAATGTCAAGCATCAATAGCCATGAGGTGATTTTTCTTTCCTTCCTAAATCTATAGTGAAGAAGACTGCTAGGAAGGACTGACTATAATAGGAAGAATATAATGGGGGTTGGTGAAGGCAACTTTCATTATGTCTGTTTTGGTCAGTGTGTCAAATCAAATCTGAACTGCAAAGTTATTTCACTCCTGAACTCCACAGGTAGTTCTTTATGACACACCTAAATCCTCCTGCATGGCCCCTTTGAAGTTCCAGCTTGGTGCTTCTACACAGCTGTACCTTCCCAGGGGACTGCTCATCTACCCACCCTGTCCTGCTGCCCATGGGAAGGCCAGCACTAGGGATCACAGCTTGCATCAAAATGGGCAGAACCATTTGGATCCTTTAAGAACAAACAAGGCTTTAAAAAAGAAGAAATTCCACTACATATGTGATGTAAGCTCATATAGATCTGATCACAGTTTTCCAGCTCTTGGGATGTTTGTGGGTTCGTAAAGCTCCAGCTTCTGGAGTCCTGTGATTATTTGAGAATTACAGCTAGCATCAAAAAAAAATTTCCAAGGGATTTGAAGAAGAGCTATAACGCCTGTATAATAAATATTCAGAATTCAGACAGCAAACAAAAGGAATCCATATTGAGAATTTTGGAACTCCTGTGATTTTGATTTTTGGGACTTGTGCCAGTGTTTTTTGTCACCTGAGACTGGTATCCCAGGATTATTTAGATGGTGCTTCTACAACTCCCTTTCTCCTATCTGAATTCTCATGCAAAGCTATTATTCCTGACACAGAAAAGGTATACAGTTGATTGAGATGTATGAATCCTAACTTGTTTCTAAAACGGGGGCAAGGCATGATATTGTACCTTTTAGAAGTACAGCCTGCACTTATTTATAAATTAGAACTAATTACAGGTAACCTGTCTTTGGCGTAGGTAAAAAGAAAAATCCAATTTTCAAATCTTGGCAGCTGTTTCAGTGTCTTCCCATTATGATCTCAGCTGGCTTTATCAAGTGATACCACATTATAATTAGCTGAGGTATATGCTACAATTCAAAGGAGGATGCCCAACAGCAGAAGCTGAATCTGAAGAAGCCTCAAGCAAAGAAGCTAATAAATGATACTATTTCAATTAGGCAATTACTTGTGAAAGAGCTGAGAGAGCTGTACTGAAGACAGCATTTCTTCATGGATTGTTCAACACTCAGGGCTCTTGAGCAAGATGTGTGGCATCCTATGAAAACTGAAAGCATTTTGCTTTCCTGAACAGAGAATTTTCGCTGCATTTGAAGTGTGTCTTAAGAGTCCCCCTTCTCATAAACAACACTAAGCATATCTGCATCTGCCATGAGAAAAGCTTGCTTAACCTATTCTTGAACACTTACAAAAAGGGGCTTTCTTAAACTTCCTTTTTTGGAGACAAAGTCTACATATAAGAATAAATATCCATATTACATATTTTAATTGCTTCCTGGCTTAGGAATAGTCAGTCTCCCTGACAGAACAGAGTCATTTCTGAGGCTACCATAAAATTCCAAAATATTAAATCTGTATGCATTCCACAAAGCAGTTCTGGGCTTTATAGGAACAACTTCTAAGCTTCACAATTTTGAATGTTTCACATAAGATTAATATTATCATAAAACAAACCCAAACAGGCAAAACCTCTTGAAGAGCACTTAAGGGGCTAGAAAAAACTCGTTTCTCCCATGAAATACCTGTACAAGTCTCACGTCCACCTGAGCAATTTTTGGCACCTGAAACATGCAAACACTGTGGATGCAGGCGTATGCTGGGAAAGTGTCAATACCAAGAGCAGTGCCCACTCATTCCTTGTTTTTCAACACATTTTGACTGATGTCTTGCACTGATAATATAAGATACTGCTGAGCTGCCTCTGAAAAAATTAGATACTTGACTTCCCATGCAGACTTCATGCTGTCCTACTGACACCCACAAAAATGGATCTCAGTTCGTGACTGTGGTTCCCCGGTACTATTGCTAGTGTCAGCCTAATGGTTATGGCAATATTAATTATGATGGTTAAAGAAATAGTAATAAAAAGTACCGACATGTACAGGATCTTCATGGGAGAGATGCTCTTAATGTATACAGTCTGTTAAAGGAGACCTTAACATTTGTTTTTTCTGTGTTGTTGTTCCCATTTAAAACAAAGTTATTCATGCCAAATAATATGTTTTCTCCTTTTCTTCCAAAGAAGAACCAAATGGGCACTACTGAGCATCCTCAGTGAGCTCAGTGATGGCTATTTGCCATATGTGGCACAGTCATTGGGTGTTTTTGTGCCTGGTGAAAGGTCTTCAAGAGAAGCAGGAGGGCTGGTAAGGCTAGACAAAGCCTGTCCCATTTGCACATCAGTTTTTTGCCCAAGACATGCTTTTGGCTGTGGAAGTACTGCGCTGCCCTGTGCCCAGAGCCATCCTGCTCTGCTGCATCCAGACACCCAGCCTGTTCCACAGTCCTGCTCTGACTCCTGCACACGCATGCCAGCTGAGCATTGTAAATGCTGGGGGGGGGTTTTATGAGGTTCAGATTAGCACCTTACACACAGCTCTGAATGCCTTAAAGAAAATACAGAGAAAGTGCAAAGTAATGCCTCTGCATGGCTCATCTTTGAGGTCTGCAAACTCTGGAAAGAGGAGGGCACCCAGATGCCAGTTCAGGGCCCATATGAGATACTCTGAACTGCCCTCTGGAAACCCCTTCTTCACTCTCCTGACAGTATAGGGAGCCAGTCTGAGTTAAGTACCTAGAGAGAGCTGGCATAAATACTCCCCCTGCACCTCCTTAGAGGGAGACTTTCAATGTCCCTAAGCCAAAATGTTCCCTGAGATTTAACCTCAACTGAAATAAAGTCTTACTGTTTGATGCTATAACACAAACATGGCAGCTCTTTGACAAGAGCATCTAGCAATACGTCAGGGTTATTTGCAGAGAGGGAATGCTAACATTAGCTTGTCTCTGTAATACACTTCTTTATAAACAGCTACTTTTCCAAACTGATTGCATTTGAAATGCTGCAAGTTCACTTGACCTCCGTTCTCTTTGGGGTTAAGTACATCCTTGGGCTAGAGTTTAACACAGCACTTTGGGAATGTAAAGGCTTAGGGTGCCTTTGGCCTTTCCAGCAGCTCCATAATCTGCTTACAAGCTCGTCCTGAACTTTGACCCTTTGGAAAAACGTTTGCTCCACTTAAACGGGGACATTCTGGCTCTGTCCTGTGAGAGATGGAGCAATGAGGAAATATGCCGACTTTTAAAAGCTGAGGAGACAGAGAAGGGGAGCAGGATTTTGCCTGACTACAGAAGCTCCAGTTCCTCCAACCACATAGCAATTAATATCTGTGACCCACAAAACCTATGAATCTCCAGAGTAGGTCAGTGGTTAGAGTCCAGCAAGGCACAGAGGGCCAAGCTCTGTTCCCTGCTCCGACGGGAATCAAAGGCTTGTCTCTAGACATTGTGTTCTCACAATGCAGCTCAAGATAAGCCTGTATTTCCTAGCAGACATTACAGTACATATGCCTCGCCTCCTGCCTTTCGTACTGCCATTTATCTTGTTACTCTACCTGCCTTTCTCTGGTATTGCACAGGAAACACATCCCAGGTTTCCTAGAACTGTGGAGAGAGGCGTTTATGTGGGAAATGGAAAACTTATCTTTCTTTGTATCTGACCACAGAAATGGTGTTGGTCATCCATCCTCTCTCACACATCTGCCCATCTGGACCGATAGCTTAAGCCATGGTTTGGGATTGTGAGCAGCTCCATTTTGCAGAGGAATGGCTTGCACTACTGGGCTGGTGCTGCAAGGTCCTTCTGGATGCTCTCTTAGGGCTCAGAGAATGATAAAGAAGCAGTCCTGACAGAGTGAAGTGATCATTTATTTTCCACATGCTTCTTATTGCTAGGGATCCCCAACGCATTTTCTCAAACAACTTATACGACTGTATTTCAACTTGTTACTAGTAATATACATCCTGAAACTCTGAAGTTGCCCAGACTGTATTTCTAATTCACACACACTTTTGTGTCTAAATACCACCAGAATGACAAAACCCAGAGAACATTCCTGAGACAGTTTTTGTACTATGACTATAGGCTGTGCTCAAGAACATAGGTAATCTGCTTACCTATTTGTGCAGTGGGAAAGTTGAACATGCTGCCTACTCAAGTGCCTCCTCTCTAGAGTGTGTCATCTTTGCTGCTAGTGATGCAATAGAAGACAGAAAAGCATAAAATGATTTTAGAGTCACTATTATTTATTTTTATTCTTGTGTGGCTTGGAAGCACATTTCATGGACACATATTCCACAGATGCGTCCAGGTAGAGAGCAGAAGGCCTTTGCCCGGAAGACTTTACAAGCTGAGTTGTCCCATTCCATTACTAAAATCCCTTTTGACCTCTGGGTTGAAGAATTTGATACAGATTCTTTTGGGAGATTAAAATTTGGAAAGCGACAACCCTGTTGTTACAGCTGGAGCTAGCTACAGCTGTACTTCAGACCACTTTTGTTTTCCATAGCATTTGATTTCTTTCCCCTCCTTTCTTTATATCATAGCCAGGGCAGAGCTCAAAGAGGGTAAACACTGACTGTATGGAGCACACTGGGTAAAGCAATGAATAAAATACCCAGAGGACCTCCCTACAGAAAGTCCATAGCAGTATGTTAATCAGTAACAAGTGCAGTTATTATTGCAGTTTTTCTCACTTATTCCTAAATTGACAAAGATTATTTTTTACACATCCTTTAGGAAAGCTCCAGATTATAACTCCCTCATATGCTGCATGGTCTCGTGTATAGAAATATACATGTGATGACGGTCCTGGAAAATTCACAGCCTGAGCACTGTGACCTCTGAGAACAGTCCTGTGGCCTACAGTTCTCCATCACAACAGTCCCAACAGGTGAGTCCTTGCCACAGACACTGAAATGCAAGCTATAAGTATTTGAGACAGTCTGCATCAAAATCCAAACCTTCCAACTACCTTCCTCTAAGTCTGTGGACACTCTTCTTGGATACTATGAACAGGGGCAATATTCATGGGAGCTTCTAGACTGTCTGAAGGGCCCCACTAATGCCTTAGAGCCAGTTCTCATCATCTTCCAGGGTTATGAGGAGGTCTGAATTCTGCAAACTATGGTTTGAGTGTAAACCTGTACGGAAGACATAAAATTAGTATTTAAAACCAAGACACAACCACTTCCAGATGGTCAAAAATCAGTATTCCACCAACAAATTAATTGCTGGTTCCATCAGATGTTTTCTATCCATCTCTGCTAAGTGTATCTGACAATACAATATATAAAATAGAATTCATGTATTCCGTAAGATGTCTGTACCTCCCTCTTTTACAGGAGATAGCCTCCAGGAGTTTGGGTGGGTCCAGGAAAAAAAGAGAAAAATAATTTATTACTCAAAAAGGGGGCAGGGCAACCTTTTTTCCCAGGATGGCAGACATATATATATAACGTGTAATAATTATTGTTTATTCTTCTAATATGGCAGAACAATGCTGTCTCATTGATATCACAAAAGACAGCAGTAGTTAACATTGCAAGCCTCAGCTTCTCATTTATCTTATTTGGTGGCTGGTGAAGACAATTTCTAGGCAAAGTCATGGTCTGCACCACCACTTCAACCACTTCACATGGCCAAACTCAGCAAAGGCAACTTTCCACCAGGACCCAAAGGCTAAGTATTTCCCCTGATTTCCACAAGAAACAGCTTTTTCTGAGGCCCAGACCATTCACTTTGCAAAAGCAATGGTGGAAACTGTTTTAGTTGCTAAGAATCTTTGCCAGAAGCCTGTGATGGACAGGTCCCAATAGTGTCTATGGTTTGACTTGGCGTCATTTGGCTAGGACCACTCCATTTTCATTTGTCTTCATTTGGTTTTGGCTAGAATGCAAAATTCTAGATCTTTTCCAAAGCTCTTGCATCTTACAAAATATCCAGACATTTTCCTGAAATAGACTCCTGTACAAGTAGAAATGTCAGTATGCTTTTAGAAAGTACCCATTAATGTCTTTTCAAGTAAAATCCTCACATTCTTTTCAATTACACTCACAATCCATCTTATTTGTTTCTTGCAAACATTTCTATGAGCTGCTGTTGAGTGAAACATTTCTGGAAACATACCCTGAGAACCTTCTTACAGCTACTTGAGCAGAGTTTATGCCCCCTCTGAATTTTAATTTTGAGATTTGTTTTTACATTTTCTGTTTACCAGTGCTTGATTAGAAATAACTTTATGTTTGACCATGAACAAGTATCAAACAGTTTCAAACCCTACTAGAAACAAACCAATGGAGAGCTATTCCTGTCTACAAGATGTAAGCAATTCTGGGAACTGACACGTTTGTGAAAAATCAAGGTCTACAAAATGTTAGTTCATGCCCACTGTAAAAGACAGGACTAGCAAGGAAATGATGTGATATGAACTGTTAAGTGAGGAATGGTTGCCATGCTTTCTTGGTTCTCTAAAAACAGTGAAGACGACTTACACCGAAGCTATAGAAATCTCCGTTCCTAGTTCTGAGTCACTATTTTGTATTTTAAAGAGTGGGAAAATAATTTTGTCCAATCAGGTGTACTGTTAATGCTACCGTAAGTACTTTGCAGTACATCAGTTAGGTTTTCCCTTTAGTTTCTAGCTGTTATGATGAAACACGACCCACCGTTAGAATAATCTTTTCTTGCCAAAACCCAGATCACCACACAGGGACCACACCACATCTAGCTGAAACATATAAGATCAAGCATCACATTCCCAAAGCTGACTAAGGGGCCGTGATGTCTACTTCATGTTAAGTATCTAAATTACTTAAATGGCTTGGAAGATCTCAAATGTATATGCTCAATTAATCTTCTGAGATTGTCAAACTGCCCCATGGCATAACATGTTTGGCACCAAATTTGTTGAAGCGACAGGGCCCTCGGTATGGGCTTTGTTTCCAAGAGTCAGGAAGCAGAATACGTTAGCAACAACAAAAGGTGAAATATCAAAGGTTCTTTAGAGTTAGCAGCTTTAAAGCTTTCTCATAAAGCCGTCCTGTGACCCTCCAGACAAAATGGTGATGTTTCAATCATGTCATTACCTGAGGCAGATTACAATTTTTTTTAATTATTCTTCCCTTCTGCTTTCAAAAGGCTTGTTTTTAAGTGGGAGGAGAGGAGGCTGAATAGTGGAAAGGGCGTGTGCAGCTGTACCATGGAAAGTACATTTCAATACACATAAATACACCCAAAAGCTTTATATATGTTGCAACATCTCAGAAATCGGTGCTCCTGAGGAGAGCATGAAAGAAGAGCAACCCTACATCAGATAAACACTGCAGTGAATCAGGTTCAGAAAAGAGAAGAGGGGAACATAGACTTCGGTTCAGCTAAGTGCTGGGAGTCAAAAACCAGTGAGTGGTGTGGGTACTTGTTTTCCTATTCCACTCTAGCATGAAGCTACGTAAGTCCTGTCCTCTTAAGGGGCCTGGCGCCTGGTGGCATTCATTTTGGTTGGGAAGGGGACATAAATCGAAATCATTCCGTCTGAGCCTCAGTTTCCCCCATTTGCAGTAAAGCTTCTTCCTAATAGGAAGGATTATTTCTGGTCAGACAGGCTGTCCCTTTTCACAGAAATTTTGGTTTCAGAAAACTGGCATTTTTTCATGAAAAGCACCCGCTAAAATCCCCAAGTCAATACACCTCCAGCATCAGTCAGGAAACATGTCTTTTTCTTGTATCTCTGGCATTGTGATCTCCAGCAAGTTAATTTAATTGTCCTTGGGTTTCCCCGGTGATCAAAACTAAGTAATAACAACAATAACATTCACTTACTTCTTTGAGGTCCTGAAAAAAATTTACTCTGCAAATTAACATAATTTTCCTGACATTTCATGCTCTTAAGGTTGGTTTTTCCTTAGAGAAAGGTTAACTGAGGCTGAAAACATAAGCTCTGACCCAAAAT
This sequence comes from Charadrius vociferus, assembly GCF_000708025.1. Taxonomy (NCBI): domain Eukaryota; kingdom Metazoa; phylum Chordata; class Aves; order Charadriiformes; family Charadriidae; genus Charadrius; species Charadrius vociferus. The sequence continues at coordinate 2,038,345 of NW_009647748.1, read as the reverse complement.
TTTGCCCCAAACTCAGCAGAACATTGTCCCGCCCACATCATTATTTACTGCTTAATGAAACCTCGCACGCATCCTAGTGCGCCGCTGGTGTCTGACAGGTGTCCAGCACAAAGCTGCCTGCAGAGCAGCGAGCACATGGTTCTCTTCAGAGTTTCTTTCTGTTCTTATTGTTTCCAAAATGATGTGTTTATAATTGCCTTTCAGTGGGAGGACACTGGAGGCTTTGTTATTTTAGGTGCTTTTTCTTTTAAAAAAGCGAGGTGCCCTTTTTGTTAACATGGTAACACTGTATTTAAATTATCATCAACATGAATGATGCTGCTGTTATACATCACTCCACAGCTAAAAATGCCATCTGTGGCTGGGCTATGCTCACTACAATGACAGGAGGAGGTATTATCTACCTCGAGTACACAGCTACAAGATTTAATAGATCACAGCTGTTCTTTAAGGTGCAGAAATTACTTTATTCCCAGTTTATTGAAATATAACAGAGGCCTAAATCCTCAAAGGTATTAGCAGTTAAATCACGTTGAACTCAGCTAGAGTCAAACACTTATATACTGGGTGAGCCAAACATCACATAAGCAGTCAGAGGAGGAGCAGAAAACCAACTTTTGGCTAGTACTTCAAAAAATACTGCACTGTTTTTGCCTCTCTTGAGCATGTCTTCTGCTTAGCTAGTACTTGGCCACATACTTAGGGCCAGCTAACTCCTGAGCCAGCATTCAAGAAGAAAATGCACGTATTTGTCTGCACAGAATGTGGAGGAGCTAGAAGGAAATTCCACATTTCAACAGACATTTTGAGTTACCCCTTGAAACTGCCCTTAGTTTGGGTTATCACAGCACTGGGGAGCTGAAGAGGAGCTGGAAGAAGAATGGCAAGAAAAAAAACTACGGTAAAAGTTGAAGGCGCTGATTCACGAGCAATGTGAGCAGTAAGTTTAGTTCAGAAGAATGAGGAGTGAAGGTAAAGGTTAGTTGAAGTGGTTGAAGTGGTGGTGCAGACCATGACACGTCCATGTTCAGTGCCCAGAGATGGACCTGCATCAAGCTGATATCACAGCAGGGACAGGAGTGGCCTTGTTGGCCCATCCTCTTCCAAATATCAGCAGCAGATTTATGGAAAGAAAGGAAACTATCTGGGGGAAAACAAAGAAATCTGTGTTTGGCTGTTGGTCCATTAATCCAGTGTGTGAAGCCCCAGAGGTACACTCCATGTTTGCAACTCTGAAAATGCCCCTAATGTTCAGAGGACCTTACATGGCAGATGGGAGAAAATAGGTTGATGTAAAGTGGCTTGTCCATCTTTATCTTCTGACAGCCTGTGTGGTGCCCTTCTCAGTCCAGAAAGGAGAGGAGGAGCCAGGATCACAGGAAACCTCTTCTCAGGGTGGTTATGTTTGAAGTTCAATGGGATTTTTTTTTCTTTTTTTTTTTCTTTTTTTTTCTTTTTTTCCCTCTTGGCGTGTGACTTTTTCATGTTGAACTAAGGGGTCTAATGAATGGAAAACTGAAATCGGAGGATTTTCATTCTTTAAGGAAATTAACCTCATTTAAAGGAAATGAGTGTTCAGAGGCAGAAAGGAAAGTCATAATTTAAATGATATCAGAAGCTGGTTTTCCTTATGTAACATATTATTAAACAGTGGGGAAAAGTTTTCACTAGGCAGCCTCAGGGAGCACTCAGCAACTATAAAGAGGGTTCACATGCATGGCTCTAATATGTTAATAAATTATGCTAATTACAAGCAAGGGATTAGAGAAGGGGAAATCAAATAATGGTGCAGTAACTGGGCCTCTTTCAACTTAATTTGCAACATTGCCTGTCTCGGCTCCTTGTTGAGTTAGCGAGTTTGTTTTCTTCTTTCAAAGACTCTGAACTCCTCTTTTGTCCGTGGGAAGACTGTAGTGTCACCATCAAGAGATAGTGGATGAAAAAAATGAAGTGCGAGGGGAGCGAAAGTGAGAACGAACCCTCTCCCCGATGAGTTTCCAATGGCTGAAGGCTCAGAAGAGACAGCAGAAATCCCACTGCTTTTGCACTGTGCCAGCCTGGAAACCTGGTTGAAAAATGTTGTCAAATAGTATGTAATGTATCATGTTCCGTTTCTTTTCCTTTCAAAGCCCCTGTAAGCAGGAACTTCGCAGAGCTGCTGCAGGAGAGCGTGTGCCCTCAGCTGCTAGCTCTTACTGTCCTGATAACCTTTTATCCCTTTGGCTCATAGAAAGCAATTCCCACATTTCAGTTATTTTCACCTGAATGGCGCTTTTCCCCAAGATGCAATGTCTCTTTTTTTATTTGGAAATGGAGCCTTTCCTTGCCCTGGAGGCTCCTTCATCGCACTGGGAGAAACATTTTGATTGACTTCTCAGTGGCTTTTGGATCATTGATCTCAATTTGTTTGATAGATGTCTTCCCCTGCTGTTGGAGTTTTCCCCCTTCTTATATCCTTCGTATGAACATCTCAAGTGGTTTTTCACTTCTATTTACCTTTTCCTTTGTGATTTGCTGGAATTTATGGCAGGAAGAATTGCAGTGAATTAGAACAAGAAAAATTAAAACAAAAAAGTGTTTCATTTGTACTTTTGCAGTTAGTTCAGGGTTCAGAATCCCGTTGTCCATCGCATTCTGGCTAGAGCCATATGACCTTCAGGGAAGGGTAAAGGTCAGAAGGAGAAAAGGCTGAGTCTAATAAGGAAGGATGACATTGATACAGAGATGGGGAAAGTTCGCTCTCTGCAGTGTGAAAAGCACTACTCAATAGTTTAGCTATCTTACTGGGAAGAGCTAATGGAAATAGACATAAATGAACATTCAAAAGCCCCAATTTTCTCATTAAAAAATACAGAGAGTTAAAAAAATTACAGCTAACCCAACTGTGTTTAGTGTCTCTAATAAGACACTGCCTTTTACCCTTAGGAAAGGGACAAGTATTCATTTTCATAAATTCCTTTTAAATAGTTTTTTCCTTCTTTTTTTCCCTCTCTTTTTTTCATTTGCTTTTTCTCTCCTTCTCTCTTTTTTCCCCCTCCATCAGCAAGGGGGGTGGTGAAAGAAAACAGAGACAAGCCAGATGCCTTTCAGTGCTTTGATCAGTTCCTCTGCAGACAGCCAGGCTGCCTCCTAGCACCTCTTTAACTACAGCTTGCCAGTAAGAAAATGAGCTGTTTTAACTCTGCAATTACAGTGCCTGCTGAATGCCTGTCATCACAGCAATAGGAACCTGATCTGAACTGTATATCCACTGGAGAGAGAATTACAGCAACCAGGGCAGAAAGTTAAATACCCCCTGTGGCGGTGAGACTCATATAAACGAAAAAGCCCACATCCCAGGCCTCCTCTGTTGGTGTAAATATATAAAACACTGACAATACGACACAGAGCTTCTCAAGAGAGTCAGAGAAGGGGGAGCTGTAGGGTGATGCCATCCCGTTGTTTTCAGATGTTCTTGGGAATGATAACTATGAATGCCTAAGAAAAGAGAGAATGGTGGGGGAAGGGAAGTCAAGGCATCGATGGGGTAAAAAATATATATTATAAGCAAAGACATATGTGCACTGGGTACTGCTCTGTTCATGGCACAAATGTAAATGCATATATGGAACCAAGTCAGAAGGTAATTTGCCTTTCAACACCATCTCTCTCGTTGCTCTGCTATCAACATACAAATGTGCATGGGCTGGCGAAGCTGCGTAAATAGGCTCTGTCCCTGTTTAGAGGGCAGAGGCGTGAAAAGTTTGGTGACTTCACAAATATGCGGCCATTCGGGGAATACAACTGTGATTTCCTCCTCCCTGAAGGTTAAGCTTTAATCACTAGATCGGCCTTCCCTTAGGCAGACAGCAACTTGTTTGAACCCCTGAGAATATTGTATAATCCTATTGTGTGCATTCATTTTTAAGCCACCCTCTGTTAAATTATACAAATAAAAAAACACAACCTATTTGCATTCATGGGCATTTTATGTACTGACATTTCTTTGGGAAATATGCAAACAATTGCAACTTGGGCCTGATCCAATGCATACTCAATCAGACAGCCCTGAACTAGACCCTTGCTTTATATGGGCAAGCTTTAATGGTGTCCTTGATCTGCAGTTTGTTTCATTTACCTTGAAAATAAGTGGGTAGCAGGCACTTCTTCAAGGCCTCTTCCATCACAACAAATGATCTGCCCATCAAGTGGATATGAGGTTAGAATTATACAGCTGTAACTTACTTGAATATGTGGGAAAAGATGGGTTATAAGTAGGTAACTCAAGCCAGAAAGTTATTAATTGGCTAATGGCTGTTTTATAGAAGTATTTTCCCATGGATCGTGGCCTGTTAGAGGAATAAAATCAGATAACTACTTCTCTAGTGCATCGGATAAAGGTCTAAGAATTCAATCTTACGGGGTTTGTTTCTAATTCTTTCAATATATATTTTTATTGGAGTAATTTTAATACCTGCATGCTTAACTTTCTAATCTGAAATGTGTGTTCCCATCCTCAGTTATCTCAGGGATGAGTTACAAGTACTAATTGCATCCTGTTATGTTTACAAACATTAAAATGTTCAGGCCAATGTTTTCACACTGAAATGGCAACACGCAAGCGCCTTGCTCAGCTACTGACCACTGCAAAGGATGACTTTGAACCACCTTCCAAGGGGCCCTGAGATCCAATGAACAACGTGACTTTGATGAGAGCTGCTTGGGGAACTCGGTGTTTTAGTTGCTTTTGTTGAAGCAGAAATCCTTTTGTTAAACACTCTAGGCCAAGGTAGCTGGAGGAGTGATCGGGGCTGTCAGTGGGCTCACAGCAGGGTGAACTTATCCATAGCACTCGCTGTGGCAGCCCCTCTGCCTGCTTCCCCAGGAAAATGCAAACCTTTTGCACATGCTTCACAGGACAATCCTCAGGCACTGCTGTGCCAACCTGTAGCGAGAAAAGCTTCCCAAGAAACCTGCTTTTTGACTGATTCCCTGTACAACCTTGCTCAGCATGGCTGGTGACCTTCCTCCTGCTCCATGCAAGACCTACATCCTTGACATCCTTGGACCCAATCCCCACGGGGTAGCACTGAGTGGCACCAAGTGTGCCATCCCTGGTACAATTTGGACTAGTCTTTTAGCTACTTAAAATCTGGTTTCACCCTGCGCTGTTTGGACCAAGCCTAGGATCAGCACAAAGCCAGTTTTCACATGGTTTCACCCCTATCTCAGACTGCTCTTTGACTTGGACGCAACATGGAATCCCTCTGGAAAAGGGCTGTGGGTTGGATGCATCCAGCACATATTGGATCGCCAATCCTCTTCTGATCCAGAAGGCAGGGCGGCTTTTCAGAGCTGTTCCCAAGCAGCACGATTTTTCTCGTTTACCCCCAAATATCAGTGGCATTGAGGTGTGTTAACGATGGCAGGCTGGGGAGAACACGTCAAAGTGAAGGCAGCAGCTCTTTGTTGTAGACTCAAGCTCCCTCTGCTGAAAAAAATGAGTAAACCAGAAGTTAATCATCGTTGCAGTTGAGTCGTTGGACTTGACTTGCTTTGGTGTCAGGTTAAGCGAGGATATAAAGCCCTTAATGATCTGCATGGAACATGAGGAAGAAGAGATATCCCCTTGCAAAAATATAGTCCAATTAAATATATCCACACCCTTGCAATCTGCCTGCTGTGGGATATGGGGTTTGGGGCTTAATGTAGAATACCACAAATCCTTTTCTTTACAACTCTAATGACAAGGGACTGCTCTCATCATCTGCAAAATCACCTATTCAAAAGGACAAGTGGCAAGTCACACATGAATTGCTATCATATGGTATAATGTATACTCCAAATATTTATAAGACAAGGCTGCACTCTGCTCTCTCTCAAGAAACCACATGTGTTTACAGATATAAGTGAAGGCAAAATTTAGCCAATAACGTCTCATCCTTATATTAGACCATTAAAATACTGTGGCTGAAGCTGTTTCCTTGCTGAGTTAATGGGTCCTGATGCACTTATCCTCCATATTTCAGCTCCTGAGGGGTGTAGAAATACGATGCAGATTGCCGAGATTACTACCCTTTTGATAGCTGTGAGTTACTGCAGACATCTCAGGCAGAATTAATTTGTTCTAGCATAAATGTCTGCTTGTGAGACACTAAAAGCTGAGCTAGTTGCCCTATTCTCCCTTTGTAGAGGGATACCTCCACATGAGAAACTCTATTTAATATCACAACACTCTTCCTTTTGCTACTGCCTTTTATTTGTCATTAGAAGAGGGTATAGAAACACACACAGCTGACTGCGCAGTTAAGTATTAGCCTGCTTGGGAATTATAAATGGGTCAGAGCAATTGCTTTTGTTATATGATGTTCTTACCTAAAAGCCAGTATTTTCCCATGAAAGGAAAATCAAAGATGCATATAAAGGCATTGGAGATATTTCTGGCTCTGCTGTAATTTTCAGCACTCTTTGTGTAATTATTTATGAAGTTTGACTTCTGAGTTTAAGTTTTTCAGAGGAATTAGATCTCCAAAAAGATCTAACCTGAAAACAGATGTTTGTACTTCTGTTTTCATTACATGCTGGTCTTTGATGAATAATGGATTATAGAATAGGAAATGTCATTTCTTTTATCATACTTCAAGTATAGCCAGAATGGTTTGGATGGTGGAAGCAAGTCTTTAAAAATCTGACAGGGTTTTCCATGATTGGAATAACCAAGTTACAGTAATTCTTTTTTTTTATTTATTTATTTATTTATTGTTGGTTGGTTTTGCTATATAATTTGAACTTTATTCTTAAAAGTGTTTAAGGGAGTAATGTACAGGATCAAGACATGATTTCCCCTGCCTGTGTGCTATATGAAAATAAAGGAGTGTATATGCTGTCAGCGGAATGTGGCTGCACTGCGTTGTGAGTGTGAATGAGGAGAGAAATACCTCTTAAAAATAACTCATCAAAGGAGAAAGTGCTTCGCGTACTGACTTCAAATCCACTATGTTTGTACTCCTTTTGCTTTCAGCTTCAAGATATTTTTTGCACTACAGATTTGGTTCTGGAAAATAAATAAACATTCAAAATTAATTTGGGGTGTAAGATGCAGTAAGGTGCTTCCATTGATTTGGAAAGAGCTGGCATTTTGTCTCAATTAATTTACCCCAAACTCAATTCCTTTCATAGCAGATAACTTGCTCTGAATCTAGTCTCTGTGTATGACAGACTAATTTTTTTCTAGCAGGGATGCCTGTGGGGAAACCTAATTCGTACACTCAAGAAAGAGAAGCCTTGCAAGCACCTACCTTTTTCCATGCTGTTGGCCTAGTTCTTAACTCCACAAGTCTTTCTCACTCCTTTCTTAAGAGCATCAAAAGCCTGTAGATGTAATTAAGCACTCTGCTTCTTCATTTCAGTTATGCTCATCCAGCACCAGATCACAAACAATAGAAAAGGATTAAGCAGTCATATAGAAACAATAAAGACACCCTTGTTCAGCAAGGAGTTTACCAGGTGGGGTAACTTTGCTTGCAGTGTTGTACAAATTATTCTGATTGACTTAAAAAAAACACAGGTGTTTTTGCAGAGGGGTCACAGAACAGTGATTAAATTGATTAGATGGGCATTTTTTTAAATGGACTTTTTTTTCTTGGATCTAACAGGTCCATGGCATTTCTGTATGGCATAATCACAGATAGTTCAGTGACAAGAATAACCAGGAATTGTGACTACTACATAGGCTAGCGGAGACTTTTCTTGTGGATCAAGGGTAACTTAACTGTATTAAAGACCGCCAAAATTGTGAGCATCCAAATGAACAAAGATTATTTTATTGAACAGAGATGAGGTTAAAGATTATTTGATCATAGGACTCTTTACAGAAAGAAGAGATACAAGGGAAATATTTCTTGATCTATCTGACCAAGCCCTTATGTAGTTGCTGAAGCTCAACAAATTCAGCTGAGAAGCACAGCACAAAATCTTCAGTGATACCCTTATCTAGAGATGTGAAGGCCTAAAGCCAGGAAAGGGTGTATTTCTGAAAGGCATGCTCTTTCTAGTCCAAGTAGATACTCTGGGACAGACAGAAGCTCCTCAGGGTGCAATTCTCCAGCTTACATTATGCCAGACCAAGAAATCTGACGAGATAATCAAGAAGGTCCCTTCTGGCCTTAAAATCCATGAATTTATGATTCATTTCATTTAACTGCTTTAATTGCGGGTGCAAGGTTGTACAAATATCTCATAAAGTCAGTGATAACTTTGTTTCAATGCAGCACTGTGTTTGCGAGTCTCCCATGCTGGGCTGCACTGCCGAAACAGATGACATGCAGCGCTCGCTTACAGCTGGAAAGCCAAATATGCTTAGAAATGTGTTTTAGATTTCTGGTTTCTGACTGCAAAAATTAAGGTGACCTGAACCTGGTATGCGTAGATGGGCCTGTCAATACTGAATTTTTTTTGCACTCATCAGAGTTGGATGTGAAAAATTCCGTCCACTGCATGCATCATATTGAGTACCTATTCTGTGCTCTCATCATTCCTCAGCCAGCAGTGAGCTTCCAGGGAGGGGGTCCGGTGTCATACAGCTTGTTAGAGGCTTTGACACGAACCTGATGAGATAGCATCATGGGCTGTGATTGACACTTGCAAAGTGAGCTTTAAAAAGGAAAAAAAAAGCAAGCAAGCCCTGGCCTCCATGAGCAGCATGGTTGGAAATCAAATACCTTTCTGACCACTACAGTCTTGTGGCATTTCATATAATAGTATTTCATTTTGTTCAATGACTAGCTTTCATCTTAAACAACTCTCTCTCCCCTCAGCCCCCCAAATGGAGCTCATATAGAATATATTAAAGACGGTGTTTAGTGTGAGAATACTTTCTTGGTTCTTATTTAGAAATGGTGATTTTGCTGTGGAAGGTACCACCTATAGTTCTTTAAAAGGATCTCAAATCTGTCATGCTGTCATTCCCCTGATGTGCCCTAATGGTCCTCTCTCTTCCTCCTTCACCCCACTCCCATCATCTCCTACATCTGCTTGCACACACAGTTTCCCTTTGCTGTGGACTTCTGAGCTACTCATTTTGTACCGCAGCTCGCTCTGCCAATACACCTTGCTGCTCTCTTGCAAACCACGCTGCTCTTACGGCTGTCAGCATGCTGGATTCATCAGCTCGCAGAACACAGGGACCTGGCAAACCTGTGGGATCTCCTCATCAACCTGCTGCCAAACGTTTGTCAAAGTACTTAGTCATGGTTGGGGACATCATTCTTGGCTCAACCAGAGGATCTCTCCAGACTCAGATTCTTATAGAACTTGGTCAAGCTGCCTCCTAACGTTTGCTTGGATAAATGAAGTAATTTCCTTTAATCATATATTCTGAGGTGCTTTCATTTTCATAGAACATTTACTTCTCAGCAACTTTGCAATGACTCCGTCTTCTTTTAGAAATAGGGCTTTTTTTGTCCATAGTCCTTGTGCAGGTTCACTCTAAAGGAACGCACGTTGCCCAGTGGTCAGAAATCTCCAATGGACAGGCTGTTCCCTTGGGTTTTGCTACGCTTTGCAAGGAAGGTGCAAGGATTAGGAAAAAGCTTTCAGATCCCAGAGACTGAGGAAAATGAATTGACAATAGAAAAGGCCTGACACATAGGTGCGTCTTGTTTTCTGCATGATCTAGGTGCAATGCAGAAATAGCCAAGGGAGAGGACAAGGATCATTGTGGAGAAGCTATAAGTGGTGTGTGTCCTTCAGCTACTACAGGGTTTTCATATGTATCTTGCTTCTATCACCAGACTGGATCATCACTATGTACTTTCCTTTGCTTGGCCTGGAAAACTGTTGCTCAATGTTCTAGCCAAGGGGATAATATTAAAAAAGCACTTGACACAGTGCTGGGTTCCGTCAGCACTGGTTAACGCCATGTTTTATTTTTCATGGCACTGGGCCTATGTGTGAAGTTTGTATCTTGATCAGCAGGTGGTTGGTTACCTGACCACCTACAGCCTCTGCATGAGCTGTCAGTCCTGCAGGGCCCCTTGGAGCCATGTGCTTGATCAACCTGTCCAGAGAGGCGTTGGCCTTTGAGCTGGGTTAATGCCTGACATGTAGGGACTCCCACTGATTGCTCCTGTGGCTCAGTGTCACCCTTGGCTGGAGCTCTGTTGACTCCTGAGTCCAAAGGCCATGACTTGGTCTTGCTCGAGCCTTGCCTGCTCCTTGCTCAACACCCAGCATTTGTAGAGTTCCTGAGCATCAGTCTGACTTCTGACCTCCTTGTCCCCCTCCCTTTCTGACTGGCAAAGTCTTTGACTCCCATTCTTGATCTTTGTTTGCCCCCACCACTCTGCCTGGCTCCCTCCTCCACACTGACTCCAGGTTTAGCTCTAACCATTGGGCAGAACTGCCCACCCTTTGTGAAGGTTCCATAATAAGAAAGCATAAGGAACCATGGTAAGCTGTGTCCTCCTATGAGTAAAGAAGTCTTCTGACAATATTCCTCTCAAAAAATATGTGAACACGACTTTACTGCAGAGGGTATTTGCCACAGGATTTGATACGAAATCCTAGCGTATTCCACAACCTCAAGTCCCTGGGATTTTTCTTTCAGGCCATTCTAAAAGTAAAGGGCAAGCACAAATGTGAGCCTGGATGTGCAAAAGTATCTCCATAGGTAAGGATAGGTGTGGATTTATAGGAAAGGGGGTCTAAGAGGTGGTGCCTTGAGCTCCATAAGCCCCACCATTCCCACTGCAGCTACACTTAAGACTGGTTATGAATGCAGCCTTCCCCAAATGGGCTGCTATTTCATTGATATTTCATTACAGTTTTTAATTTGGCCCGTTTCTCTTGTCCCTGCTGAGTAGAGACTTCTCCACCAGCCCCACGCCGTTTCCTCATGACCCAATAAAAGCCGCATGCTCAGAACTAGCTTTACCGCTGATGGCTTGCTACAGTCACTGGGGCGCTAATTACCCCCTCCCATCCCAGTGTTTGATGTCATGAAACTCACAGGACACATCATTACTTTGGGGATTAGCACATTCAGAGAAGCTCCCCTCCCTCTGGGGATGTACCTGGTGAGGGTGGGCCCGGAACTGGCAGCCTCTGCCTGAAAAGAAAGAGCAGGAACGCCCCATGGCCAGCCCTTCACTCCTTGTTTGGGGCAAAAAGGGTCGGGGACAGCTGAAGTTTAGGAGCAAGTTTGGACTCAGCTGAAATTCTTTGATTATAGACTCAGTTTTTTCCCAGCTTTGTGTCCTCTTGCTCTCTTTTTTGATTCCCCCCCGCCATGTTTTTCTTAGTGTTACATTCATCTGGGCCCTGCCATCATACAAACTGTCCCTCTTGCTCTTCATAGCTGGTCCCTGCCAGCAGTGTTTCATTTCATTTAGCCACAGCACTGTAGGAGCTATTTTGGAATAGACAATTAGGCAAAGGAAGATACCTCCACCTCAAATCCACCTAGAGCATTTCCCCATCTGGAAAATCAAAAAGATCGTGATTGTGCAGATGGAAAGCTGGGGAGAAAATCAAAGGATAGGCCTAAATTCACTTTCCAGGCTGCTAACATCCAAAGAAAATCTGGCAGGGCAGGTGACTGGGAGGGAAAACAAACCCCCAAAATAAATAGGGAGGTTGATTCCTGGTGGACTAAGCTGTGGTGGTGCTGGTGGTTTGTGTACAATAGGTGCAAGCAGGGAAAGTGTGACCCAGAGTGTGGCTATCACAGGAAGGCAGTGCTTCGGCACTGGGCAGGACACCCACAGGCACAGAACCAGGAGGGTGTGAGGGAGGGGAGGAAGGAGGGACCTTTTTTGCTCTTTACACTCCTGGAAAAAGTAATTCATCATGACAACCCATCTTTGCTTTGAAGGCTTGCATGCACCTCATGATAAGCAACCCAGAGCCCTTACTGTAAAACTTTTCTGGACTCACTGAGGCTATAGCTCATCCATGGGCTGGCCCATGGCATAGCAGCATTGTCCATGAGGATGGTATGTGGGCTTCACCATGCCTTCCTGCTCCTTTTCTTTCTCCTCCAGGTCAGCCTCTTTTCTAATCAGCTTTCAGTCCTTTTTCCAGAGGCCATCTCTACCTTTGTGGCTTCTGTGGGTCCAAAAGACCCCCTTGGCCTCACCTTAAGCCATGCTTCAATAGGCAATATACAGTCCTGGCACCTACAAGAATGAAACAGAGAAAAGAGCAAGGAATGCTCTTGGGAAAGAGATAACTTTAGCCTGGCCTGATAATGCATGGGCAACTACAGCAGTCCTGACTGCAGAGGTGTTATCTCAGCTGTAGTCTCTAAACTATTCTGAGAGAGCTTCTGCTGGAGGTCATCGCTGGGTGAGATTGACTGCAAGGTCTTACTGGACTCAACAGGTTTTCTTTCCTGACCATTAGACCCGTGCTGGAAAAAGAAAGCTAATATAAGAGTTGTTGAAGATCTGACTATGCTGTGGCCAGTCATGCAGGCATGATCTATATGCATGTTGTATCAACCCTTGTCTTACAGATCCATATCTCATCTGCAGATGATTCCCATACTTCTGTCACTCTGGGACAATGACCAGAAAAGAGACTGATGTTTGAGCACATAATGGAAGCATGCTGATAAAACACAATTTGTGGGTTTTTTTTTTTCCATCTGTCTTGCAGACTACAGGGAATAATTAGAAGATAATCTCTCTTAATTCCACAATACATAAAGCAATAAAACAGGTATCAGGATAGAACCATCACTGGAGCCAAGTTGCGCCATCTAATCTCTTTCAAAAGCTGTGATTTTGCTAGAATGTTGCAAAACCAGAGAGATTACTCTTAGTATGCAATGCAGTAGATTGGGACAAAGAAGCAGTAGCAGCTTTCTTTCTATACGTTTGGAAAGAACTGGAAGCCTGGATTTCAAATGGCAACTTGGGAACAGATCAGCTGTGGACATGGTAATCTTCAACATAATTAGCACACTTATGACTAGTACATTTATAATTAGCACTTTTCTCTAGGACTTCTACTCAAGCGTTTTCATAAAGAAGACTGTGGGGTTTAGGCCCATTTTACAGATTAGCCAACAGAAGTTCAAGGAGGGGGAAGTATTTGCCTGAAGTCAATAAAAAGCATCTGGCACTGAGTATGTTCCTTCTCTTCTAGACCACTGCTTTTCTGGCATGTGAGGCACCAACTGACTGTGGGTGTAACTTGTCTGTCTGGATAATTGTTTGATAATAAATAACAGATCAAAGGGAGATATTTCTCTGAATGCTCAGAGTCTCTGGGAGGGCACTAGTGGCAGGATGTAAACCTAGAGAGGGTATAACCAGTTGCAGTATTAAAAAAACCCAATCAAGCATAAACCCTCAGAAGGTGAAAGACTGAGAAAACTGGATTTACACAGGCAGTTCGCATTCAAATGCAATTTTATCTCATGCAGCGATGTGGAGGTGGTGAGATTGCCCAGCTCTAGTAATAGGACTTGCATGACATCTTACACACATAAAGTATATTCCTTAGGCAGCACTGCATAATAAGTGTCTAATTATTATTATGATTACACTTGGCATTTTTAATAACAGCAGTAATTGGGTGATGTTGATGGCCTCATTTTAGGATTCTGTATTTGGCCTGAAGCTCCAGTCATTAAGTGCTGGCTGAGTAAAGAATAGCATATCATGAAATGTATTTCATGTCCCAGATATCTGCCAGACTGGAGGGCGAATGCCAACAGTGTCCTTAATGCTGGGAGGGGTACATGTCTTTTTACAAATACATAAGACCTTAGTGACGCATGGTGATTTCTCATGGTAGCATACTCAGGTCACTCGGAAAGCTAATTAAACAGAATACATTTCACTTTGATCAGCTACTTACAACTATATTGCAGTGATAAGATCAAATGAAGCTCTGCTACTATCATAATATGTTTTAAAATGTAGAAGGGTGTGGCTGAGTATTATAAGCAATATGACCTAATGGTTTAAGTCCTGGACTAAGCCTTGCAAGACATGGATCTAAGTCACAGAAATCAGTCTTGATATCCAAACAAGAAATGGAGGCTGCAATTTGGCAAAGAATTTTAGCAGATGCATAGGTTGCCCTTAGAAAAGCACATATGCGAGCAGTTGACTTGAGCCAGATGGGATGTAAACTGCTACTTAAGGGTAAGCATATGCTTACATGCTTATTAAATAAGAACAGGTTGCCGAATCAAAGCCTAAGAAAGTAGCTGGGGTCGTTCACGAATCGTAGAAGATTTTTAGTGAAATTAAAAGGCAACTGCTCTTCTCTCTATCCTTGTCTCTAGCAGTTTGCCCCTCCCATCTCCCTGTAACTTTTGAATTTTTACCAAATGTAACAGAGATGCAGAAATCTGAGAGTTAAATTCCTGCGAGGTAGATGTAAATCAATGTCTGGACAAAAAAAAAAAAAAGCTCAGATTGGACTCCCATGCCCCCAAAACTCCCTTTGGATATATTAAGAGGAAGGAAGAGGAAGGAGCATATTCAGGCAGTGAATAGACTGTAAATACACACTAAAGCACATGCTAAAATTGGGTCAATATTAATGAAAGGCCAATATCCGATCTACTTGGAAGCACCAATGCTTAGGGGTGTGTTCCTGAGCTCCAATCCATAACCACAGAGCTATCATCAAGCCCAGATGTCTCCAATCTTGAGTAAATTATTAGTACTCTGCTTAGCCAAAACTCCACCAGAGGCCACTGTTGTTAAATATATGTGGGGATTTTAGGGTGTGCAATGCACAGGTTGTCCACTTGCTGTATGGCAAATACAAAAGGCATTTCCTGAGGTTTTAGGGCTTTCTTTCGCCACCTTCTCATTTTAAGAAACCAGGTAGATTACTTCTGAAATACACATATATTTCTCCCACTTTTTCTCAAGACAGCAGATAAAAATAATGATTTTTCAGAAAGTGCAGCATGTACTGGAAAACCACTGTCTCTTGACACAGAAGCTTACAGAAAATACAGAGATATGTGATATAATTAAATAAAGAATAAGAAGGAGAGGATGTACTTGATACATGATTTGTCCACTAATTTTAACATGTCTTATTTGAACGGGTTGTCTAAAATAAGAAAATGTCATATACTGCATGATCTTACTCTTATCCCCCATCTTCGTGATTCTGTCATACTGGACGTAAAAAAAATTCTCATAATAATTTGCTTTTGTAAGCATCCTGGAGCACTCAGGATGATTCATGGTATAGATATATGATTAGAATAAAATCACCTCCATGAAAATTCATTAAAGACCACCCTTAAGGAGGATAGTCTTCCAGGGATGACTGTAGGGCTGCAGCCTGCCTATTAAAATTCACACCTTAAAATTAAAGTCATTCACATAGACCTGGTAAGCCTGGTTAGGTACCAGGGCTGCAGGAAACAAGGTTTCAATGAGATATTTAAGTCTTGACTGAAAAGAATATTTTGGCAATAAAAGTGGGTCTGACTTAGGGCTTTTCCAAGCAGGTATTTGAGTCTGAAGATGGACATGGGGAGAGGAGATTTTCTCCCTAACATGAGACAGTCCTGGGGCAAGCAGTCCCCTCCAGCTGAAGCTTATTCTTCTGGACATATTTAGGATCACAAGAAGCAATATTAGTAATTAGTCCTACAGATGGTAGCCTAAAAGCAAGTAATTTTGTTTTGCCCACCTGTTTTAACTCTGAAGCCTAATAATAACAATTTAGACACCAGGATTTATTTAAAGCCACTTCTTTTGTGCTTCCAGCATGTGTAACAGAAGAAATGTGGTTTTTCTATGGGGTATTAAACAGTGCACTATAAATGACACTGTAGATGGAGAGCTGTGAGTTTAGGAGGAAAAGGTATTTAATTTAACACAGAGTCTGATAAAGACAGTAGCCTGTGTATTTCTATAAGATAACAAATTGATATTGACTGGCCTAACACATTAAGGATCTTTGAATTCTCCAGGATGCAGTATGTTTAATGCTGCAAATAGCTGGCAGCTCCTTTACAATCTTAACAAACCGCCTTGGACAATCTGATGGAATAATATGCATTACAGAGTTCAATTTCCCATCGGCTGATGATGAAATCACTCTCTTAAACTGCTTTTCTGCTATTTGACTCAGGATATTGCTTCTTGGCTAGCCAGCAGCTTCCCTCCAGTCATCAATAAGCATTTTAATTAACAAAATAAAACCCTAAATGTGAATTGAATTTTCTCGGCAGCTTGAAATCCTGTCTGAGCAGAAGATCCCAGCCAGGGGTGCAGCTCAGCACTAGAGGGCAATCGAGATACACATGCGAGTCCAAATATCCCCTTCTCAATACCTTTTTTTCTAGGCAAATGTGAAAAATTGAGCAGTGATGTCTGTTTCAGTCCAATCTCTGCATGGAGAACAAGAAAGGCGGTCCCTTGGAGAGGCGAGTGTCACCTGGAGCCCAGCCTTGGAGACCAGGGAGACAAAATGAGCTTTCCAAGGAAGCAACCACAACTTGAACAAAGAGAAATCATGGTGGTATCACTGCTGGTACCATTCTTCGTCTCCTTCCTGGCTACATGAAGAAGATGTGAATAAAACAGGGGAATCTGTGGCCTTTCTCATGCAGAAAATCAAAGAAACAGGTTTTTTTAGGGTATATGCAGTTTGGGGACAGAGACAAGCTCCTTATCTGTGTCTCAATGCCAAGGGCAGATTTGTCTCAATGGATGGTGCTAAAGGGAGCTGTAGCTGCCCCATTACCAGCCTGGCTCAGGGTGTGATGGTTTGGTGTGGGACAGGCAGGTATCAGCCAGCAGCGTGCCCCTGGCCTGCCCCATCCCACCAGCCATCTCGGGAAGAGAGAGCCAGCCTGTCCAAGGGGTTCCTCAGTGTGGATGTCTCCAGACACTACTGCAATAATAAACATGAATTAGCAATAATAATAGCAGTTGCTACGTGATCTTCAGGCCCTAAAACTTACGGATCTCTGATGAGATCTGCATTGTAGTAAATCCTTCTGTAATATTCTCTGGGCCACCTTATTTAAATATTTGCTTAGTGCAGCACATAACCCTCATAAAATGGAGTGATCTGTCAGGAGGAAATAAATTCAATTTCCCCCTCCTCCAGCCACCCAGCTGCCTGTGCTCCGGCCCGTGCTTTAAGGATGGAAAGTGTTGTGTAGCATTAAGAAATTCTGTGTATATTTTGGTTGGAGGGGTTTAGGCTCAGCCCTGTGGCTGTGAATTCACAGCATCTTCACCCAACACACATACACACGTACACAACCCTGATCTCCATTACATCTGCCTGTCAGGGGTTTCTCACTGGTAATTGTAGAGAATCCTCCTCTGTTCAGTTCTGACCAGAATAAAAATAGGGGCTCTTTGCATTCCCTGCAGTGCTTGTTTTGTGCAAGTGTTCTAGTCAAATCCATCGCCGACAAGCATTTGGGAGGGAACAACACATTTGAATTCAATATGCCTGAATATTAATGGAAGTTAGCGGAGCAATCTAAGAAACAAGCAGTCAGCCATAGCACAGATCAGTGCTATTCACCCAGTGAGAATTAATCACTGCGGCCCAAAATGTGTGATACCTTGTACAGCTGCAGACTCATTCAAGAGCAGGACTGTAAGAAAAACATTCACAGCTGCATTTAAAGATGTTTCACTCTGCTTCAGCAGCAAGCCAGTCTGGAAACCGTCTGCCTACCTGGAGAGAATAGTTCCTATGGGCAGCCCAGAGTCAGTACATAGGGGTTTTGCTGTTCCTTTCTTATAGGTTTTATTGGAGATTGGTTAGATCTTTCCATGTGTCATGAGATGTAATGCATCATGGCATCTGTGCAGAGGACCATATATCTGGCCCAGGCCCAGAGCTCCCACAAATGACTTCAGCTGATGGAAGTTGTAGTTCTTTAATGATGCTGCAACTTAGTGGATCATGCTGAGCATCAGGGCTGTATGTCACGTAAACTGTGCGCTCGTTGCATTCATTAATGGTGGTTCATGTTCCTTGGTACAGCTGATCACATCTCTATGCTTGCAGATCTTCTGTAGCAGGCTCTACCATTCAATTTGAATAAGATTTAATACTTAAATTGCATGACCTACAAATGGGTGAAACTGTACCTGATGTATTTCTAAGTTTGAAGAGTCTCATGTCAGTTGAGTATTAAGATTATTTTCAGAGTCCTTGTGAAGGAGTTGGTGACCAGCACCCTGAAAATAAGTGGATTTCCCAATGCATTGGACTAGGAGCACACTTCCAGCTAATTACCATGTCCCAGATGAGCAGTGGAAATCTGTAATAATGAGCAGTATCTCTTAAAACACACTAGCTCCTTCACCTGTGATGATCTGACCATGTCCTAAAGCACCTAATTTAAAAACTATTAAGCCCTCCTGTGAAACATAAAGCACTGTACAAGCTAAAGCAAACAAAAGCTCCTACATTGCTGTACAGCCTCTAACTTCATGCCTTTGCTTAGACATCTGCCTAAACTTCCTTGCTCTTCCTAGCAAGCCAAAACCTACATCTGCTGTAAGCAGTGTCACAGGACAGGGCTGAGGGGCACTGTGCTGGAGCTGTCTTTGCAGAGCAGCCACGAGCTGATCCTCTCTGATGAGCTCCCCTTTCCACAGGAGAACAAGTCATTAGTCCCAGTGTTGCAGCCAAATTTCAATCTAGGTCATTACAAGCAGTTTAATTTCCCCCAGTGGCTTCATTTGGACACGGTATTCATCACTCTTCTCTGAAACAGTTATGGAAGCATTGCTGTGCATTGGTGACAGAGGTTTTTTCCCACATTTGGCTGCTTGTCAGTGACAGAAAAAGCTTCTTCAGGACAGACAGACAGACATACTTTGCAGAAATCTTTGGCATCCCCTGATATTCCGCACAGTGGAGGATACTATTTCTGTACAGACAGCAGCTCCTCCTTTTTGACAGTCCTGTCTGCACCATGAGCACAAGCTACATTAAAAAAGCATCTTTTAAGTGGTGTGGACACAAGACATGCATGCCCACACCATGGGCCATGGATGCCACTCGGAGGGACTGTCACATCCAGCCGCAGTGCTTGCTGGGAGGGCAGTTTGCCTCCATGCTGACTACACCCCTTCCCAACGCTTGTGCTGTCAGTGGCTTTGGTCCTGGGAGATGCCGGGTGAACCATAAAGCTGGTTTTAATCACAGCGTGTATTTTTGGAAATTGAGTGGAATCCTTTGCCCTGCTGAACCTTGTGTCCTATTTCCTGCAAACTGTTTCTCCATCATCAGCAGCAACCTTTTGGCTCTGACTGCTTAAGCAACCTGCAATTTATGAGGCTTTCTGGTGCTTCAGACAAAGAATATGGAAAAGCAAAGGAAGCCGCCATCCCCTTTGAACCATGAGCCCCCAAAGAGAACTTGGACTACTGCACGTTGAGGTCAAGTTCATAAATAACGCAGAGCGTTACACACACCTAGCTGGAAAGAGCAACAGAGTTTTTTGTAGAAGTTTTTGTTGCCACCATGAACCAGAATAGACTGTACTATCTTAGCTGGTGTGTGTGCTGTCTGCACAATATGTAATGGTAGGTAACACACAAAAGGATGAAGACAGCCACATTTCAGCCCTGTGTTGATCCCTCCCTCCCACCTCTCTGACCTGCAATGTCTTGTTTACTCAATATGCTTTTTCACAAGGCCGTGAGTTTCCAGGAGACTATGCAGAGCTCCAATTAGGAAGCATTTAACCTTGATCAAGACAGAAACCTTAATTCTTATTCTTCCTGATCTGAAGCGAATTGAATCCCTCTGTCTGAACTCATCTATTATTTGGGCTCCTGGATACCTGAGAGTATGAAGTCAAATGGGACTAGATTATCAGTCTCTGGGGTATGCAGGCAATGTATTGCTCCTCTGAGCTTATAAGTAGAGTCTGTTAAGGGACGTGAATATTCTTACATAACTTATACAGCTGTTCCTATGCAACTTTCTGTAACCCATTTTTGAGACTGCATAAAGCAGACAAATGCTACAAGGCAAATATTCCATGGTTGTTTCTTCTGAGATTGCATCCTAGACGAATGTCAAAAAAGCACAGGACACACATGTTAAATATTCCTTTGAGAATCTGTCAATGCCAATACCCAAGACTAAGATCAATAGGAAAGCAGCAAGCCTCCTGGCATGCGTATACGTGGCTCCGTAACTACAGCCTGTTGATAGCAAGCTTTTAGGGCTTCCTTCTCAAAGCAGCCAGCACCAGTACATCAAAAGGTCACCAGATGCAAAAGGGAGAAATGATGCCCACAGGGAACAGCAGATACAGCTCCCTTCTCTTTAGGAGAGGCGGTTTCTTTAAACAGCTACTATGGTTACTTGTCTTCACACAAAGGATAGTTGCCTCTAAGCCCTGAATGCAGAAGACCTAGCTATATTATAAATATTTTTATGTATGTACATGTGTATAGCCTAACTATATGGGTATATAGGTACAGCATTAAACCACACAGACACAACCTCCCCCCCCCGCCTCCCTCCCCCCGAATCTGAACCATTTGCTTTCCCCATGTATCCTGTTGGTTGTTCATCATTTTCACCCCACCTCTCCTCCTGTCCTTTCTCTTCTACTCTATCCTCCCAAATCCCCCGTCCCCACCACCATACAGCAGCGGCTCTCAGCCTGAGCTGGAGCACCAGACACAGCTGTCAGAGGGCACTTTGGTGGGTGAGGGCTCTTCCTACACATAATGTAACATATTGGATTGTTCCACTGTGTGATTTAAGTAGCACTGAAAAGGTTGAGAAATGTGACCCTGCAGCGGAGGCAGGACTGAGTCTCCTCCATCACCACTTTTACAACACTTACTTCATCTGGGCACTGAATGGTGTTGCTTCTCCCTCCCTTGACTGTAATGCATAAATGAGCACAAATCAGCAAGAGATTTGTCCCACAGTCCGACCTCTGAGGTGGTCCAGACAGGCTAAGAGGTATGCAGTGTTGTTAGCATCTCACTCAGCCTGGTGGTACTTTGCAGTCCAGTATTTTCCCTTCTCATAAATGGAAACAGTCACTGGGATGGAAAGAACAAATCAACTGACAGAAAAAAGCTAGAATTGCTATATCATACCCCAACACGCATATTCAACTTGGGAATAGGCTGTGCTCATCTCTGCGTATAGGGTATGTCTAGGCATCTCTCCTTTTTCTTTATTAGCAAAAATCTAACTTTGCCAAGTCTTGCCCCGCAGTTTCAGAAGCAGGCACTGTCTGCAAATAAATAGATGCCAACAGCACATAGTCACCTAGAAAATGGCCCTTTACTTTCTGTCCCAATAGACCCCTATTATTAGAAGCAAAGCATGTTTCTTGCTGGTGGCTGAGATCATGAGGATGAATAGCCAGTGAAGCTTCCCCGGACCTGTCTGCTGCTCTGTCCTTGTGGATCTCCCTAGTCCAAACTGTTGGCTCCCATAGGGTGAAGTTGGAGTTTTTCTGGTGGCTTTGTTTTAAGCTGCACCTCTTGAGAAATTGCAGGGTGTTCCCTTTCTTTGATGAAGTTCTGGATCCTGCTGTAATGCCTTCAAGAATTACTGTTAGAAAGAAAAAAAGCGGATGCCTGGGCAAAAGAATTCTTCCTGATGAGAAAAACATCCCATTACAATAGGTTTCCAACAAAAAATGAAAAACATTGCTACATTTTTCTATTTTGTTGAGGCAAAGCAAACAAGAAATATGGGCACTTTTCTGAAATATTAAATCATTTTTGCTGGAGAAATGTGGGATTATGTTTTCCAGACCAGCATGGAAATCTCCCATGAGACTGAGATGTTGCAGCAACTGTACAATTTACACTTGGAAATGCACATTTCATGTGAACACTGTTGTGCTACTAGACCTCTTTACAGTTTGGTGGTGGTTTTTGTTCATGAAGGATTTCATGTTGCTTTGCAGGAGAGTGGGGAATCACTGTAAGTCAGATGTAATCTTGCTGATCAAGGCTGCATGGCATGAACATGTTCTGCTTGGGCATGACCCTGTCTCAACATATAACAATCTGTATCTACAGAAGATGTCCTGAAGGGTGAGTTGTTGAACGTTTCCATCTGCTGGCACAGGAAAGACTGGATGAGGGCAACCAGTTTGGTTTTGTAATAGGGATTTATGTGCAGTCTTGTGCCATTGTTCATGTACAGAGTCACAAAATAAAGAAATTTTTGTTTCTGCAATGGAGAGGGGTTAACTTTAGGGTGGAGATTGCAATGGAGATGGCTGGGTTTGAGCCATGGATGCTTCTTACTCAAGAAAGGACAAGGCCCATAATACTCAATTTCAAATCTCCTCAAACACGAATGTAAATCTGCTGCAGTGAGCTCCAGATTCACAGTCCTAAGGGCATCTCAGGAGACTCAGGAAAGAGTTTTCATCTTCTTTTCCCCAGCATTCTCTGATTTGTTCCTGACAAATACCCCTGTCTTTTTTTTCCATTTCCCCTTGCTAAATGCTGAGAACATACTGCTTGGCTAGATGAGAAATGACCCTTTTCCAGCAGAGGAAATTGGGACAGACTAATGATGCAGGATGAAAGAGCAGCACCAGTATCAAACAAAACACTGGGCTTTCTTACACTCAGCTCCTTTAGGAAGTCATTCCCCAGAGCTGCACAGAGAGACATCAAGTTACTGCACGGCCTATTTCTGGTGCCAGAAGACAAACAGCCCAACAGTTAACATCATTTGGACTCTTGAAGGCAAGTTTTGTTTTTCAGAATCGCAGAACAAGTGAAACATTATTCTCTCTGGGTCAGCCATAATAATGAAGTAAAAACATGTATCACAGATGTTTCATGAGCACTCATTTTTGAGAGCTTTCCCAGCATAGCTCTTTCTCAAAACTATATTGCTTTTCAGGGTCCCATCTCCCTCAGATGAATAAGGCAAAGAGAATTGCTGTTCCCTGTGTTTGTGAATGGACTTTGACATTCCTTGTCTATATCATTAAATGAAGGCCTGGTGAGTTCTGATACTAGTGAAAGCTATCTATTACATCATTCTCTTTTTAATTCTTTTTCTGAAGGATGGGATTGTCTTCTCTTGCAGGATCACAGTGTTGTGAAATGGAGTCAAGGTAGTAGAAAACGTAGACTTAAAAGACTTTACATTACCATCACAGATTTTGTTCATGCATTATTACGCTTATTAATGTCTATCACCAGGACATATGGCAGAGCAGTTACACCAGTCCTGTTAGATCATCACTCAGAGATTAAAAGTGAGTAAAAACTGCAAAGCATTCTCCATAAATATTCATTGGAATTGTTTATAATGCAGTTACTCTGAAGACAGCCAGGCATCATGGCTGGAGGTACTGTATTGATTTTCTCCTACAGATAACAAGATTAAATCTGCTCAGTGTACCAGTCAAGAGATTTCTTTTTGAAAGGAAGTTCATGTGGAGCCAATCAGTTAAGTCTCTGCTGAACAGAGACTTTCAGAAAGTGGTGAATCACCAAAACAAAAGTGTTCCTGGAGGTCTTCTGGATTTTATAAAATTTTCCTTTGGACTATTACTCACACCCAGTCCAGAATTTCTTATCACACCTAAGGGAGACGCTCACCTAGAAATAGCTTGAAACATGGAGATTTGGTCATTAGCTTAGAATTTGGTAGAGCTGGATTTGCATCCTTCACGGGACTAAGGTGAAATCAGGTCTTCCTCTTCCCAGGTGAATGATTCAGTTCGTGATTGGGGCAAGGAGTTGAACAGGAACTGACCCTTATTGTTTGGACAATGTCTTTCACGAAATGAAATTCTCATTTTCCCCAGCTCTGTTCTCTGCATCTATTCTTAGCTCAGACATATCCTTAATTAATTAATTATAATTAATATTTCTTAAGATAGTAGAAAGACTAAAAATTCATTTCAGTGATGTAAGCTGAATATATACACCATTTTGGTCAGTGATCTCACTTCCCATGCAGTAGCTGACCTATTCAAATGTTGTCTTTTAATGCAAGAAGCAATAACAATGCAATAGGGAATAACTTGTGAACAAGGTAACGAAAACAATGAAAATACCAAAGGACAGTACAGTATTTTAAAGAAGCTATAAGCATTCAAAGTATTTCTTCCAGCATCAACTAGAAGTCTAGCTGGAGAGGGGGATTCTGCTAGGCAAGGAGCTGTAAATACACATCTAAGATCAGTAAAACAAAGAAATGGATGGGTGGGATGCGGGGCACAAGGTATCTGGGACACAAGATCAATGCAATAAGCAACAGCAGGCTCCACATACCATCTGCCTGGTACTCTCTCCTACCCCCATTAGGGCTCACTTTCACATCACACAGATCAGCCGTCTGTTTTCACCCACCTCCCGAGTGACAGTCTAACTGTGTTTGACAGAATATATGTTTTTTTCCCACCTCCTCCACAAGCCCTTTCCTTTGTCCTCTTTTCAGCAGTTCTGGCTTCTGCCAGCAGATTATGCTGACAATTTAGTGTGAAAAGGAAATTAGCAATGCACCAGTGTTCCTCACATGAGCAGAGCCACAGCTTGAATGAAAACATTAATTCAGATTAAAACTGAATCACTCAACAATTCATCTTTTTAGTGCGTGCGTACATGTGTGTATGCGCTTGCGTGTACAACAGGGATATTACCGTGTTAGGTCTCTGTATATGACCTACCTGATTAATGGAATGACACAGTCTGCCAATATAATTCCTACAACTAAATCAGCACATCATGCAGTGCACGGATCCCCAAGGAGAGGAAGCGTGCTCTAGAAACTCTAAAAAAGAAAAGCTGGTTTCTAGGCTCTGCCTTAAAACTGTGTAAAAGCTATGCTGGAGACAGCTCAGCCTGACTCCCGAACTGGCTATTAATGGTCTCAAGGAAGCTCTGCTCTCTGAGCACCACATACCAGTAACCTCCTGGTGCATCACCTCTGAGCTGTCCCAGCCAATGCTGAGTGAGGGGCATGTTTTGAGATGTCTTCAGGGAGGCTACCTACCCAGAGGAGCTGGCTGCCTTTCAAACTCTCTCATGTCACCTCCAACTGCTGCTATTTCCCTTCCGTAATGTGGAACTACTATGAAATCCATCTAAGGAAATTATAAGATTTAATTTCTAAAGCCTTATGTGATCTTGGTGTAGAAAAAAATACCATATGGAAAGAAAACCTGCCAACTAAAATCTAGCCCTAAATGCAGAATATATGATACTTCCTGGCGTGGGTGAGAATGAAGTGTCAGAGGTTCTAGTTCGCAAAGGCCAGAAGGGACTAACCCTTAAAAAA
Source organism: Charadrius vociferus (assembly GCF_000708025.1). NCBI lineage: Eukaryota > Metazoa > Chordata > Aves > Charadriiformes > Charadriidae > Charadrius > Charadrius vociferus. The sequence goes on along the minus strand of NW_009647748.1, from coordinate 2,013,100 downwards.
GGCAGAAAACTCTTTTCTTAAGGTCATTTAGAGAGTGGTTGGTGTTGAGGGGAAAGATGGTCCCAGGTTCCTAAGGGCTTGTGTTAGAAGTGACCTGCGATCAAGTGTAATGAGAAACAACTTCCACAGCGACCTCTCAAAGTGTATAATGGTGTCTGTGCCACTCAGCCAGGAGTAAAGAGGAATGGAAAGAAATAGCAAAAGCGGGACAGGATGGCCTTCGAATTGATTAGTCAGAATGATACAGTCATAACACAAGCCCATGACTCACTTCAGATTTTCTGTTCAAAAAAGTCGCATTTCCTTAGCTATTGCCATGGGCATCCCACAGAGTTATACCAAGTCAACAAAAACAGAAGAATTACACTCAGTGTGCCAGGTTCATTTTAAAAAGCAGTATAATTAGAAAGAAATTAAATATGATCAGTTGGTGGGGCACTTCATGTTGTCCATGCATAATTAAGGAGAGCAATCCCATGCTACTGCAGGCAGCAGACGGTCAAATAAAAAAAGGATAAGAAGACAAGAAATCAGAAAAGGCAGTACCCAGAGGAAGTGACAGAAAATCCATCTGTTTGCTGCCTGTTGGATTCCACCTAGAAGATTAGTTCCTGTAATGTGAGGCTTAGCTTCTTTCTTCTAAGTAAATAAAATTTCTCCATACATGGGAACAGAAGATTAGCTGCAGTCAGGACAGCACTAAGGTCTCCATTACTCTGAGTCCTCTCTCTGACATTTGCTCCTTCCAGATGTTCAAGGAAAACGTTCAAGAACAGGTAAAATGAAGACTGATCCTTTCCCTAGCCCATCTTCCCAGCTTACTGAGGCTGTACTTATCCATGTATTTAGCCCCTTGTCACAGAATGGCCATGGTACACTTTCCCTGCATTAATTTGTCTACTAATTTTTAGTGTAAATGAATATGTCATCCACTATATCCTGCAGCAAAGAATCCCACAGTTTAAAGATGTCTTGTGCAGGAAAAAAAATCCTTTGATGCTTTTCAAAATGTTTTTGCCTTTTTTTTGTTTAAGGTCTGCAGCTTCTTGTATAATGAGAAGGAATGAGGAATCATTCCTTGTTCGGTTTCTTGATGAGGAAGCTGTTTTGCACTTTCAGACATCGTCAGTGCTTTTCTGTGTGCTTTTTCGTGTTCTTCTACGTCTCAGGGGAACCAAAGCTATACATAGATTTCAAGCAGTCTGAACAGTGGTTAATTACATTTCCTGGTATGTTCTCTATTCCTTCCCTAATAATTTCTAAAATTCTCTGCACCTTCTGACTCATTCCCACTGAGCCTTGAGCTAATGTTTTCATAGTACTGTTCAAAGCAAGTCCAAAATCTCTTTCCTGAATGCTAATAGCTAATCTACAGTTCATCACTGTGTAGGTTATAATTACTGTTGTTTTTCCCAATGGTCATTATTCTGCATTTCTTAATACGTGAATTTCATCTTCTGTTTTATCACCCAGTCCCTCAGTACCATGAGAAGCTTCTGCAGGTCCTTACCTTCATTTTA
>NW_009647748.1:1843787-2011568 GCF_000708025.1 Charadrius vociferus | reverse complement strand
CAATTCTCTGCATATTGTTTTTGAACACCCTGAATAACACAGCCCCAAGCCCAGGTCCCTGTGCAATGACACAGGGTAACCTCCCTCCAACGTGAGACCACTGGAACCAGGAGGTTCCTCCAGTGCATTGATGACAACTTTTTGACTCAGGTGGTGGAGGAACCTACAAGGAGAGGTGCTTTACTGGACCTGATACTCACAAACAAAGAGGGACTGGTGGAGGATGTAAAGGTTGGGGGCAGACTGGGCTGCAGCGATCATGAGAAGATAGAGTTCAGGATTAAGTGTAGAATAGACAAAATGACAAGTAGAGTTGAAACCCTAAACTTCAGGAGGGCTAAATTTGATCGTTTCAAAGAATTGCTTGGAGAAATCCCATGGGAAAGGGCTCTAGAGGGTAAGGGGGCTCTAGAGAGCTGGCTGCTATTTAAGCGTCACCTCCTCCAAGCTCAGGATCAGTGCATCCCAAAGAGAAAGAAATCAGGCAAGGGGAGAAGGAGACCTGCTTGGCTGAGCAGGGACCTTCTGAAAAGGCTCAGGTGGAAGAAGGGAGTTTACAATAGGTGGAAGAAGGGGCTGACTGCTTGGGAGGAATACAAGAATGCTGTCAGGGTATGCAGGGAGGAAACAAGGAAAGCCAAGGCAGCCTTGGAATTGAACCTGGCGAGGGATGTCAAGGCCAACAGGAAGGGTTTCTTTAAGTATATAGGAGACAAAAGGAAAACTAGGGAAAATGTGGGCCCGTTGTTGAATGAGACAGGTGCTGTGGTGACGGATGATGCAGAGAAGGCGGAGTTGCTAAATGCCTTCTTTGCTTCTGTCTTCACTGTTCGGGCCAGTCCTTGTGAGACCCCGACTTTGCAGGTAACAGAGAAAGTCTGGGGGAAACAAGACTATCCCTTGGTTGACAAGGAGCACGTTAAAGATCAGTTAGATAAATTGGATATACATAAATCCATGGGGCCTGATGGGATGCACCCTCGGGTGCTGAGGGAGCTGGGGGAAGTCATTGCTGGGCCTCTCTCCATTATCTTTGAAAGGTCCTGGAGGACAGGTGAGGTGCCTGAGGACTGGAGGATAGCCAATGTCACTCCAGTCTTCAAAAAGGGCAGGAAGGATGACCCGGGAAACTACAGGCCGGTCAGCCTCACCTCCATCCCTGGGAAGATGATGGAGCAGCTTGTTCTGGGAGTCATCTCAAAGCACCTGGATGAAAAGAAGATTATCAGAAGTAGTCAACATGGATTCACCAAGGGGAAGTCATGTCTGACTAATCTGATAGCCTTCTATGACAAAGTAACTAGATGGGTGGATGAGGGGAGGGCAGTGGATGTTGTCTACCTTGACTTTGGCAAGGCTTTCGACACTGTCTCCCACATCATCCTCACAGGAAAGCTTAGGAAGTGTGGCTTAGATGAATGGACGGTGAGGTGGATTGAGAACTGGCTCACAGATAGAGCTCAGAGGGTTGTGGTTAGTGGCGCAGAGTCTAGTTGGAGGTTAGTAACAAGTGGTGTCCCTCAGGGGTCAGTACTGGGCCCAGTTTTGTTCAACATATTCATCAATGATCTGGATGAAGGGATAGAGTGTACCATCAGCAAGTTTGCTGATGACACAAAACTGGGAGGAGTGGCTGACACGCCAGAAGGCTGTGCTGCCTTACAGCGTGACCTCGCCAGGCTGGAGAGTTGGGCAGAAAGAAACCTTATGAAGTTCAACAAGGGTAAGTGTAGGGTACTGCACCTGGGGAGGAATAACCCCATGCACCAGTACAGGTTGGGGGCTGACCTCCTGGAGAGCAGCTCTGTGGAGAGGGACCTGGGAGTCCTGGTGGACAACAGGATGACCATGAGCCAGCAATGTGCCCTGGCGGCCAAGAAGGCGAATGGCATCCTGGGGTGCATCAAGAAGAGTGTGGCCAGCAGGTCGAGGGAGGTCATCCTCCCCCTCTACTCTGCCCTGGTGAGACCGCATCTGGAGTACTGTGTCCAGTTCTGGGCTCCCCAGTTCAAGAAAGACAGGGAACTGCTGGAGAGGGTCCAGCAAAGGGCAACAAAGATGATTAGGGGACTGGAGCACCTTTCTTATGAGGAAAGGCTGAGGGACTTGGGTCTCTTTAGTCTAGAGAAAAGAAGATTGAGGGGGGATCTTATTAATCAGGAAACGGTATTACCACAACTCTCTGCATATTGTTTTTGAACACCCTGAATAACACAGCCCCAAGCCCAGGTCCCTGTGCAATGACACAGGGTAACCTCCCTCCAACGTGAGACCACTGTTCCTAGCTTTTATCCAATTGCTAAATAAAAAAAGGACCTTCTCTCTTATTCCATGACAGCTTAATTTTCTTAAGAACCTTTTGGGGGAGAACTTGTTAAAAGCTCTTGAGAATCCTAGTGTATTGTAGCAACCAGATCACCCTTCTGTTCCTAGCTTTTATCCAATTGCTAAATAAAAAAAGGACCTTCTCTCTTATTCCATGACAGCTTAATTTTCTTAAGAACCTTTTGGGGGAGAACTTGTTAAAAGCTCTTGAGAATCCTAGTGTATTGTAGCAACCAGATCACCCTTACCTATATAGTCACTCGTTGGTCAAAAACACAAAAATGTTTGTGAGGCATGGCTTCGCTCTGCAAAGCCTTGTTCTTTCCTATTTTGCCATCTTTATCTCTCTGTCTTCTAATTCCATTCCTTAGTATAGTTTTTGTCCTTTGCACCCTAAAGTCCTGCCAGCCTGCAGCTTTCCAGGCTCCCCTTCCCTGGAGCCTTTAAAAAAATCAGCACACCAGTTGCAACCTTTGCTTCCTTTGTGCTGAGGATGGTGTAAACCACAGATTTACATCCCCCCAACAACAGCTGACCAATTTCGCATCTGAGTTCCTTTAGAACTCATGAACGAAGCCCGTCTGTTCGTGGCAATTTGTTATTGTTCATCTTAGTGATTCATCCCGAGACCTCTTCTACAGGCAGTTCAGTTGGAGGAAGTTCTTCTGCCCTGTTCCCCTATAGAGAAAGGCTCCGGTGTGGTACCCTGCTTGAACTCCAGAGCTGTGAACGTTGGTGTACATAATTAATCTTCCCTGTGGGCTCCATGCACTTACCTGCCCTCCAGACTCCCAGGAAGTCTTCCAGCTCCTGATGTGCTCAGGGCAGTTTGTATTCTTATTGTTATGCCTTCAGCAAGCTGATCCTCAAAATCTGTCTGAGGTTTGCCACATTGCATGTCTACTTTTTGCTTTCTTCAAAGTGAACATCTTTTTCTCTCTTTTCCTCACTGGGACGCGGCTTCCAGTTTGCAACCTTCACTTAGGTTATGTGAATATGCGAAGTGAATTGCATCCATTTTATACTCTGTGTTTCAGTTGACTCTGTAATGTGTACTCAGGGCTTGGCTCACGCTGCTTTAACAAAGAGGCTGTCAAAGCTGCTACTGCAGTGACCAGGCTGGGTATCCATGGCTCCTGTGCACCCATGGCCCCTGTGCACCTGTGCCTCTTGCCCTTTGCAGCAGAGGCGGGTAGTTTGGTGGCTACATGAGGTATGAACACAGCATCCATTCAACTGACTTTACAACAAGAGCAGTACAACGGTGGTAACTAATGCACTGAAGGTGGGAGTTTTGTCTCTGGCTGAATTGCTTGAGACAGCTAGAGACAGCGATGGACAGAGCAAGGGACTGACGGAAACTACAGCCCAGCAGTGAATGTGAACGGATGAAAAACTGCCAAGGGCAACTTTCTGCATATCCTCAGGGTGATTAAAAGAATGACTCCCTCTATCCCCCCTGTTTAAGGCTAGCAAGGCCATAGTCTACCATTATGCAGAAATCCTTTTATGTACTATTAAAATGCAGCCAGCTTTGCACAAAGCAGAGCTGTCCTTTAACGGCATCCATCAATACTATAAAAGACAGCAGCTGAAATGAATATCATTTCTAACAGAAATCATTACAATTCTAAACAAAGAAATCTTTTAAAGTACAAAAAGAGCAGGATAGATAGAGTAAAAAAGAGAAAAATCTAATTATGTTCGTAAAAACCCTGCTATTAGGGAACTGGGTACAGTTAGAGTTCGTCTTCTGTCCTTGAATTAAAAAGGTGGGCATGACTAATCCATGAAACTGAAGTCTCCTTTACCTTGCAGTTATATAAAATATTCCTTCATATTTCAAGGTGCTCTTTTTATTTAGGGGAAGGGGGGGGGGAGCTTAAAAATAAATATGGTTCAATCCTTTTTCAAGGTCTAACCTTTTAGAATATGCCCAAAAGTCAACAGGGAGAAGGGCAGTCTGAAACAGGCATGGAAAGCAAGAAGAAAAGAGCAACATGTCACTTCAACGCTTGGAACAAACCCTGTTCTTTCTAGCCATTTTCTTAAATTAATGATGGAGGGATGATACACTGTTGTTTATAAGAATGAAAGAGTTGGCATTTCGTGAATAATGACATACTCCCAGGTGGCAGGAAATTCTGTCCTTACATATTTCAGTCTTTAAAGCCCATTCTGCCATTCTTCTTTTAAATGCCTTACTCTGGTTTCAGGCCTCTTTTGGGAATACACATCTTTGATCAAGGGTCCATCCTGCCTTTTGAGCTCCTGCTGGCAAAGAGTTTCAAAGCAGCTTTGCTTCTCTGAAGTCAATCAAGGCAGCATGTCCACCTCCCAGATTTGAACATCAGAACCATTGATTTTGGTGGGGACGTGTCATGCGTGCAAGACCGGCTTCTCCACTTGTTCTTGTGCAGGCAAGTCTGGAAATGGGCCTTGTATGGTCCACATACAGCCCTAGCTCTAGGTGTTAGGTCATGATTTCAGTAAATTTACTCACATCCCTAAAGTTAGTTTACTTAAGGCTATCAAAAATCACCTTTTTTAGCACTTATGTGCATTTAAGGATGTGTATGTATAACACACAAACTGATCCACGATCTTCCCTTATCAGCAAACCCGCTTCTGTTGTAGGCAAAGCAACTGAAACACAGACAAAAGATAATGTATTGATCTATTTCTGTGACCTGCTGTACTCATGTATGTGAACACTTCCCAGTACTTAATGTATTTTTAATGAAACTGAGTGTCGGGAAAGGAGACAGAAACTTTCAAAATCTGTTGGCCAGCACTTTTTCCCATGCTCATCTCAGAGGAACTATTCCTGAATGCGATATTTGGCAATATGAGGAATGAGATCAGAGTCTCTCCTATTGTCTCCTCTTTCATCTGAATTTAGACGTTATTTACTGAGCATAGAAGAGCCAAATTATGACATGGCAGAGAAACAGAAAAGATATCTGCTTCATTTTAGTGATAGATTTTCTGAAGCTAATTTTATTCAAATGAGTGTTGTGTTGTGGGTGCATGACCACACGTTATATACATCAGTAATGCCAGGATCTAAGTGGAGGTTACTGTGTTCCAACTGAAAAACCATCATCATCCACTCAAAAATGTGATCAGATAATGAGCTGCTCTGAAGTGGATAATTTGACTTTATTCAGAGATGGCTCACCACCAGATAATACCTGACCCAGATCTCTTTCTAATTCATCTAAAACCTACTATTGGCCTGATTTCACGCACTGTTTCTTGAGGTGACCTCTGATGGGCCAGGGCAGAAGAAATGAAATGAAACACAGTGTTGACACTCATTATTTTCAAAGTCCTGACATAAACCTTCATTTTTCCCTCCATGAGGCTTGTGTGAGCATTTTTCATAAAGAGATGCTGATTTTTAAAAAATATTTTGTGTGTGTAAATGGGAAATAAAGGTTTTAACAAAATTTCAGTGCATGATATATCTTAAACAGGAAGAAAAGCCCATTGTACACAGATGAAATTTATAAACCAATAAGACTAATTTAATCCGCACAATCAATACTGGGAAATGTTACCAAAGAACCACTTGTTGCCTTTCCGTTTTTTTATAGACACGTTTCTCGAATAATAATGGCAAGTCATTACTCAGACAGTGGTTGGTGGCTACAGAGGCATTTAAAGCCATGGCTGAGTTTGTTGGTCTGCATTCTTCTGTCAGTAAAAAGAATGTTTCTCACTTAGAAATTGCCATCGGGATAAGATCCCCCTAATAATTGGAAAATGTAGACTTTCTGGGTGGGGTCTGCAAAAATATTCATCATGGATGTAATTCAGCCTCCAGTAAAATCAGTAGGAGATTCACCAAATACATGAAGGCAGCAAAATCATGTCAACCCTGAGGGTTAAGTAGAAACCCTAATTTATTTGTTATTTAAATGGACTTTAGCAACATGGAAAAGGCATAGGAACCTTCCAGCATCTCTGACTGTATTGATCTTTCAGTGAGGCAGAAAGACTCTGCTCCCCATTTCATGACTGATTTAGTTTAGCAATTCAAAGCAGCCCATGCTTTACTGATGGGATCAATGGACTGTTGCTCTCCATAGCTGCTCTGGGAAGGTGAATGCTGCTACTTCATCTTGCGCAGCACGTAGCCACAGGGCACACGCTGGCTCCTGCACTTGTCTCCAGAAATATCCCCCAAGCTTCTCAACAGCAGGAAGGCAGAGACCGATCCACGGCTCAGCTTTGGAAGTTTTGTGTAGCTTGGAAACTCAGCCAGAGACTTGCAAAAAAAATCCTTTCCCTGTGTCCTCAAGACCTATCCAAAAAGTTTTTTTGGTTTGTTTTTAGGGTGGCTTTAGTTTAATTGTGTCCTATCCCTGGCTTAGTGAAAGTTCATAAAACCAAACTCGCATTGCCTTTAGTAGAATTTCTTCTTTTTTATTTTTGGTCTTTCCAATGTCCTATCCCAGTACCATTATGCTCATTTCTGCATTTTCCCAGACATTAAAACCCCTCAGCCTATCATATTAGCAGTTCTGAATGGGTCTTCTTGCACATAGTTAAAAATTGAGCTAGGTAAACTCTTATAGATATCAGTATTTACTTATAACTAGTACATTGTTATAAATCAAAAACCTGCTCAGGTTTTGCATATACCTTATTCATACAAAAAATAAGCTGAGGAAATAAAAAAGGCTTTGGGGTGTTACTCAAACATCATATAAGTCTCAGTAATAAATGTATCTTCCCTCTGTTACTCTTTCTTTCACCAAAATTAAAGTTTTAAATGGTGTACAAGACTCTAAATCAATTCAGTGAAGCATTTAAGCACATGCTTATCTTTAAGCAACCAAGTAATTCATCAGCTTCAGCTGTTATTCACTGACTTCAGTAAGACCAGTCACACAAACTTCCCTCTGCCTGGTAGCTCGCTACCATGCAACCCCAGCGACGAGAGCACAAATAGTCTTGACCGGAGAAAGCACCTTGCATCCATTTTAAAAGAAGATTGCAATCACATCTGCCACCAGGTTGAGAGGGCTCTGTGATGGGCAATTGCTTCTCTCTAATGTATGTTTGTCACCTGATGACTCGGTTGGTCGTGAAGACGGGCATTGGGAGCGTTCTGCTTCCTGATGCAGGAGTGGATCATTTCTCATGAAACCCACACATCACCATACGTGTCTGAAGACCAGAGGGCAAAAGGAGAGTTATATTGCTGACAAATAATTGCAATGTGTCTGTTTAACATTTCCAACAAATCAGCAGCAGCATTTAGAAGGGCTGCCTGGAGGCCTGGAGCTGTCAAGCCAGATAATGGCCCGAAACACTGCTGGCTAATAATAACACCGGGCTTCACTGCGCCGTGTTTAAGTGTAAACTCGAGAGGGCTTTTTTTTCCTGTTTTTTCCCCTCTCTGCAGCTGTTGACATTACATTTTGCAAGGAATAGCTCAAGCAGATCTAGTCTGTGACCTTCAGAAGACACAACCCAACCTCTCTAGCAGCTGCACATCACAGCTATCACAGCTGCACCAGCGTGAGGCACGGCTGGGGGCACCAAAAAACCCCAACACTCAGCCCAAAGCTGACCTGGCCACCTTGGTGAGTGGCTGCCCACCCTATGGATGACTGTCACACTGCAAATGCAACGCAGGGCTCTTGGGCACCATGCTTCATCCCAGTACATCAGGATGGGTTAGCTCTTCCTCTGTGCTCATCTATATGCTCTGCATGGTGGTAAGCAAGGAGACAGTGGAGAAGATATTGGGTGGGGGTACCCAATTTTACCCTACTTACAGATTTGTTTCTCCAGCCAAGTGTAAAAATAACCTGAGGGTCCTAAAGACCTGAACCATTCAGATCAGATTATGGAGAGTAGAGGGTTTGGCTATTTGCACTTGGTGTTACCCTATAGTGACAGAGGTGAATTGTCACATGGAACTTTTCATTCTGAAAAACAGGGAGGGAAAGACCTAAGGTTCAATGCCATGAAGCAAACAGCCCAACCTCCATTGAACACAGTGAGGAAACAATCTCATGCCACTGTGAACTGCTGTCTTTTGGCATTAACCAAGCTGCAGCTTACTTGAGGGGTGAATCTGGCCTCTATATTTGTATTTGAGACAAAGTGCTGGAGAAGAAAGGGTGCAAAAGCCATAAAGCACTGTGCCCAATTAAAACTATTTTCAAAGCCTCAGCAAAATATAAACATGCTCAGCACTGCAAATTTAAAGAAAAAAAAATGCTTATTTTTTAAAACCACTATTTTTAGCTCCACTTACCTTGATCCAAACACAGCCAGTGAGCATGAGGATTTTATTGTACCTTAACCATGTCTGAAAGCATGGAAAATTACAATTCAGACACTAGTCACATCCCGTAGTTAAAAAATCAGGGAGATGTGAGTGAAGTAGCGGAGAGAACCCAACCGCACAGGGATAAAGGAGATAAATCAACTCAAGGACCTGTGTTCAAACTGCTGTGAAGTATAATGGGTTTCATCTCTATCTGAATGCTCAGACTATAAAGGTACGGCAAGGAGGTAATAGCAGAGCTGAGTGTAAAACATCACATTACCTGTAACTGCAAGATGGCAGCATTGTGGGAAACAACTGGCTTGGGGGAAAGAAAGGTAAGCAACATGCCTCATCATTCATCTGGTAAAGTGCCTGGATTTATGTCAGTGCAATGTGGCTCCAATTTATAATAAATTAGGACATTTCTAGTGTCTACTAGATCCAAATGTTGTTGTGTTTGAGAACTGGATGACTCAATGGAAGCATAAGGTGGTTTTGCCTCTGGCCAGACTGTGAAGGGAAGGAAGCATGAATGATAGATGTCCTCATACAGTAGTGTCAGGAGTGTCGTGGATCAGGTTTTTTCTCCATCTCTTTTTCCCAAATGTAGGTGCCATGGAACAACATGGCTGAGATCTTCCACTGGCTTCAGGCTCAGCCAAAGGGCATGGGGGACTGAGCAAAATTTCACGTTTCTGAAGTGTCCCCAGAACCTGGGGATATGCTACCAAAGCCAACTGGTCTTTTTTTTATCTATTTCCTAGAAGGCTAATGTAGAAGATTATGGTGTAAGGTGTTTTCTCATGAACACTAAGGCTGTCCAGCAGCACTGTAACTGAAGGAAGCAACAGTGGCAGACAAGCTAAGAGTTAATGGTCAATCAATTCTGGCTTATGATATCTCCGATGTCCCACTGTGCAGGCTTTGCCATTGCAGCTGGGAAACCTACAGCACTGGTACAACATGCCCTGCAAAGCATACTCTTCCTCTCAGTTTTCTATTCCCATTTGTGTATTTCTAAAAAAAATTAACTTTTCAGTTAAGAAAACCCCAAACCAACACCCTCCACCAAAATCCCTGAATACTGCCAGTCAGTTTAGGTCTTATTCCTTTATTTTCCCAAGCACAGGACCTAATTCATTCAGAAGACTTCATGTTTGATTTTGGTAAAGTCACTTAACTTCTCAGGAGGGAAATTCATCTGACCTAACATCAGCTATCTAAAATTAAGTGTCTAGTCCAAGCTTTCTGCATAGGCTCCTGCTGTTGTCAGAGAGAGAGACAGAGTCCCCCAGAGGGTGCTTCATCTTCTCCTGGCAGAGGGGCCCAGGTCTCTGCTTTGGCCATCATTAATCTTCGATCTGTGCTCTGCTGCTTGCCCAGCAGGACACATCTGATCCAGATCAGGAGTGATTTATGCTGGCTTTACGCACAGATAAACTCAGAGCCAGCAGATCAGGGCAGCTGTGAAACGAGGATAATTCTTCCCCTCTCTCATTCTTCTGCCTGTTCCGTCCATTTGAATTTCAATCCAGCAAATATTTATCCATGTTTAATTTTAGGCAGATTCATAAGAATAAGCAAGGCACAGAGTTTCTGCAGGACTGGGGCCCAGAACTGCAAATCTTCAAATGAAGGTCTGTTTCTCAGCATGTTTTTATGCAGCAAGCACGGTGCAATTCCAGCTGAGGCTTCTCAGTGCTGAAGCATTAAATCATTGTCATCACCATCAGCAGCAGCCGACAATCAAACATCTTCCTGCTGCAGATATGAAGGAATAGGTGGTGTTTACAAAGGTCCCCTCAGCCATTTGCCTCCACAGACTAAAATGCATTCAGTGCAGTCTCCCCTCAATGATCCAAAATTGAAATAAAATCGTGGTTTTTATCAGGGTAATGCTTGCCAAAACACACACCAGCACGCCTCTCTGATCTATCCACAAGGATCAGCCAGATAAAGGGCATGTGACAAGCAGGAACTTTTCAGAAGCATTTGGGCTTGGCAAAGCATAAACAGGCAATTAAAACCTTGTGTGAACCCAAGTTTTGCCTCTGCTTGTTTGCAGAGTTAAAACATTTCCTTAAAAATAAAACAAAACCGAATAGACCTCAGCAGCCTAATGAGAATTTTATTATACTACCTCTTATTTATTGGTATGGAAATGCTCAGACTATTCTGTATAAATAGCATCCCATTTCTTTTTCCCTTTTCTTAGGTTTTTAACTAATCAGCTTGAAAATGTATTTGCCATTAATCTGATAACCACGATTTCATTTAGCAATGATCAAACCCTAGGTTTTAGATTAACTTTATTTGAAGATATGATCTGATTCATTTATTGTATCTTTTTAATTATGAAATGCAATTTAAGTATAATTATCCCATTTACTGAGCTTAAGGTGAGTTCACTATTCACCCTGGCCAATGGTCAGGCCACTTCTCTGTACTAATCTCTTTCCAATTTAGATGATAAAGTGACCATATCACTTTGGACTTTCATTTTATTGTTTCTTTCATGGAAGCCCCAGGAGCCTTAAGCATTAAAATGACCATGTGTATACACAGACTTTCTCCCAGCAGATAAATACCACCCATAGGAACCCTGTGTGTGAGTCTTCTCATCTCTCATGCAGATGTCCGTTTCAAGATTCCATTCTCCAGGGGGAAGAAATAGGTGCTCCCAAATTGAGCTTTATCTCTTTTCAGTGACTGCCATAGGATGAGACAGCGAGTGCTCGAGGTGGTCTAGCTCTATCTGCAGTCTCCAAAAGGAGCCTTGACAAAGGGTTTGCATGCAGGTTTCTATTACGAACCTCCACATGAGGATGGATATGTCCTGTTCTAGTGTGTTAAGGCAGAAAACTGCCTAAAAGGCCCAGGCAGAAGGCAGATGCCTTTACAAATGTTGCAGTATTATGGCTCCAGCTATACCTGTGGCCCAGCCACCACGCAGGCATGGTAATCACATATACACACAAGAAGAACCACTGGAAGGCAGTGGTATACACACCCCAGTGGGTGTTGTATAGAGAAGGCGTGTAAAATCCAAGTGTCAGAAGGTATTTTGTTGGAAAAACCATTAGAAGTGTCTGCCTGTAATCCCTAAGCATGGCATTATCTGAGAGCACTGATAATTGTCACTAGGACATTTAGGCGCTTGTGTTGCATTTGTAAAGTGAAGTGGAACTGTAACTGCTCTATTAGTAGGATGCAGCACTGAGCTCTGCTTCGATATCACTGCTTTTGGCAGCTGTCCTCAGGGAAGAGCAGGTTTCCAGCTCAGTGCAGTGGGAGTTCTAGTTTGATCTCCAAGTCCAGGCAGCTGCTTTTAGGGTAAACAAGAGAATCATAGATCACTGAATCATAGAACACCAGGTTGGAAGGGACCTCAAGGATCATCTGGTCCAACATTTCTTGTCAAAAGCACAGTCTAGAAAAGATGGCCCAGCACCCTGCCCAGCTGAATTTTAAAGGTGCTGATTGTTCTCATTGTGAAAAATTTTCCTCTTGTGTCTAGTCAGAATCTCCCCAGGAGTAACTTGTACCCATCACCCTTCGTCCTTTCCATGTGACTCCCTGTAAAAAGGGAGTCTCCATCTTCTTTGTAGCCACCCTTTAAATACTGGAACAGGGTGACAAGGTCTTGCCTAAGCTTTCTTTTCTCAAGGCTGAGCAAATCCATTCTCTCATCCTTTCCTCATATGGCAGGCTACCCACTCCTTTGATCATCTTTGTGGCCCTTCTCTGGACCATCTCTAGCCTCTCCACATGGGTGTATTTCCTAGCCAGCCTCAAAGATGGGAAGAGAAAGGCAGGTTGAGATCCTCACCAATACATTTCAAGTAATTCCTGATTCCTGGTTTCCAAGGAGCATCCCAGCCAAAAGGAATCTCGGACTGTCTACTCTACAAGGTCTGGAAAAAAGGGATTTAAGACCTTCTGGCAGTCAGGTCTGTCCTTACCACATCATCATGACAGAGATTGTTGATGCCAAATGTTGACTGGGAAGGCAGCTCTTTGTTCCAGTTAACTGACTCTTGACTCTTAAATAGACTCTTCTGGACACTCCAAGAGTGGAAAACCAAAAACCTGAGTGCACAAAAATGAGTGGGTTGAATTGTAAAGGCCAGTTGCAATACCTATTTACAGGCCCTGTGTTCTGCAAGGCTTGCTTTGATTTGTTCTCCTGATGTTCCCCTCCTGGTGACAAAGGAGAAGAACATAAAATTAATTCCCAACTCCAAAGCAACATTGCAACAACAGAGAAAGTCTCAGCCCATGTAACTGTTGATAGTTCTGCTGCCATAGCAGGCTGGTGAAATAGCAGTTAAATACCGTACTTAAAAAATTTCAGTCTGCATGGTGTCCTAGACATTTCGTGGTATCTGCAGTGATGTCATTAGCCCACTCTCGAAAAAATTAAACTTTTGTCTTCAGCTGCTATGACCCTGGGAAATTCATCAGCGCAGCTGGATCCAGAGAAGGCATCAAATCACACAATACATGGGGATAGTCAGCTTACTCTTACCTGCATTTAAAAGCAATTTTCTTGTCCTTAAATAATCTACACATGTTAATTAGAAGCTAGTAAAGTAGCTTAAATGGTGTGAAATTAGAATGAATTATTCATGTAATTTTTTGGCTGCAGCAGTTGCAGATAGTGTTTTTGTTTTGGGGAAAAAAAGACTTAAATAATGAGAAGATGAAAATTCTTATTAATTTGTTTTCCCAGGAAGAGAAGCCTTTTCTGTTGAACAGGGCTTCAGCTTAGAAAAGTACTTCAGATGAGAAAATATAGCCAGTATGTCTTGACTGGTCTTTAATCACTGACTCGTCTCAAACTACTTTCAGAGATATCAGTGATGCAAAAATAGTCTTTTGCAGGCTATGTAGCCCATATTCTCTGCCCATGGCAAAATATTTCCAACAGCAGGAACAGTAATTTAAAGGTTGCTGATTCTGGGTGCAATATTACAAGTTTACCATTTTCTAAGAAACTTTTCTGCAAGGAGTGGAACATATGGGTCCATTTCTGCTCGGGAGTAGAGGCCAGCTTTGGTGATGTTCTTTGAACAAAAACTTGTACAAATGGCCCATGATTCACTGACTCTTTATGAGAAGAGCTACAGACTTAAATCTTTCTATCTCTTCCAACCTGGGGCTGAATAAGTAGTAGGGACAGAGATGAAAGGCAGAATTTAGAAATACTAATTTAGCAGGTTTTGACTTAGAGCAACTTTGCTAAAGCAAAATGAATAAGACTTAGATAGAAAGATAATTAGCAGAAATGCAATTAAGCTATCCCAATAGGAACCATCTACAGCGTCTCAGCCGGAACATGCTGTTCCAATCTCACCAGGTAGAGCAGTTCCAGTGCCATCCAAAGTATTCAGCTAAAGAAAGCACATCCTCATTTATCTGTTTGAAAACAAATTTTAAATCCAACAGAGAAAATATCACATGAAAGTGAACATAGAGGAGTAAAAATTCAGGAATGAGAGCTGAGGAAAAGCAATAAAGATGCTGCATCTGCATTTGTCTGTATGGGTTCAATAGTAGCAATTTATGATACCTGAAGATGCTGTAAATCTCCTTACTTTATCAGAAGGAAATACCCTTCTTCTAACTGTCAGAGATGGCATTCACTGTTCTTATAATTTATATACGGCTGCACTTAGGATCCCTGGAAGAGCTTGCATCCTCCCTAACCTACTTCCTTCCCCTTGCCCCCTAAGCTTACGTGCAGTGAGAGATTTTAGCTTGGCAAAAGGGTTGACAGTAGAAATACAAGAGACAGAAAGAGAAGGGATGCACAGAGTTCCAACACAACTCTTCCAAATAGCAGAGAAATGCAGTAACCACATAAAAAAACCCCTACACCTGGGGATGTGAAACTCCAGTGCAGCAACTGGTCCAGAGCTGTAACTCAGTTGATGGTCAGCTGTGGCAACACCAAGCAGCAGCCCCTGCTTTTCATTAAAGGGTTGAATTACTTTGCTTTTCTGTAGGATAGAAGTTTATTTTGGGGGCCATTACTCAAGAGTAGATGGCATATGGGAAATTCACAGCTAAGTGTACCCCATAATAATGTGTTCATGTTCCTATTCCCAAAGTCAATGGCAGATACAGGAACAGACCCAGTTTCAACTCCCAGTTCAGTGACCTACTCGCTAGACCACAAAATTGTTTTTTATATAGACAGACATATAAAGATATGGATGGATGGCTCAAAGCCTGATTTTATTGCCATATGGACACCTAAAAATTAGCATTTTAAAATGCAAAGTATTTTGGCTGCTGCATATTAATGAGTCCAATCTTTTACAATGAAGTAATAATGAAATGACCTATAAAAGCAGTTAACATCAGTAGGAGTGAGATCAAACATAGCTTCAGTGCTAAAAACCCTCCTATGACTGCAGAGGCAAGCACACTTTCTCATAATTTGCCCACCCTACACAGTGCAGCCATCTCAAATATTATGGAATTATTTCTGGGTCAAATATCTAACACAATGCTGTCCATTCACCTAGAATCCTGAGCTGCTTTATATCATCCATCTTGCAAAACTCCTGCACCTTAAGGGAAAGCCTCACAGAACTGTCAGTTTCAGATCTGGCACCTCTGTGTGCAGATTGACATCCTCAGTGAATGCATTCAAAATATCTGTAGAAGACTTTTTTTTTCCCCCACCATGCTAAGATTTGTGTTTTCCCATTGGGTTTTGGTGTTCTCACACACACGCCTACAGGGTAACAAGGTACACTTTCTAAGCTATTGTAGATATTCCTTGTGACAGCCAGCGAAAGAGAAAAAAAAAAGCAAAGCCACACCATGTCATCAAGCTCACAGCAGGAGAAATGAAACATATGTCTCCAACAACATAAAATGCATTGGGTCAAGTTCTCGGCAGTGGGACTCCAACAGATTTCCAGGAACCACAAACGTGATCTTTGCACCTTGCCAAGCCCCCCCCAGATATGTGATCCATTTGGGGCAAAGTAACTTTAGATTTGCCTTATTCCTGTCTTCTCTCCATTTATTTTAACTGCTGCAGTGAGACGTAAGATGGCAGAGAACGTCCCGGACGCTATCATATGTTAAGGCTTTATGCAATGACATGAAGACTCTTCAGTAAACCTGTTGGGTACTTGGCAGAAATGACAGTGCAGGAAACATGGTTGTCACTCTCATTTGCAGATGAAGTCCTTTGACATCTGGAACCAATAAGGATGGAGTAACCACAAGTGGGGTAAGTTACAATAAGTTACAAGAACAGCTTGAAACTTTGAAATCTATTTCCCTGGAAATTTGGATATGTCAGCATTTGCAGTGAAATTAAGAGTCCATAGAATTGTATGACAAGATAAGATCTCGGCCTAACCCACAGACACTAACAACTGCTTTTTCTCTAATTAATATACTTCATTTCTTCTTCAAGGTGTTAGGCTATTTCATTACAAACTCAAATAGGGGACACTTTGATCTAAAAAATAAGGTGGTTTAGATCTCTGCTAATTAGCAGCTGTCCTTAAAGATTTTTACAATAAATATGATTAAAATTTATATTATAATCTGTCATGCCTACTATGTGCTTAGGATGAGAAGATAGAATATTTATTTGACGTGATAAAACATATAATCTAGACATCAGTGTGTTGTTCATTTTGAAACAAAAAATTAGATATGAAAGTGAAAATAAAAGAAATACAATCTATAACAATTGGTTAAACCATCCAGAAAAAAGATCTTACTACAACCAAGAAAGATATTTTTAAAACACACCCCCCCCTCCACTTGAAAATAACATGAATGGAAAATGCAACCAATTTCTATGAAATTTTCATAAAATATTTGTTTTAGAAAACAAAATAACTTTTTTTCTGCTAGTAGCAAAACGTTCTTGGAAGGGTCTAGTTGCAAGGACTCATGACCCTGCTGACAAAAGAAAGGCCTTCTACTATGCAACAGGCCCTTTAAGGGAACCACCTGCTGTCCATCTCCACTCCACAGCCAGTATATAAGCCAGCAAGGTGGTTCAGGGCAGGTGATGAAAGTCTGAGTTAATGTGGGAGTTAAAGAGAGATGGTGGGCTGCTGTGCTACTGTGCTACAAAGGCTGCTCAGCTGTGTGGAGACAACTATCAAGACAAAGGTACTGCACGGGGTATCTGGGTGAGGAGATGATGGGTGGCTGAAGTCCTTTGTATTTTGGAGCCTCTGGAATACAGTGTACATCTGAATGGAGTTGGTGACCCACTGGCCTCTTGGTGGAGGAGACTGAGAAGCGGGTGGCTGGAGTGGTTGTGACCTGTTTGCTTTAGAGCTTGGGCAATGTCTGGTGCAGTAGTCATGCTTTGTGTTTCTGTAGGGCTTGATCTTCAAGTGCTGCCAGGCAATTTTTGTCTTTAGGGTGTTAGAATGTAGTGTGTGGCTGACTCCCCTCTGTGGGAAGGAGGCTGAGGTCTTCCTGGTGTCTGGCATCTATCAGAAAACAGATCTGAAATGCAGGCCCCTGGTTTTCCTGGCCTGTAGCTCTGACTAGGGAGTTGTGGTCCTCTCCTTTCATTTCAGTCTTGATGAGAAATACATCACAGCATGTTACTTTATGTATTAAAAATGTGCTTTAAATGCCTTGCACTAATTCTAGCAGTTGTCTGCAGTACTTCTTGTTTTAAGATGCTTAAAGTATGAATAATGAGGACAGAAGGAGTAGGTCAAGGGATCAGGCATTACATATCCAGAAGAAACAGGAAGGAATAGCATTTGGAAAACAAAATTATTTCCTTGAATGAACTCTTGACATGGATGAGAATTAACTTTGCCAAACCCAGATGGTGCTGCAAGGAACAGGGAAGTTAATTCTTCCTATTGCTGAAGTGCAGTGTAACCTATTTGTCCTTTATCTGTCCTCGTTATGTGGTGATGAGATCAAAGCTGACATCTGGCTGCAGTTTTGCTGAAACTGGGCAAGTGATACTCTCTACTGAATTCATAAAGAGAAAATATATTTGGAAAGAAAAAGCTACTGGAGCTGCCTCCCAAAAGTTTCAGTGTTCAGAAAGTATCTTATGTACTGTATGCTTCTTGTGATGCTGCATTATCCTAAAAAAGTAATGGATTAAATATAAATGTTATAAAACATTCATTATCTCGACCTTGTTGGTATATTAAACTACTGACCAATTTTCATGCCGGTCTGGTATTTACATCTGTGAAAAGAGATTATAAAATGCAATTGTACTTCAGTGTTACACAGTCCCTGTTATGCTCCAGTTGCAGAGGATAGAGGCTCCTCTAATTCCAGCTCATTCTTATTCTCCAGCGCAAGCTGTCATGACGCACACGTTTAATTCTTGAGGGCTGCAGTTCAATGTCAGTATGTTGCTCTTGATGGATAGATTGCACCCAGCCTAGCACAGTTGTGTTAAACACCACTTAAAAATATGTAAAAGAAAATGAAGAGAATTGAGTCCATAGTGTACCAGAGCAACTTTTAAAATGAGCTTTGCTTGTTAAAAATGATTCTTTGGTGCATCCTCTGGGTGAAGTTAAAGAGCCTTGCTCTGGTGCAGAGCCAAGGGCTGTAAGAACTGGGAGTACTGGAGGAGGCTGGATTCTCAGTGTGCTGTTGTATGGAGCAAAGACCTGATTTGATCTTTAGGCTGCATTTAGTTTTTATAGCTGCATTTCTAAATTCTGTGTCTAAATAGAAGGTGACAGTGCCTCCTAGAAAGTGTAGTAAACAACATATTTCTGAATTTTAACTAACATAGTTCTCAATACCACTTCTGGGATGTGGCATGTCCTTAGTAAGATGAGCACTTACAGATGTGAAATTCATGGTTTTCAGCTTTTGAACAGCACCTTTATTATTTTGGTGGCATTATTGTGACTGTAATGCCTGTGGTTACTTGAAGCAAGGGTCTTGGCACCTACAAATGGGTACTCAAGTACTTAGTAGCTGTGGCTTTGCATAGGGCTGAGTGTGGGCACATCTGAGCACCTGTATGATGAGCACTGTGCAATGCAAGGCAGTCTCCTTTAATGTTGCTTGGAGCTATAACATGGAAAAGGTGCTCTTTTGACCCTTCCATGTCACTTAAGATGGTTGAGAAATGCTGTATAGCTGCAATGACAAGTTTAATGTTCTCAACTTCTACATAAATTTCATTTATGTTAGAAAAATCGGTACTGCATAGCAAGCTTCAGATGTGCAGATATTATATATTCTCAGTATGCAAATAGGGTCTTAAAAGATCATTTAAGAACTGCCTAAATGGCTATTTGTCACCAGACTGAAGTTGACAATAGGTCTGAAGGTGGTATAGTGTCCTCATAATATAGGACTTTGTTGCTTGATCTCACAGAAGATAATTCCTGGAAGGCAGACTGGACTACTAAAAATGCCTTCCACCACTCTTCTGCTTTGTGACAGGAGACTGCAATGATGGTGACTACGCAATGTGAATCTGGTGGCTGTGTTTTATCTTTAGGAACCAATTAAGCTAGTGGGTGTGCAGATGGCCCATACTTAGTGGGCTGAATTCCTTCTTGGTATACCAACAGAAGCACATTACTTTCTGTGCTTCTCTGGCAAGAGTAAATAGCAGTAGGAAAAGCAATGGTGTCTTATCTACCCCAGGCCCTTTACATAGGGAGATTTAATATACCTTATTGGATCAACACAGTAATGCATATCCTCTTGTAAACAAGACATACTCAATTGGAATTTACACTACTTCTCAGGGCAGAATATCCCAAGTTTGGGAAATTGGTGACCACAAGGTCATTTTCCTGCTGCTTCTCTCCCCTTCTTAGATCTGAATTCATAACTTTAATCTCCACGCAATTGATTGCTGTTCTCTCTGAAGCATTTCAAACATTCTGTGAAATAAGTCTCTTAGAACAGCTCACTGAGGTTTATCGGCTTCCTTGGAGTATCTGCAGATGATACCAGACAAATCTCTATTGCTAGACAGCCTCAAGCTGAATTTAACACTTAATCTAGGTCTGCCATTTGTGAAATATCCATCTTCCAAGTGAGACTGGATCCCAAAGCCAGGCTCTAAATATCTCTGAGGTTTGGAAGAATTTGAAGCTGGAGCAGTACTTTGGCTTAAAGCTCTCTCTCTAATACTGATGTGAAATTATCTTGGGAGGAACACAGAGTGGTCTGAGGAATTTAGAAAGATCTTTGTTTCTCAGCACTTAGGCACATTGAAAGCCTTTTTGGCTCTTTTCCTTCTCTTTGCTTGTCTTTCATAAGATCTTATGACCCATTGCAAAGAAAAAGGACTCCTTCAGTCCTTTAAAAAAAGCTATTTGAAGAAATAAAAGCAAACAGCTTAAAAGTTTCCTTTGCTCAGTTTTCCACATTAAAAAAAAAAAGTCCGTCACGTTTGGCTCAGTTGTGGTCAAATAGATGATGTTGGGGATTTGCTTCATGTGTGTTGAGACCTTTGCAGTGGAGGATGGAGATCTGCTGTGGGTCAGGCTGGTGTTTGGGGTAAAGCTAACAATTTCTGCATTGGATGCCCTGTGTGGGGAGACCTCTATTTGGGTGTTAGTAGGCTTCTGGTAGCAGCATAAAAGGGGTATTCAGGGCTGTAGCTGCCTCAGACAAATATAACTAAAATATGAAGTGTTTAGCTGTGTAAAACTGCTTTGTGAGGAAACTCATGAAGGTCATACCTATTTTCCTGTACTTCTGCTGAGCTTAGGTCAGCGTGTCCCAAGCAGCCTCTGCAAGTATTTTGTGTACTGTCTATTCATTGTCCATTAATGCTGCCTTATTAATTATGAATGGGCACCCTGTCTCTTAAAGCCATGTCTGGGGCTGGTTCAAGTCTTGCTTTTCCTTTATGCATTGAGGTGACTCCACCACTGACTCAGGTGCTTCTCTTGTCTTTTACTTAAGTGAGATCAGAAACAAGCCCTCAAAACCCAGTGTCTGAGTATCACTCGAAAAACAGTTTGCTGCTATTTATGTCTATTCAGGCTCAGCCAAAACAACCCAGTAGCTTTCTGAGGCTTTGGAATGTGTCTTGGGATCAAGATTTAAATTACATAGCTATTTCAAATAGCTGCTTTGCATTGTTCAGTAGTAAGGAAATACTGCAGAAGAAACTCACTGTTTCTTACAGCTGGTTTACTGCATAGAGCAAAATTTTCCGTCAGGCACATAGGATACACATGATCATTTAAGAAGAAAGGGTAAATAAAAATAATAACCAAAAATAAACTGAGAACATGCCACCTTGTTATTTGTCCTTTAATGTTTTCAAAGCATTTGCATTTCAAAACACACTAATCTGTCCACTTTGATTTATTTTTATTGAAATACAAATCAAACTCAAAGCCCAGGGGAAGGGGGATTTTTTTAGCCTGTGGCAGAGAAACAATTTTAATTTCTTTTAAATGTATTCTGCACTCCTTTGTTCTTGCTCAGTCAAAATATATATGGGTTTAAATGAGTTTTGTTCAACCAAGGAGCTAGAGGACTGCAAAAGGAGCTTTTTGACCTTGTCCATAGCTCTGTAAATTCTCCCCAAGTGCTGAGGCAAGGTCAAGAAACTGCTCTGCTTCCATGATGACATGGAAAACTACATGTTTATGGAAAACAAGGAAGCCTAAGGGGGGAAGTTCTTTGAGAATTACATGACAAGCAGAGGATGCTGGTGACTGACTGGGCCCTTTGCTCCAGGGAAATGCTGAAGGACTTCAAGCAGTTGACTCCAGGGTATTTTGGGGATCTGCATGGGGTACAAAAGCAGCCAGTGTCAAGTGCTCAACCTCCTTATAGGTGAAGAGTGACTGTACTTAGATGCTTAGTGTCAAACCACAAACTCCCCCTCAGCCCTAGCAAAAGCAGCTGTCAGAAATGGGGGCAGTTTGGACATCTTTCATCTTAACAAACTATCTTTTTCCAAGGGGTGGAAAATACTTCGAATTCCTGATCAGTTCAGTTGATCCAACTGGATTTCAGACAAGACTCTAGGAGTCCAACAGCTGACCACCAACCTGGAAACCTGCTTCCCCCAGTGGAAGAAAAACACTGGGAGGCTGCTGTAGTACTTGCGAAGATCAGAGCGTACACTTTACTTGCTGTGGTTTAGAGGTTCAGGAGGAAACTCTCCCTTGTCATTACATCTCCCAGGGATTTGCTAATGTTCAATGCCTTCCAAGTGGCTCTGTCTCTGGTAAAAAAGGATGAGTTTTGCATTGAAAGGCTCCTGAGGACCTTCAAGTAAATATTGCTTGAGTGGCTCCAGATCCTAGATCTGGGCAGGATTTCACTGTGATGCAACGGATGAAGTGGAAAATGGCAGAAGATTCCCATGTATTCAAGGCAAAAAACTACAATGCCTTTTAAATATCTTTTTCCCTTCAGTGCTTCTCTTCTGTAAGTCAAAAGCTTACCTTAAATCACATTTGACTTAATAGGCAGATAGCATAACGGTACTCATGACCACTGCTTGTATTTTATTCCCATGGTTTGCTCCCACCAATAGGTTAGAACCAGAAGACTGAATATATCAAAAACAATTTATTCACCTCTGCTAGGAAAGGTATTTTCCTAAATTGCTAATCCCTCCCATGTTTTCTTACCTCTCTTCACCTGACTTGTCTGAATACATAATATGTGAGCTGAGAGGGGAAAAAAACCACCTTTCCCCACCACCATATTGTCTGCATGTGAAGAACATTGAACACTTCTCAGATCAATTAGTATTTTTAGCACAAAGGAGAATGATAGTTCTGTCCTCTTTAGTTATGGATGGAATGGGAATTAGGTAATTGCCTAATTAGGAATTAAGGGATGGGAATTTAGGGAATTAGCCTAAAGACTTTATTTTTGCCTGTGAAGTCTGGTGTTTCTTGTTACCATCCTTAATTCTTTTCTAATGCTTTGTCCCATGACAAAACACCTGTTACCTGAGAAAAGATTTCTAGAGCAATGGAGTACTGCCTTTAGATACGTTAAAAGTTAAATGTAGGGATGTTAATTCCTACATGCACAAATAGGTGTTTACCATGTCCCCCTTCAAATTGCTTCTAAAGTGAATACGCAAGTACATGACAGACTATGCACTGGTGTGAAAATATTTGTATTTGAGTGTGTATTGGTATGTTGTATTATGTTGCCTGTGTGGAAGGCCTTGTGCTTTGTTTTATGTATGTGCATCGGGAAGCATGTGCTGTGCCTGTGTGCTCAGTGGGCAGTACACAAGCACGAATGTGCAGGGAAGATTAGTAGCCGGAGCACATGATCTCTGAGGAAGAGGAATGACAAAATCTGAGTGGAAATTCACAGCTGCAGCTGGAGATACTTGAACTGTAGCAGAGTAACCTCAATAACTCTGCTCTCTGAAAGATGCTGCAAAGGACTAACCCGTTTCTTTCTAATGAATAATGGAAAAGGCACTCCAACATTACTAATTAGGAAAGATTTTATTCTAGAAGACTTTAATAAGGAGTATTAATAAGCATCAACTTGAACAGCATTTCAGGAGCATGGAGATGTGCAGAGAAGTTTAAACTGCAGGGCTCTGGCAAAAGGTTTCAGCAAACGAAGCCCGAAGTACTGCATGGAAAAGAAGCTTGGCTTGCCTAGTGCCCAATTCTCAAGCTCCAGTGAAAGATACTGAGATCCTTTTTGGAAGATCTAATCAAATGAAGACAAAAGGGACTTTTGCATCTGATTTCCAAAGAAGGAGTAGGCCTCCCAGCACATGGTGTTGACGCAACTTTAGTTGCATGGTGCATTCCAAGACTGGTGTGTGAGCTGAACATTTAGTAGGAATTGTGTCCCAGGACACTACAAGGACACCAAACAGCTCTGTTCAGATAAGGTGCAACTAGATATCAAAGTCAGAAGTGAGAAATGGGACCTGTTTAATCAGCGAACTCGTACACAGAGGAGATGTGCTGTTTGCCACATTAGTGGTTGGCTCTTTGCCACTTACATTAAGAGCAGTGTTGGTCACTATGCCCATACTGTTTTGTTTTTTTTCCCCACTGCTAGTTAGTGCAAAGTAAGCATAATGTAATCCAGGTCATGTTAGGTGTTATCTTCTAGAGATAGTTGTGTTGATCCCTTGCAGTTTGTAAGGCACACTCCTATTAAAAAGCAATGGTTGTTCAAACTAAGGCTTTAAGATAAAATATGGACTGTTGCAATGATCCTGCAGGAGCCCAGCTGGCCTAATGACTTTGCCCTGCTGAGTGATTCACCTGGAACGTGTGATGAGAACAGGCCTTTTCAGCTGTTTTCAAAATTAATTACTCTTCAATATCTTCCAGTGGGCCTGGGTCTAGCTCAGGTTTTAGCCCTGAAGATGACAATTGTGCATCTGCATAGTGGTGTCATGTCACTCCAGAGATGTGAGCAGCTGGATGTGTCAAAACCTGGCAACTAGGTGGCACTGAAATGGATGGGCCTCTTGGTTAATAGGTTATTAGCTTGGTTATTAAAACACGCTTTTCTACTTTGCATGAGTCATTCTAGGACCTGTTTGAAAGGACTCTGCAGAAGTAACCTATGTCTGCCCTAGACACTGCAATTTTGGGGCTAGTCACTTTTAATTGTACCCATAATCAACAGTGGGCAGACCACTCATCTCAGTCTGAAGTAAATTAAATTGACTGGAGGTGCTCAGTGTTACTGGTGAACTAAGGAAGGAGGTGATGCTTTGACTTAATGTCGGAATATAAGTAGCAGTGACTGCTTGCAGCTAGCTCTGTGCTGTTGGATGTAGGTTAGAATGTATTCAGAAACCAGCATGTCTTTGAAATACTGCATCATCTGCTGCATGGTACAAGGCTAGAGCAAGCCAAGGGTGTGCCAGATTCACCACTGGCTGTTCCTTCTCCTTGTTTTTTTATCTCAGGCATGGACACAGCAGTACCTCATTTAGAATATATTAAATGTCATGAGCCACAGCGTTTTGGAGTCATAATGCAAACACTACTGAAGATTGAATCTTCCCTCTACTAGATACTTGTATGCTGTATTTCTCAGAGGCCCTGTATCTGCACTTACACCTAGATGACTGAGGTGCAGAGAGAAGACAGAGCTCCTCTGTTTAAAGGTAAACTTTCAGTTTTGACTTCTGATTTTGAGTTAACGAGTAGCTGAAAGCTGTGCTCTACTGCTTTGTAAGTGAGCCTTCAGCTCATGAATTCCTCCATGGGGTAGAGTGTCCCAACTTTTGCTGTGTCTTCAGCTGGGAGCAGTATATCCAGCACAGGAAAATTCCATTAGCACTTACAATATTGCAGTGAAAGCCAGGCTAAAATTTGAGGAAAAAACAAGTTCTAGATCTGCAGAGCAAGCAACTCTATTTACTAATTATGCCCACTGAGGCTTCAGATGAGAAAGGTCTTCACAGGAGGTAGTATGATTCCAGAGAGGTCTGCTTGCACTGACTGATGCTCCAATACAATTTGGAGGTAGTATGTTTGGAAGAAATGACAATGGGATAAATTTGTCCTGTACTAAGCAGCTGACTTCCATGTGGTTGGGACTCTAGTTGACGTCCCTAATGCATTTGGCTCTTCTAGGATAAATGCAGCAAGATGATTGCTGACATGTGCACCATCAGGCCTTAGGGAATCTGCAATGAAGTTGTTTGAGCATTCTCTTTCATCCAGCTCTGTGGTTGCCACTGCACAGTTGTATTGCATTGGCTGCTCTGACTGAAGCAGAGACTTCTTAATGAGGGATGTAGTCACTTAAACTTCCCTTAAGTAGGTGGAGAGGTGGCCTATAACTGACTGCACTGCGAGGGAATTGTCTTTGCCTTAGGAAAATATATGTTTTCATAAAGAAACACTAACAGGAGTGTACCTGCTGATGCACATCATAGATCAGACTAAAAATAATAAGCTATGTACTGGAAGATTCTTTTGGAGGGAGCTTTTAATTTGCAGTGGTGGATTCATCTGGTATGACAGCTCATTAGATCTAATATTGAGCTTCCTTATAGCTATCACTGGAGAAGACTCTCCTGTGGAACAATTCAGCTTAATCAAACACAGATCTCCAAAGCAGACCAGATGTGTCTGCCCTCCCCAGTCAACTTTGTAGATGTCTAAAATTAGACAAATGAGTCCCTACACTGTGTATCTATGCTGCCTCACAGTTGCTGCTGTTAATAACTTGGCAGCAAGGTGCCCTTGATCCTACTTATTCTGCATTTATAAATAAATATTTGGTGTGTCAGTGACTCAAAACCATTGATTTGAGGTAGTTATCTGAGGTCTGAATTGATTTCTTATCCCTGGCCAGTAAATGTTTTTCTAAGACTTGCCAATTGTCTCCTGCTTAGGAAGCTCATCAAAACGTCAGGCTTAGTTTGAGTCCTGGCCAGAATGAGAGAGCAGTTACCTCCAGTCCCACACTCTGCATAACATCCAGGGAGATGTAGTCATGACATTCTTTGGGAACTCATTTAGGTTTAAAGGATATCCCTCCTGATAAACTATTATGAATAATTGCTTTTTGTTCATAGGTCCTCCTGGCAAGAATCTTTCCTGAGCCTGAACACCTTGAGATAATAGATTTCATTGTAAACCGACTAGAGATTTTTCTCCATTGGAGATCACAAGTCTGTGCATCACTGCTGTTTGCTTACTGTAAACTGTAGTATTGTGGTCATAGTGTGAGTTTTCTTTTTGCTTTCAAGCCTTAATCTTATTGAATAACTGCCTATCACCGAGCTATCACGTTTAATGATGAAGAAAGGAATAGAAATGTGCTTTTGGCTGGGCTCCTTATCTAAAGGCTGTGATCTTTGTCAAGAAGATTGACAAAGCTTGTATTCATGGGATTTATTTATGCACGCTGATACATACAGTCTGGGGACAGAGCTTTTTCTAATGCTACTTTCTTGGAGACAGATGTCAGTGCTGTTCAGAGAAAGGTGCTGTTGTGGACTGCAATGCTCTGACATGCTGTCCATCTTGTCATTTTGAATATTCCTCTCCTGAATTAGCTCTGTACAAGGGACAGCCAGGGAGCTGTGCTACTATGCCTGTATATGGGCTGCACTGTGGTCTCTTGAAGTGAAGAGGTGACCACTTCCAAGCAGAAGTTGTTGTAGCCACTGACCTAGTGCTGTTTTAAAATCTGGTGCCATTTCAAGGCCACCAGAACCCAGGAGTCAAAGGCTAGAAGGAATTAACATCAGCCTGATGCTTTGTTTCAGGGTCACTGGATTTTTAAAAATAGCAGAGGATCAGGAAATGAGAGAGCATAAATAAACCCAACAAGGGCAAGTCAGTCACTCTGGAAGACTCCCTCCCATTGAGCAGAGAGTAATATGGTTGAAATGGTTAGACCTCAAACTACTTAAGTTATTTCCCATCTTACAGTTTACAGAGGAGCGTTACTGAATAACAGCATGGTCTGCCTCTAAAAAGCCTTGTGAATGGCAGCTGCTCCCAGTTACTTTCAAAACTGCTTAGTCCCATCCAGCGTTTCTGTGGCTGCCTGTAGACAGGACTGGCTGGGGCTGCTTAGCTGCTGAACAGATGAGCAATCTCCAGGCTATGAGGCATAAAGTCTCTGACTAAAGAAAAGTCATATTCTGTGAGAGGGGATGCTTTGGGTCTAAAGCAAGAGGGATTTTCTGGCTAACCTACAATCAAGTGACTTCTGCATTGAGTTTGACCTTTGCTCAATTCCCCCTAAATACATAACATTAGTATCCATCCTAATATGCGTAAATAAAGACGAGTTGTAGAAAGGCCTCTCCCTGAAGCATGACAACATCTTAATGTCTTCATTTTGCTATTAGTATAAATGAGACTAAACTCCCATCTCTCCTTTGATTTCCCTCTCCCCCCACCCCCAGGTTTATAACACATCGCTAGCAGTAGCTGTAGTTAAGCTAATGAAACCCACCAAACCAAATCACCCGCACTAAGCTTCCCTGTGATATTTCAAGGCCCTTGAATGCTCCCTGGCTAAATATGCGTGGAGACTTCTCACGCAAGCTGCCATCAGGAGTAAGTTATTGCTAATGGAGACAGAGTTCATTAGTTGAAGCCCATCATGATTCAACTAGAGGCCAATGCCGCAGTGATGCACAAAGCTACTTGCTTTCAGCCCGGCTGTTGGAAGTGACTTGGCTCCGTGTTGGCAAGGTACAGCGGTTTCTGGAACAGCCACCATGACATACCACTCAAAATATAAATTCATTGACCTAAATTGGTTAGATACCAAATTGAGTAGCTTTGGAAAAGGAGCAGGCAGGCAGATAAGGGTTTCATTATGGTCCTGTGGAAGCAAATTGAATTCAATCTCAGCAGGTACCACTAGATGTAATGGTCTGGGTTGTTTTGTTTATTTTGCTGGAGGGAAGTGCTTTAACCTCGTTGGCCATTAATCAGGTTTAAAGAGCCCATTTTATTAGTTACTCTGCTACACAGAGTTTCCCCTCTTGCACAGGGTATTTTAAATAATATGAATCAACATTCAACTTGAAAACATTAAAACATTTGGCAGAAAAATTTCAAATAAGCGCATGAAAGCATATAAAAAGTAGGATCAATTTAACTGGAAAATGCATTACCCGTGCAAGTCCTAAATAACTGCTGAGAGTGGAAAGGCCGATAAAAACAAACAAATCAATAGAATTAATTAACTGGGAGGCGGTGTGGTCTAGCAGAAAGACCACAAGGATGGGAGCAAATCCCCATGTGATTTCAGCCTGTACTCCAGGACTGAATAACTAGGTATTTAGTCTTCAGTTTCTTTTTAAAGCTGTCTGAAGGATTTAGGTGTTCACATCAATAGGACTTAGATCCTTAGATGCCTTCCCTTCGTCAGTCTGCACCACAGATAAGAGTATCACTTAATCATTGTGCTTCCAAAGTGTGCTCAAGGCGGGTAGTGAAAAATCAAAGACATCAAGGACTCAGAATTTGAACTGTGTTCTGGTGAAGGCAATGGCAAGTCCCCACCTCCCAGTTAAACAGGAGCAGGATGTAGTTCTGTCTTCAGCTCTGCAAAATTAATGATCTTCAAAATTACTGTGCTTTGGTTCACAATTTTCACCAAGAAATGCAGGTAGTTGCAGGGAAATCCTGGTATCCTGCAGGAGTTAATGCATGCACCGCTTGTAAATGCCCCTTTCAGATAAAGCCTGCTCTGCATTTCTTCTCCCTGAAAGTGCCCAATTTCTATAAGGTTGGCAAGGCCATACTGAATTAATCCAAATCCTCCCCTACCAAAGCCTATCCAGAATCAACAGAACAACTTGTTGCATCCCAGCCATGAGACTGTGCTTTTGTAGAATGCACGGATATCCAGGGGAAGTGGCATCATAGCTGAGCTAAAAGCTGCAAGAGACGTGCCTATTATATTGACTTATTGCTGGGTTTTTTTCTGAGTTTGACTGAATTTTCATCTGGATTTTAAAGCCTTTGCAGCTTTAGGCATAAGCTTCCAGGGAGTACAAAAGCGTGACCTGTAGTAGGGGTACTAGTGAACCAGACTAGCGAAAGATCTCATATACTAAGCACTGTCCTATGTATCTGTCCTTCTTTCAATCCAACCTTTTAAAGCAGTCCTCTTTCCCCACCACCAATAAATCCATTTCGAAAGTGCTATATTCTTCATGCTGTGTTTATTCGGCTTGGTTCGAAATGGAATTTCCCCAGAGCTGGGATCACAGCTTAAGGTCTAACTCTTCTGGGCAAATCTACAGTGTTGTAATATCTTCTAACGCATCTGAAAGTGCATATATGGAGCCAAAGTCTGGCAGAGGCTGTAAGTGACTGAGCCTGTAAAGCAGCAGACAATTTGCAAGCCTGGCAGCAGATTACTCCTACATTAATCACCCCAAGATACCCCATCTCTAGTGTAGTTCTATGTACTTGTGACAGTCCTTTGACATCCTGGATGTTTTTTTACTTGTCAGCCCTTTGCACTTGAAAATAATCCATAATTGCTTCTGCAGCTCCTCTAGCTTGACCCCAACTGGCTGATTTATTTCTGCAAAGGAGCTTCACATTTCATCTCTGCCTTGTCCTGCCTTTTTGCCAGAAAATAACCACAGACCTCTTCCCCCACAAAGCAGCAGGACAAATCCAGAGTAGTCATGGATGGACAAGGCTGATGCCAGTGCTCTTCTAGGACTCTGACATCAGTGCAATCATTTTGACAAAGTTTTCTTTTCTGAATGATTCCAGATCTAAATAGGCAGCCATATGCCAGGCTGGTCACAGGGCTATCATCGTGGGTCATGCACAGCGCTATCTGTTTCTGCACATCTACTCTGAGATATTTTTTCTTATTGATGACTCTTTAAACCATGCTTCAAATGTTAGAAGCCTTCAATGACTGCTTGCAAACCTGTGCTTTCAAGAAAATCAACACTTGTGTGCAGGGAATGTGGCAGTGAAACTGGTTGAAATGTCTGTCGCGTTCCCAGGTACTGTTGGTGACCTTAAGCCCCAGCTTGAACTTGACCTAAGCCATGCATCAGTTTGCAGCAGCAACATCTCTCAGTACAGTGTGGGTTTTGTGTTGGAGTTTATGCTAAACTAAAAAGGGGCTCTGATAGAAAACTAACACTGATCATCCTGCCTTATTAAGGCTTCATGCTTTGTGGTGGAACCTTGTAAGGAGAAAGAAAGGTGAAGGCCAGGATCTGGTGGGGTAGAGTTAGGGGAAAAATTAAAATGGTGATAACATCTACGTACAAAGCAGATTTGGGGGACTAAGTGGAACTGAAGTAAATTGAACAAGTCGAATGCCACAAGCTGTGGGTCCAGTCACTCAGTCCTGGGCACAGTAAGGCCAGGCAGCAAAATTTTTGAGCTTTACCAGCAACAGGAGCCCATGGACCTGAAAGCCCAGAGCTGAGTATCTGCTGCAGTAAGAGGACTTATGTATCTACAGACAGTAGTCAAAAATTTGCAGGCAAAACTAGCCCAGCCATCAGGTACAGACAATGGGACAGAGACCGATGACTTAGTCTTTTGGGCCTGATAAATGTTCAGTAAATGCCTTGTGTTGGAGCGACTAACTAGAACTAGTTGTACCAGGC
Organism: Charadrius vociferus; assembly: GCF_000708025.1. Classification (NCBI taxonomy): domain Eukaryota; kingdom Metazoa; phylum Chordata; class Aves; order Charadriiformes; family Charadriidae; genus Charadrius; species Charadrius vociferus. Next base: position 1,980,891 of record NW_009647748.1, on the reverse strand, counting down.
TTGTGAAGAGAAGAGGTGGAGAACCCTTTCTTTGAAGCCCAGTGGGTGGGATGTGACCTGTGAAAACAATGTTCAGGTCACATGAAGCTGAGTGATCTCGTGTGATATGTTTGTGGCTGTATCATAGAGACATTCAGATGTTTTTTAGATTTTTAGAAGCTGACTTTGATAGAGATCTTGCTGAGATAACCTTAAAGCTAGGTCATCTGATGCGTTACAGCTTCTTGGCACTGTGGGAGTGTAAGGAACTGGCTGTAAATGCCACAGAGACTGACTTATGGCTGCTGAAGGTGACTAGAAACATGGGCCATATTGCACATTGAGCCAATTCTTGCACCTGTCTAAAATGCTAGCAAACTTATGACTTCTGTTTGTAGCTGTGCCTTAAACTGTTGGCTTCCTACACAGGGTGACAGCCTGCCTTACAGGTGGTAATTCAGTAATTCACTTGCATTTTTGAGCCCTTAAACTGTGAAATGCACCATCTCAAAAACCTCGGATGTCACAAATTCAGATTCTGCTTTCTGGCAGTGTAGACTCATCTTTATACACTGATTAATCTCACAAATGCAGTTTACACTGGTTTAAGTTTAGGCATATTAGATAATCTGTAGTCTCATGGCCTAAGAGCTTCCTAAAACATCAAAAACTCCAGCAATGGAGTCTCACTGCAATAGATCTGGATGCCCAAAACAGTACAATAAACACATTGCTTTGGTCCATCGTAAATTCTGCCTAATCTCTGTTGCTAGCCAGTGGTTTAGATACATATTTTTGACTTCTTGCATACATAAATGAATAATTAGTGTGATTGAGGCTGCAGGAAGGTGGGTGGTACGAATGGATTGCTTTCTTCAAAGCTCTGTAAAATGTTCCTCTTTGGACAGTTGTTAAACCTAAATGTGGAGAGGACTAGTGTTCAGAAAGCCCAAGCAAGTAAATACCGCTGTGGTAAGACCTGTTCTGGCTAACTACATCTGAGTGTTGCTTCCTTCAAAGCAGGCAATAGCTTTCAGAGGTTTGCACTGTGCAAAAGTGGAGGAAAAATATTGACCCTTCAAACTGATCTTGTTTTATAGATGGCACTGAAAGAGCTTATCTGGCTCTTGAAATGAGAATTTCTAAAACGGAGCATCTGTGGCATGAAGTAAAAGGGTTCACGTGCATTTTCTAGTCTGAACAAAGCAATGGCTGCAGAGACATGCAGAGGATGGCTGTGCCATCCTTTGGTGAACACCCCGGGACTGGTCATCCAGACAGTGGTTGTCCTAGTGTCACTGCCTGCAGACACCAGTGTTCCCAAGGGTATGTGAGGACACCACATACCTGCCAGATTATTAGTATTAGTTTATCATTAAGTAGCCTGGTGGGATGTCAAGTTGGCTGGAACATGATGTCCTCAGCCACGCTGCAAAGCATCTCTCTCTGGGCCAGTAGGTTATGGAGTGCACCAAGCTCATGGCAATTCAGACTTGCATGTCTTCATTTGAAGAGTGTAAGGGCTGCAAACTCAGGTTTGGTTATGAATAGATATCAAGCATCACTGTAAGGAAAAGAAGCTGGGAGTTGTTACCACGGTTAGCACCTTATCAAAAGGATTTATGTTGTTTGGCAGAAAAGTTTACATAACTGAAGCAGTTTAACCTGGTTTTATTAACATTTCTCTGGAGTTAGGCCAGTGTTGGACACACAAAGATGGAAAGATTCATGCGCTCTCTTCTTTTCCTAAGTGCTTGCTTATATTCCATGCCTCACTGACAGTCATGATTTCTCCAGTCCATGTCTTTGTCCACTTCTCTGTTCCCAATAAGCCTCCTGCTCCCATACCAGGCTGCCCAGTGTGCCAAAGCTGCTCCTTGAATGCCAGGGGAAGGTGACATCTGCCTGATTGCAATTAAAGAGCATACTTAGTGAATTAGAGGATGTCACCAGGCCAAGGCTGACTTCTGGATTCACAGTGCCTGTGCCTTTTACAGGGAACAGATAAGCAAGGGCTGCTTGAGGTTTGGGTTGGCTAAAGGTGAAGAGAGACCTGCAGAGACTGTCATTTGTTTTTTGCCAGTTGGTGGATCGAGGAGGCCTGTTAAGTGGGAGCTTTCATATCTTGCACGTGGGGTTAATCCTATTTGGAGGGGATAAGTGAGGGAGGAAAAATCTTTAAATCGGAGGTAGAAGAGCAAAGTGAGCATGGCAATGGGAGCAGCCTTCAAAGGCTTACAGAACTGCAAAGCTGCATGTTGCATGGTCTACTGGACTCTCCACCTTCCAGGTCTCTATGCAGCTATTTTGGAGCAAAGCAACAGGGTGACAGGAGTTATATTGAGCTCTGCCCTCATTGATAGCCAAACCCTCCAGTTCCCTTTTCTCTTCTGCCACAGTGATGCTTTGCATGTCCACTTGCCCTGCCCCAGTCCATCCATGAGCCCAAGGGCAGACAAATGCGTTTGATAAAAACTTCAATAATCTTCTCTGAGCTAAAGATCAAAGGTAAATTTGCTTGGAGCACTGAATTGTGAATCTTGAAAAAGAACTATATTAGCATCAACAATGGGACTAATTAGTCTCTACTTGAAGCCTTTCAAACACAAATATACAGCCAGTTCACTGTAATTTCAGCTTTTCTTGTTCCTTCCCAATGTCTTACCAGTCCCGCACCCCCTCTGAAAAAGGTGTGCTATTTTCATATCAACTTGAGCTCTATTTTGAGAGAGGGGAAGGAATAGGTAATCAGGCTGAGCAACCAGGCTGTGTAAAGCACAGATAACAGAACAAGCTTTCGACAGTCTCCTTTCAAGCTTTTGTGGAAACCAGAGATAACAGCTGAGCAAACTCTTCGTAGGAAATTTGTAACACACAGGGCTGGAGTGTGCCGGTTCTCCATGATGGGATGTCAGGAGAGGTGCTCCCTGGGTGAATGTGCCCATAATAGACAGGGTTATCCAGTCAGCTTTGCCTCTGTTTGGATTCTTTCCCCTGAGTGGTTTCCCAAATGCAATTTCTTCAAAGACTTTACTTATGCATGTCCTTCATCAACAGACTGTAGCAGTTCTCTGAAATAGCTGCTGAACTATACGTTAACTATTTTATAGACAAAATGTCAATTACCCTGAGTGTCTGTGTAAAGCCACACAATTTTTTCCCCAATTTTTCTAGGGCTTGAGATGAATGAAACTGTTTATTAAAAGAACATTCGCTCCTGGTTGTTCTCCAATACTGAATGCTTGCATGCATGAGGTAGGAGTTTGACACCCAAGTTTTACACATTCCCTCACAGATGAATGCTGTGAACCACAAAATGCTCACAATTGTGTGCAGAATTGGCCCGGGTTTAAGTGTGAAACACAGGAGTCGGGTTCAGGTCTGAATCTGAAATATGAAGTGTAGTATTTTCTGTTAGTTAACTTTATCTAGGCAAGGAAGTTGAGGGACAGGGAGGCAGGGTTAGAGGTTTTTCTTGGGGGAAGGAAGGGGGAGAAGGAAGTGATACAGGAGGTGACTGTCCTATTCTAAAAACCTACTAAAGAAAAAAGTGGTTTGTCTTCCCCCCTCACAATGCAGCCTCCCATGAGACCTATGTAATATGCAGAGGAATAGCACAGTGGATGCTCATCTCCAGAGACATCTGTTCGAATCTTAGCTTCAAATCGCAAATGAAAAAATTCTTGTTCGTAGTACTCATGTGTGCTTCATAAAAACAGCAGACGACTTGCAGTCTGTTCAAGCAACCCTTGTGCCTGCAATGAGATAGGGCAGAATTAGGGCAGGCATGGTAAGGTCTGCTAGTACGCTGGCAGAGCTAGTGCTGTTTACTTGCTGATAGACTCTTGACATGAATAAGTAGTTTTGTATTGCTTGGCAATATGTAGGCTAATACTGCGTTTTTCCTTTAGCCGTTTTTTCATGCAACCTGAAAGACCTTAATATCTTTAAGACCTCCTTCCCTTTGCTTTACGAGACTTTATCAGAGCATTGCGGCATAAGCCTTGTGTTCAGAGAAATTAGTTAAGAAACAAAGGGAAACAAAGCTTAACAGTTAAATATAAAGTTCAAAGTTCTGGAGTTTTAGAAATGCATTTCTTTCCCCTTCTGTTCTTCTGAAGGTTATACCAGGTGCATTAAAGGAAATGCAAACTGACCACTGAATGTTACTTTCCCACTTGACATCAGCATTGCTGTATTAGAACTGAAGTAACTTCAACATCAGTGCCTATATTAAGCATAATTGTCATGACTGAGGCTTTTACTCATTGTACTTGGAAGCTTTAGACTTTACAAGTGGCTTTCATATAAAAATAACCACATCCATTCTGTCTCCATATTTCTATTTAACCTCCAAAACAGACCCTGACAGTGAGTGCATAGCAGAGATTTGTGTGGACACCTACAACCTGGGCTTAAGCCAGCTTGGACTTGGAGGGGAGGCTCATCTTATTCATGAGAGAAGAAAATACCATGCAGTGGCAAAGCTGTCAAACACAAACCGCTGCTTTCCTTATTCATCCAGCTCTGTACACAGGTCCCTTCTATAGCACTGACCTTTGCTGTGTCCCAGTGGCATTGACACTGATCTTGGTCTTGCAACCCTTAAATATTAATGTTCTTGACTTAAGGATGAAGGTAGATATAATTCTGTGGCACTGTTCTGGCAAAGTAACTGTAAGCACAAACAAGTTTATCCCCATTAGATAAATCACTTAAGTTCATTCTTAAGTGTTTTGTTTAATGAGCCCTAATCACTTTGCAAAAGCTTCCTGTGTATATTTGTGTGAGACAAAAATAAATCCAATGTGTCTGGATTCTTAACTGTATCTCCCAGCAGACATTGCCTTTTCTTTAGTTTGCTTTAAAGCTGATGCTTTGAAAGCACCGTATTTCTCACTACTGACTCCGCTAGTTTTACAGGGTGCATGTTTAATAACTGACCATAGAATTAGATATACCATCAGTTCAGCAAAGTCTGTTCTGCATCTCACAAAATACTAGCCTCCTGTTTAAAGTATTTTATGCAGAATGATTTGAATAGAAGTAGTAATCTTGTAACCCTGAACACTGAAGAAAGCAAAGGAAGCAAAAGGACAGTAAAATGTGACTAAAACATCCTTGCAACTATATGCTCGTGTTGCTCAGATGCACATGAGCTGCTTGTGAGAACCAGGTGTCACTCAGGTTCCCAGATTTGACCTCAGTTCCAAGATCTGTCCCAGAGGGACTCCATATGCACAATATAAAGATTTAAAAGGATTTGTTTACATTGCATTTTAAAAATAATGTAATACATTACATTTTTTACATTCCATAGTGTGAAAAGGTCATATAAGCATGACAGTTTACAAACTTGAGAAAAATGTCTCATACAGACCAACTGAGGGATTAACACATGCTGAGCTGTGTAGAGAAGATACTGTAGACAAGCTCTGGAACTTGAGGAACATCCTGGCTGCTCTGCAAAGGGAACAAGTCTGTTAACTTTTGCACTGAACCTGTCTGGTACCCCAGGGAAGTGTCTTTTTATCTTGCCAGTAGTTCAAAGTTACTTTTTGTGAAAGGCAGGCAGATCTGGGAGGAGGAGGAGGAAGCAAATGAAGTGATATAAAGAATAAGGGTGATGAGATTCAAAGGGCAGGCTAAGAGCTCTTGCAATAAGATTTGGGATGGATATGAACTGAGCAGGACTGTCTGTGCTTACACTAGTTCAATCTCCTCTTTGATCCTGACCTGGCATGGTGAGAATTTCACCTGCAAGTGTGGATGAGAACGGGAATGTCTTAGATACTGTACAGATTTAAATTAAACCTAGTGGTAAGGGTCAAATCAGAGCCCTTCTGAAAAGGCAATCATGCTAGGAGCCTGAATGATGGGCAGAATGGGGGTTTCTCAGCAGAGATTGAGGAAAGTGGGCTTTTGGTCAATCCCTGGTAGCGATGCATTGTTGGCATCAGCTTCCATGTCCTGATGGCTGCCTGGAAGAGCTATGCCAACTCCAATTTCAGTGAGGAAGTCTCCTACTGACTTCAGGGCCCTCACTGGTGTTTCTGAAATCTGCTTGGAAGCGACTTGGTGCCATGGAAACATTTGTGTACTTGTAGCTACTGCAAAGGGATGAAGGACTTCCAATTTTTCTTTTGTTATTGCAGTGCTGATTCAATCAGCAGACTGTGCTGTAAGATACTTAGTCCAGTCACCAGCCTCTGAAACCCAAGGTGGCTGGGTGTGCTCAGAGTTGGCCAAAGCACACTTGGCATCCGGGCCCATGTAGACATAGTTGCCCCATCTAACTTTTTTAGAAGGGAATTGTATTTGCATATTAAAAAAAATAATTATGGTTAATGGGAATGACAGATACTTATTACTTCTCATTTCAAACACAGGACTAATTGTCTCCTGTCCCTAGTAAGCAATTTAAAGAAATGCTGGTGTAGGAAGAATTAGATAATGAAGCTCTTTTCATCTGACACTTACATGTAATTTACTTTTAAATCAACTCCCCTGGGGGGTGGTACAAGCTGTGACAGCGCAGAGAATATTGTAATGGTTTTGGCAAGAAGTCAAAGCAGAAAACTTTGTGTTTTAGCCACTGGGGTCCTGGGACAAATATTTCAGAACAACAGGGGGTTAAGGGGGTGGGGGTGTTAAATGTAACATAGCCAACTGAGGTCACTGTGACCAAAAGGAGCTAGTGGAGACAGATTCACACATCTTAAATACCTCTTATGATGTTATTTTACTGTTAATAATAAGAAAAAACACACCTACGGAGAAGGTATAGGAAGAGTTGGCTATCGGTTGGCTCTGTCTCAGCTCTTAGGAGAAAAGAAAACAATTTTCTTCAACATATCAATATATAAGTTATTGCTTTGCCATGCTCTTTATATTAACATGCATTCTTACAGAATCCCATTATAGAAGTCAACCGTCTTTTGCATGATGATTTAAGCCAAGCTGGGATTTAACAAGTGTATCTGTTGATGCTAAACAGTACAAGATGAGTTGCTTTAGCTCTCTGTCTACAAGTGGATTAAATAAATATTGTAGCCATGTTAAAACATTTAAGTGTTGTCCAGATGAGGTGGAGTAGCAGTTGCTACTTCCCAAGCTGAAGTAACAATAATGTTTAGTAGAGGAATAATCTTACTTGTCTTCAGACCTTAAAGCATGCCTTGAAGGAGTATGGAAGAGACCAGCCTGGCCCTTAGTGAAGGCTTTGAAGAGAGAACGCGTTTGTTGCATCTGGAAGGCTCTTGTGTTTGTTTTCTGTGTCCAAAGATATTTCACTAAGAAATGGTTGGTCAGTTCTAGCTTCTTAATGATTCCTGGTGGTAAAGTGCAAGCAATGGGAATTAATCTCTAAGGTTGTACAATGCCATCTCCCTTTGTTACAGTGCTTCACATAGGCTCCTAAATCAGCCTAATTTCATTCAAGTCTTACTCTGCAGCTGCTATTAAATTGAGTCCCTGAAGAGAATATAAGTTAGGAGGCATAAGAGGGCAGAACAGAGAATGTTTCTTTAATTGTTATTATCCACCACTCGGAGTCACTAGTGTAGAGGAGTAATTAGGGAATTGTGGTATATTTCAGTGAAAGCAGCACTTCCCTCCCTTCCCTCTCTTTTTTTGTGGAAACCATGTTTCAGAGTTTGCCACATTTATAAGCCTTAGTAAGAATCTCATATGCAATAATCCCAACCTAATCATATTTTAACTAAGCCTTTTCTGCCGAGATTTATGGTGACTGAAAGAAGGCAATAGTAAATAACCATAACAGCAGGCACAGTGAGACATCGGGTCTGTACTTCGTGACTTTTTTTAGCTAGCACCCCTTTTGCTGCTGGCCTGAGAACAATTGGTTCTTTCTTTGCTGCTACCCAGGAGGTGAAGTTCCCAGTGCACTGCAGTAAACAGAATTGCTTTGGGATCCCCAAAACATATGCGCTGTTTTTACCACAGTAGGGAAGAGTGCCAGCATCACCCTGAAAGAACAGACCGTACGAAAAGGCTGAAGGGTACAGCTTCACAGGCTGTTCCCCACAGGGAGAAGCTGCACAGGGAACTGGAGGGAGTCCGATTCAGGCAGCCTGACAAATGCAGTGTACAATCATTTGTGCTCAAAGCATAGAGCTAATATAACCACTCTTCCAAGTATGTGCCGTGGGAGGAAAAATGCCTGCATGAGTCTGTACTTTCCAGCCCGTTTGATTTGAGTGATCAGATGAAAAACTTATACTGCATTGGCCTCAGCATAAACTATTATTTGGCAATCACAGCTTTGCACCTCTGTTCTTTGTCCAATGACCTCTCTTCAATGTGCAAGCTGCAGAATGCCAGTAGAGATGAAGGAATGACGGGCGAGGGGGAGAAAATCGAGGGGAATGACAGTAACCTTTAGTTTCCCAGGTTGAGAAGGAATATAACCATAAACAAACAGATTTTAATACAAATTTTGGCATCATGTAGTTCTACTTGCAGAGCATATGTTCTGCATGCATCGCTCTAGGCAACTTAAGCATGTGGCTGTTATTTTATCTTCCTTTCTAATGCACACTGTAGATATCTCAACGTCTGAGATCAAGATGTAAGGTGCCATCTCAATGGGATGATGGCTGATGGTGACCTGTCAGCATGTATGTCAAGCCATATGAAGGAATGGCCAAGGAGACTGGGCTGTGTGTACTTACAGGTATTGCCTAGTCATATTCCTGAACTTTGGCTATTTTCTTCTGTTTCAGGGGGAGCAAGGAGAGGAAAAGAAACTACTTGTTTCATTTTCTTTTCCTCCATCAAATCTGAAAAATACCAGTTATGTTCACAAGCTGAGACTCCTTGCATAACCACTTAATTTGGGGAAAAAAGCACATTTCAGAACCAAAATGAAAAGGCTGGTTTGGGTTGGTTTGTTTTTTTTTTTTTTTTTGCAAGAATTAAGTAGCCTCAGTTTCCCTTATCACTGCCTCCAGCAACAAGCAGATTAGCCAGAACTGCCATACAAATGCCTTTTATCTTGCTACGCATTGCTCTTTGCAGCTGCCTGTTGGACTCATGCTGTTGAAAACCAAAATTTTTATCTTCCAGTTGTTAAGAATTAGAGGTTTTCTGCTCTCAGGTTGGACAAGAACTATTTTCTCGAGGTTACCTTAGAAAGACTGAACTTCCAGAGGATCAGTGTGTAGCACTGATAAATCCACTATCTGTGGTTTCCCATCTGTTAACTGCTCCCCAGTCTGGAGATCCAGCTCAGCGTTTGAAATTCATTGGATAGTTTTGTAGTGAGCAGACTTCAAATCACTGCTGCTTTGCTTCTTGAATTTGATTCAAGAAATAAGGGCAATTCAAGAAATAAAGACAGCCTCTTATGCTTAAGCATTTGTTACAACAGAAGACCACTAAACATGCCCAGTGGTGTTAGGCCTGATTCTTTACTTATATTAGTCCCATGCTAATGTAAAGCACTTGCTGCATCTCTGACGTAGCCCTACTTAAATCAAATATTTTAAAGTATGGGTTATTATGGTACTTCCCTGAGGAGTCCTCTTCAGGTGTTGCTTGCAGGGAGAGATAAATGGCAACAGCATCAGAAGTAAGAGCAGAACAAGTCAGGATGGACATCACCCACCGCCCCTCCAGATTCAGTGACATCCCAGGGAACCTCCGACTTGCATGTTCACAATCCTGGAGCTGGATCATGGGATATAAAGGTGTATTAAAACTTCTTTGGACTTGATGTGTGTGCTTACCCTGTGTTCCAGGAGGTGCAGTTCAACACAGGGAGCAGCTTGAGGTTGCTTATGTTGTATCTATCTGCTGGAAGACAGACTGGAGTTCAGAGTCTACAGAAAAGACTTGTTCAGCTGCTGAACACTGACAGACCTTGAATGCCTCTTGTCTTTCTTGGGCAAAGAACTCAAAGCAGTTTAGACTCATCAAGGTCATAAATAGTGGGAATATCACCTGTCAAAGCAGTGTTGTACCCTGGCATGGTTGGAGGGACATTGCTTTTGGAGGTGTTCTGTTGCATTGGCATAATAGTGAAGAGCACTGTCTGGAGTAGGAGAATCTCTGAGAGGTATTATCTCATTTTTTCCCCAGCAGAGCCAAACAGTTAGGGTGTATCAGGTGGGATAATGTGCCAGGAGCCCTATGAGAAAACTGTTTAGGCTGGGGGGGGGACAGGGGATGGGGGATGGAGACGACCAACCTGTTCTCAAAACCTGCAGGTTTTACTCTGAAACCCTGCTGCTTGTTTCGGACGTGGTTCTGTTGCAGCTCATCCTTCCCTTGTGGTTTTTCATTCAGCTTTTCTTCTAAGATCTGGTGTGAAGTCATTGGCAATTTTCCTGTTGATTCCAATGGGGCTTTATATCAGCACTTAATTGATTTACTAGCTCTTTTCCTAAAGCAGCTACACATACACACTATTAGATACACCTGATAATTTAATCATGCCCTCAGATCACCACATCTAAATTCTTCAAGATCTGAGCAACATCATGCAGGAAATATAAGGTTTCAGCTATTTCAGTCTCCTCTTGCCTGGGAGAGGCCATTTTCTCGCCTAGAGCAATTGAACATTGACTGTGTGTGATTTTGCCAGTTTTGTTCCACTTTTATCTGCTGAATGCAGCAACCTTACACAGTTATTTTAGTCATGGGACATGTAGATTAACAAAATGAGAGGATGAAACCTGTACTGGCCTTCATATTTGTCTGCCTGGCCAGTAAAAGTGGCTGTATGCAGATTTCTTTCTCATGATTTCTCCTTTATCTTGTTATGTACTTACAGATACTTTTGTTTTACAAACAAAAAACTGTTTTTGTACATCCCCTTTCATTTCTGCTCCTAAAAATGTTAAATCAATGCCAGAGTTTTCTGCAACTATATTTTACTTTTTTACAGTCTTTACTCCCAAAATCAATATGCGTTTACAGCAAAGTCTTATTTCCAGGTGATAAGCAGACAGTAGGTGCAAAGCTGTTGTATTCAATGATGCTTAGGAGTTTTGATAAGGTGGTACATGGTTTTGAGGGAGAGGCAGTGAAATTCTGAAAATCCCTAGGTGATTTTTTTCTGCCAAGCAATATATGACATTCAAGATCTTACAGTGGAGCCAAGAGTTTTTGCTGAATATTTGAACTTAATAGATATTTTATGCAGAAAAGGTGCAGTGCAAGTCCTTGTTGAATAATGACATAAAACTTTCATCCCATTAAGTTGCACTGGTGGACAGTGAACACCATTTCAGTATTTAAAACCTTTTCGATGGTGGTTAATCCTTCAATCTTTGATTCAGTGAGTGCCATTTAAAACACCCTCATGGAAAAGGAGAGGGAAAAGAGAAAGGGGCGTGGGGAAGGAAAAATAATAAAGTGCCAGGATAGTGTGAGAAATGCCCTGGGGAGGTGGCAAACATTTCTGCAATTAGTGGTGTGAAAATGGCAGATTTGTTAGCGATCTCTATGCATTATTAAAAGCAGCAGAAACAAGAGCTGCCTACTGCTCACTCTCCTGATAGGAATGGTTTCCTTATTTTTTCCTTGTTTTTCTTCCCAGCTGGTCACTTTAGCTGACACACTGGCTTCATTTCAAGCCTGGCTGGGAAAGTTGTCCTGGGCACTCACTCTGAGCATCAGCAATTTTTTTTGTTGTTGTTTTTTCCTCTCCAGCCAACCGCTTGGCAGTCATGTCTGAGACAAGATTGCCCCTGCCCCAGCCCAGATAAGCTAATCTCCTGCTTGCCTGGCAGAGCTGGGGCTTGGTGATGGCTTCAGGTGCTGTGAGAGATGGTCATCCCACCTCTTTTCTGTCTTTTCTTTGTATTACCTTAATCCTTCACAAGCTTGCCCTCAGCAAATTCACACAGAGATGGGAGATGTGGGTGAGCAATAATCTTCCCTCCTGCTTTTGTAGTACGTTTGGTCTGTCCACGTTATCTCCCTGCTGCAAACAGGGACATTAATATATACCTACCTCCTCCTAGAAACAGTGCCGACCATATATCCCTGCCTCCATCATGCCTTTCCCCGTGCCAGAGCTGAACCTGCTCTGCATATATTCTCAGCTCCCCTTTTCCCCTGACACCAGTTGAGCACCAGCCTCTCTGCGCTCATTGCAACCTCCCAATCCTCCCCACCACAAATCACTAAATTCATTTTTTTAGTCCTCAGCACAAGGGATCCAATATTGTACCTGCTGCACTTCACACTGCGCCTTTCCCTCAATCTGGAGTGCTTTGAAGCACAGCTAATGAGAACTTAATAATGACACCATCTGGGCACTAAACTGCATCTTCTCACACAATTTGTCCCCTTAAGAGTGCTGGTATAAGAAAGTGATACACGCACAAATATGCCATAAAAAAATAAATGTTTTATTGCTGTAACTTGTGATGCTGGTACAAGAACATCCTCGATTGCAGCTAACTGCTCTTACCACATTTTGTACTGGTTTGTCAGTATGTTGGTACTACAGAAAGCACAGACATCTTAAGCTATAGGGAGTAGCTGGCTAGGAAAGGCCTCGCTGAATTTCCAGAAGGCAACAGCAAAGAGCTGTCTCTGGGCTACTTTTCCCCAGTGAAGCCTCTCTACAGTAATCATGTGTAGAGAAAACAGCTTAAGCCCAGTCCTTTCTCTGGAAAATACTGCCTGGTCTGTTGTAGCCTCCTTCAGTTCCCCTATGCAGCTTTGCAGGGTCGGTCCCAAATTCTCACTGGATTAATTGGGAGGGAGAAAGATGTGAAATTCAGGTTTACCAAAAGATGGGGCTAGAGACCTCCTTCCCCAAGAAAGATGCTGCCCAGCTGGCACCCTGGGTACCTGCCTCTGAGCCCTAAAGCAGCTCCGGAGTCCTGCTTACCAACAGATAGTGCTAGAAAGCTTCACATTTTCAAGCTGTCAGGCTTCAAGGAGCTATTCTGTTAAAAGGCAAGTGTGGGCAACTGTAGAGCCATTGTATTTATTCTTCAGCAAGACAGGACAAGACATATTGGGCCTTCTGGATATATATGTTTAAATTCTGATTTATTCAAGCAGGAGGGGAAAGTATCCTTTGTGCATGTTTATTCAGTAGCAGCACAAAACAAAACCTAATTAGGTCAGTTCAGCTCAAAAAGGAACTGTAATTTGCTAGCAGCTCAGCCATTAAAGTAAAAACTAGTTTATTATGCTAGATGAAAACATGCTACTAGAATCACCCTGTACAATTAAACCTATATTGCTGCTAAAACAATGTTTTCTTGATTAGTCCCACAGATGCCCAAAGGCAGGTGTCTCCTCTGAGGTCCTCTACAGTTCTTACATGCTGTAAGATGAATGCGGCGTAAGATGCATTGAGATGTATGTGAGAACAGGCCAATGGCTCCTTGTCTTGCATTCACAAGGGCCCTTGTATACTGTTGATTTAATTTTTTTTTTTTTTTTCAGAGAGGAATAAATGTTACTTGTCACAGTCCAGCTCCTCCATCTTCAAAGTATCTTGGCAATCTTGAAATCTAGCTGGATTTGTTCTGAAGTTGGGTAGATTTGCCTTCTTATGTAAAATGATTTATCTAGCCAAAGTAGAGATGGTTTGACAAAACTGCTGTGTTGAAGATGGAAGCTTTCTTTATCAATGCTTTTGCAAGATAGATTTTTTTACAAGTTGACAACAGGGCCTAATCTCTGAATAAGCAAAGTTAAGTTCCAAACAAGTGCAGTTCATCTTAGTTCACGGGCTTGTAGCCAAATGTTTTACAGGCAGGCTGTATTACAACAAACTTGTAAAGCTGGCAGCTTGAATTTTCAGGGCTGTCCGGCTATGATATACGCTCTCATACATTGCTAAGTTTTTGGCTCTATATGCAGTCCCTAAAGGGAAGCACATACATAAGCCCTTGCAAGATCAGAGTTTGAGTTAGGCCTCCAGCTCCAGTTGTGGTGGGAATTGGGTACCTACTGCTTAGGCTGCTTTCAAAATCCTATCAGCTTCTGTATTCTCTATTAACCTGCTGAGACAAAACCGATAGCAAGATATATTTGCACTGAGCTGTTTCTTTCATGATGTACGTGTTCGATGTACATTGCATTCAGAGCAGTTGAGTCATTGTTAATATGGCCGCTGTGTCCTTCTGCTAGGTGCAGATATCATCACTGTACTGTCACAGGCAAAGATGGAAAGAAAAGTTGATGTCAGCCTTAATTCTGTATTTCCTGGAGGCTTAAATTGGTTTAAGATAGACCTTTCACACCACTGGGATGACTTTTGGATTTCAGCCTTCGGGGAGAAGAGGTCAACATGAGTTTTACAACAAGTAATTTATTTGAAAGAGCGCTGTCAGGGTTCATAGACCCAGAACTTGAAATATTCTGCTGTTTGCAAAGTTCACATAATTCTTTGTGTGCTGTTTCTAAGCAAATCTATCAGAGATCGTCTTCCTAAAAATAAACCAGCAGATGCAGCCCAATATGTCTGAGCTCCTCTAAAATATACACCAAGTACATAGTATCTGAGACACATTAGTATGAAGAACTGGGAAAACATGCCTTAAAAGTGTTTGTAGGGTATCTGACATATAAAATGTGGTAGTCTGTGAACCCTCACATTGAGGACTTGATTCAAGATGATCCTTTCTGCTGATACTGATGGGCTTTGAATCATTAGCGTCTACATAAGCAATAGATGTGTTATTTGCAGAAGTGTACACTGACTGTATACAGTTTGGAAGGACATATGCACTTTCTTTTAATTTTTAAGCTGGTAGACTTAGTCATGTTCATTGGCAGATAGCTGAGGGAGACAACTTTTACCTGCTCTTAAATGTCAGGAAGCAAAGACAACATTCAGTGTCTCATTGGCCTAATACCCAGATGCTGTATTGAATGAGAGCTGGTCGCTCCTCTGGCAAACCAGCTAACAGCACATGGCAAACATGGTGATGCCAACTACTCCAGAAAGGGCAATGGCTGAGAATTGAACTCAGAAGCAGTGTAGGCAATAAACTAAAAGCAGGTGCAATTTAGGGATGGATGTGAGGTATTCTGTGGGCAGCCCAGGCAGCCTTGTTACCCAAGGTAATTGAGGAAGCTGTGTGGTCACAGGTAGGATGACATTCCCACCTGAGAAAAGTGTGATTTGCCCCCACCCTGAATCTGGAAAGAGCTGAAGAAAACAAATCTGACCTTCTGGGCCATGTAATAAAGGGAGATAAACACTTAAGGAGGAAAATATATTAAAAAAAATAAATACTTTAACAGTATCTGTTGATAGCAACAGCACTATTTCTAGTGACAATGTAATAAGCTACAAGGTTAAATGTTTATCATCTTTGCACTATGAAGCAGGCTGAGATTGTTTCCAGGGTACAGCAGAGATTTGCACAAACATGAGTAAAAGCAATGTTGTCTGTGCTTCAAGCTCAATTTCTGCTGTTCAGATACATAAAATTATCTAAATCCTATCTCACAATTGACAGGCAGCAGGACAAGGTCAGTTAATCACAGCGGAGCGGTGGAGGAAGGGAAGGGTTACTCTGATATATACGGTTCAGAAACAAGAGCAGCTTTGCCAGGGTTTCAGCTGATAGTTGGTTCTCCTATCTCACAATGTTAAAAGCAGCTCTGTGTGGGTGACTGTGTGGGAGGCAAACATGAAGAGATGGAGCCCTTGCTTGGCTAGACGGCAAGGCAGAGGGACATCGTGAGGTTGAGTAAGGATTTGCTTTGCTTGCAGGAAGTGGAAAAATTATCCTAATTGCAGGGACCTGAACCATGTTAAAGAAGCCAAATTTTTCTAGGAGGAGGACAGCGATCAACCAGTTAGTTTGGGCAGAGAATTTTAAAAATGAAGAAAGGTCATGGATAAAAAAGATTAAGAGGTCTGTAAGGATGCAAAAGCCTCAGATGGGGAAGAAAAACTCAAACAATGGAAACATATATTCACCTAAAATGTGTGTTGTTGAATCTGATAATCACACAGTTAGGGCTGAAAAAACTCAAATTATTACATAAACCATCCTCCTGCCTCAAAGCAGAATCAGTTATACCTCTGTCACTCCTGGCAGGTTTCTGTTTGCCTGTTGCTGAAGGTCATTCAGTGGTGAATCCTTCACAGCCTCTGCAGGGAGCCTTCTCTGCCGCTTTACTACCTATTGAAAGCTTTTGCTAATGCCTAACCTAAAACAACTTGCAGTAATTTCAGCCAATTCTTGTCTTAGCTAGCACAAATACAAATTTATTATTCCTTTGTCATTGTAGCTCTCTTCAATATTTGAAGTCTGTAATAGTCTCTCCATTTTTCTCCATTATGTGCATGAATCTCTTGTTAGAGATCAGATTTTTCTAGACTCTAGGCTGTACTTGTTTGCCTCTGCACCCTCTCCACTTGATCCATTTCGTTTATCTAAAATCTAGTATCCAAAACTGTGCAAGCACAGATGACTCCAGCTACAGCCTTTCCGGGAGTGAACAGAAATAATTCAAGATTCTCACAGATGCTTTTAATTCATATGTCCCTGTTTGGGGTTGGTCGGTCTTACCATGGTGCAACGTTATTGTTTTACTCTGATCTGCCATTGTCCGCCAATTCTTTTCCAGCAAAGAGACTCTCTGGCCTGCTGTGCCTATCAGTGTGCTCTAGGAAGAAAAAAATACACATCTTGTCACTTAGTGGTAAGGATGAAATATCTGATTTGAATCTACAGGCACTTTTTCCAGTAAAGCATAGAGTTCTCTTCCATCAGACTTTTACAGTATCACCCATAATATCTCTAGTGACTAATTTAAACAAGTTCTGTGAGAAATACATGACTACTTTAAAGCTAAGAAATAGGCCTTCCACTGATTAGCTGAGTTTTGTGGTGGTAGCTGTTATTGTGGTAGGAGGCAATTAAAGCCATTCCTGTGGGTGTGCGCTGCAGTGGGATGGGAAGAGGATTCATCCTGTGCAGGTGGAGCCATCAGAACCTGAGGTGGGTGCAGGAGATTCTAGCTCCTGCTTTAGTTGATGGAGAGAAAAATGCTTCTAAGGAGGGCAATCTCGTGTATTTTAGAAACAGCATCATTTAGGTTGGAAAAGACCTTTAAAATTGAGTCCAACTGTAAACCTAGCACTGTCCCAAAGTACCACATCTACATCTCTTAGATATTGCTGGGGTGCTGACTCAACTACTTCCCTGGGCAGCCTCTTCCAATGCTTGACAATCCTTTCAGTGAAGAAACTTTTCCTAATATCCAATTTAAACCTCCACTGGCACAACCTGAGGCTGTTTTCTCTTGTCCTTATTACTTGGGAGAAGAGACTGACCCCCACCTCACTACAACCTCCTTTCAGGTAGCTGTAGAGAGTGATAAGGTCTCTCCTCAGCCTCCTTTTCTCCAGGCTAAACAAGCCCAGTTCCCTCAGCTGATCCTGATAAGACTTGTTCTCTAGACTTCTCACCAGTTTTGTTGCCCTTCTCTGGATACACTCCTCAATGTCTGTCTTGTAGTGAGGGGCCCAAAACTGAACAGTGTTTGAGAAGCAGCCTCACCAGTGCCAAGTACAGGACGACAATCACTTCCCTGTTCCTGCTGGCCACACTATTCCTGACACAAGCCAGGATGCTATTGGCCTTCTTGGCTACCTGGGCACACTGCTGGCTCATATTCAGATTGCTGCCAATCAACACCCCCAGGTCCTTTTCTGCTGGGCAGCTTTCCAGCCACTCTTCCCCAAGCCTGCAGCGCTGCATGGGGTTGTTGTGACCCAAGTGCAGGACCTGGCTCTTGGCCTTGTTGGACTTCATATCATTGGCCTCAGTCTGTCCAGATCTCCCTCTAGAGCGTCCCTACCCTCAAGCAGGTCAACACTCCTGTCTAACTTGGTGTCATCTGGAAACTTACTGAGGGTGCACTTGATCCCCTCATCTAAATCACTGATAAAGATATTAAACAGACTGGTCGCCAATACTGAGCCCTGGGAAACACCATTTGTGACCAGCTGCCAACTGGATTCAACCTCATTCACCACAGGAATGGAAGGGTGGAGGCAATTAGGCCAGATATCTTAGTCAAGCTGAGCTGGCTATGGAGGGCAGCATTCCCCCTTGCTACTGGAAGACTTCCTAGTGATTAAGTTCCGTATCGAATCCCTTTCAAATTACCCAAGTCACTAAAATGCCTGAAAAAATTAAGCAGGATCATGTGGCCATGTGTACTACTCGCCAAGGTAGAGTGGATCCGAGGTCTGTTCAGTCTCCTCCCATGTCAGTGTCTGGGTCACAGCAGAAGCTTCTGGAGGAAAAAAAACCCCACACAGTGCATTATTTGGTCTCTGCTGCACTAGAAGAATAATGTTTTGCTCTTGACTATGCCTATTCCTTTTCCTTCTCCACTGCAGGTGCTCTCCTGTCTCTGGCTCAAAGCATGAAGGTCAAGAGCTGCTGCTTTATCCTTGTCAGTGGCTTGGTGCAGGTGTTAATCCAAGACACATAAATGCCTAATCCTATTTTGAGACTGACTTGTTAGCCCTGTAAAATGTAACAGTTCGCAGGTGTTCAGAGGAGAATAGTTCAGCACATTAGCACACTTTTTTGGTGATTATTTTCATGGAGCTCTTTAAATAACCATTAAGCTTTGACAGCACCAAGCAGAGGCAGCAGCTATTTAAAAATAAAATGAGAAGAGGGATAAAAGTGCAGTTGTTAAAAAAAAAAAAAAAAAAAAAAAAAAAAAAAAAACCAAAGTAAGCAGTAGGCCCCAGAGAGCCAGCCTCTCCTTTGGGATCGGGCTGCCTTTGAGGAAGCCGGTGCTCGCTTTGCTGGCACAGACCTGTGACAGATTTCACTCTTTATTTGCGTGGCATTTCTCTGCCCCTAGTTACACTGCTGTTCTCACTTCTGTGCAAATGCCTAGCAGGAGTCCCCGCCTCAAAAGTGTGGGTGCAGTTAAGGATAGGTCTAACCCCGCTCTTTAAACTTAGCTTTTCTCCCCAGTTTTCTCATGCTAACATATAGCTGGGCTGGATTTTGGCTGAACTCCAGAGATCACCAGGGGCTTCATGTCCAGCTGTGGCTGCCTCTGCATCACCCACTGGGCTCCTGTACCTGTGATTTTGGTGGATGAGGTGTAGGTACCATCCTATGTCACTACCTCATTACATAGCTAGGATTTAGCCTTGCTGGTCACGGCATCGTCCTCTTTCCCCCTCAGATTTGTTTTATGGTCACAGCAAAGCTCATCAAGGGATTTCTATCATGGCAAAGAAGCATCTTTAAGGCCTGGCTTCTTGCTTGTCTAAGCATAGAACTGACACACACACACCCCCCTGCATTGTACTTCTGAGGGCCTTGTCTGGCTTAAAACCCCAAAGATCCACAAAGTGGGTAAGTTTTCCCTGTTTTCTCTTCCTGATGCCCTTCCATGCCCGGGGAGCTCTGCCAGCCAGAAGCTGCTTTGGAAAGTCCTTGTGCTTAAGCAGCCGGAGCAGCAGCAGTGCTCTGTATATGGAGTGATTTCATTGCTTTTTTCAGCCCTCTCCTCCTGTCTGCAACACACAGGCGCACAAAATATATAGTCTTGAGGTTGATTTGGTTAAAAAGATTGCCTTCAAGAAGTAATGGGCAAAGCGTTATTAGGAATAACTGTCTGAGTGCAAACAGATGCACAGCACGGAGATAGTGAATGTGTAAGTGTGGGCTTGGACCTATTAGCTGCCTCAAAAACATTTTTCACTTAAATGTTGGCAATTTATTCTGTGCTTGCTCCTGTCTTCTCTGAAATAGGGGAAAATGATGGCTGTGCCACTGAGTCACAGCGCTGAAGGATGCTCTGTGAGTGTGTACGCACACAGGTAGGCAGCGCTGCGAGGCTGCCCGGGTGCTCCTCTCCAGCCGCGTTTCTCTGAGCAGTACTGGGTGGGCTGACAGCCCAGACCTTTCACCATCCGAAATGAAAAGAGCAGTAATTGGACAGGACAGAATTCACACTGTTTTTGATGTTTGCAGAAAACTATGTTAAAAACAAATACCACAACTCCTAGAAAACAAAGATGCTTGTAAAGGTAAAAGGCCAAAAGCAGCTCACTCCACAAAGCAAAGAGAGGCAGGATTAAATGCCTGCTGCTTGGACTGATGAGCTGAATGAGAGACTAATGTGAAAGAAGTATTAAGGGTTAAGAAAGAAAGGGGGAAAGGAGTCCTTTATCTAGGTATTAAAGGTTTAACCCAGTAAATCTCCCTCTTTCTCTTATTTCTGGGATAAAAATAAGAGCACTTGGAAAGCTTAAGGGCTAGATTTGCAAAGACAGCCGTAAGTGTAAGGATGCTCAGACACAACTGGGGACTGCAGAAATCCCTAAGCTGCTTTTTCTAAGGAGAAAATAAAATTACCACTTAAGAGAAGTCTTATGATGTGCCTGCATTTTTAGATGACTGCATTTTTAAATATAGTGGGCTTTGTTTACTTAACTTCAGCGAAATCTTGCACTGACAGGAGCAAAACTTGAGGCATTGGGGCTGCACTTGTCATGCAACTGTTTCCTGTGGTCACCAGAAGTGCCTGGGGAAAGTGGTCTTTTCCAGGCTAAAATAGGTGTCCAAGGGTGATTAAGCCTCTGGAATTGCCTGCCTCTCTTCATAACCATTATGGGGAATCTGTTCCACTAGCTCAGATGGATGAGATACTAGGTTTCATACTGGTAAAAATGAATGCCACGCTATGTACCTGAACCTTATCTGTGTGCCAGCTCTAAAGTCTTGTTCTGCAAAACTCCTCTTGCAAAGTATAGCTTTCAGGTTTGAAGTGGAGAGCAGCTTAAAGACGAGCAAACCTGAATCATTTCAAACTCTGAGAAAGGCAAAATATGTCCCAGACTCCTAAATGGGAACCACCGCCAGCTCCAGAATAGTTTGACACTGAATTCAAAATTCTGAAAACGAGGCAAGGGTTCCCAAAGGTATCATTGTTTTTGTTATTTTCCCAAGTGGATCCTGTAGAGAATCTGTTTTTCTATCAAATCTATTTAATTACTGTGAGGTTCAGATGTGAGTAGAGCAAAATCGAGTGTGAACTGTACAAAACCTTGATGTGCCTTGTTTTCCCATATTGATCAGAGAGGACTGTCCTGTCCTCTGCAATGTGAAGCAGCCACTAAAATGTAAAGACAGAATGAACTACAGATTAAAACCAGAGCATTCCTGGCTTTCAGAAATGTTTTCCCTAAAACCTGGTTCTTCTGGATTGGAATCTCTCTCAGCAACTTTTACACCACGTTTACCTGGCTGATAAGGAAAAAAAAAGTTATGTGGTGGGGGCTGCATTTTGCACCCTGGAGCAGGGAAGTCAAGCTGTGCTCTTGGCTTCGTATTGTTCTTCAACAGGAAAGATCTGGGAATCAGATCCCGCCTGGCAGGGTTAGCTAATGTTTATATGAGACAGACTGGAATATATCTTTGCAGTTCTATCAGATGGCCTTAAGAACAAACTTTCCCATTGAAGTGAAAAAATGGAGCTGCTCAGGAAACATGCACACACTGTATACTGAGGAGCTGTTCTCAGACTCAGTTTTACGGCCAGAATCACGTCTGAAGCAGGTTCCTGTTAAGACAGGAAATACTGTGCTTACTGTGAAAACCCAACCCTATTCCATAACGTACTTGGGGTTATTTGCATTATATGCCAGCAATAAACCCCAGCAGATTTAAAGGGAGTCTGCCAACCTGTGTATTTGGCTTAAAATCTGAATTCTCCCTGCTGCTTTGTAATAAGCAATAACTGAACAAACATTGTTCCTTAAGCTGTGCCCACAGCAGCCAATACAACCCAGGATGCTTCTCGCTAGGGAGAGGCTGAATAAGAAAGAGGCCTCTTTATTGTCTAGATCAGGCGTGCTGGTTAAAGCAATGTTGGGCAGAACATCAACTGGCACTAATGACGCTTCAGTGTCCTCATCCGGAGGAGTTTGTCGTTCTCAGGACAGCTGAGTTGATACTGGGAGAGACATGGGTCAGTCACCTCATCTGATCAGCTGGTTTGTTTCATAGGCTGATATAATGCTTGTGAGCTGCAAAATGCTCTAAATCTTCCTGCCAAAGAAAAAGAAATGTTGTTTTTTTTTTTTTCTTGGAATGCAGAAAAGAATAGATTTTCTTTTAAGAACAGATTTTTTTTTTCTTTTAGATAAAATGTAACATTAACAGCAGTCCAAATCTAAATGTTTCTGGACTATTTTTGTTATTGCAATTAAGAAGTCACTACCAGTCATTAGCATTAACAATTTTTTTTTAATCAAAGCACGTCTAGTGATTAAGAGATGAGAGGATTCTTTTCAGCAAGAGGATTGATTATCTTTCTTTTGGGAAGGAATTGAGAAAGACCAATTTTTAAAAGAGTGGGGAGACTGAGGAAGGATACCCAAGAAAATAGGATTTAGTATCAAAATCTGTGCACTAGCATTTCCACATGCAATGCTCACGTAACGGACTGTTAAATAAAAATTAGGTCATAAAAGGTAATCATAAGAAAATCAGAGGTCACACTGCAAAAGGGTAAACCCAAGCAAAGAAAGACTCCTTGCACCAATGCTTTTGTAAACAGCATCTGCTTTAAAATTAAATCTTAGTATACTATATGCATATAAAAACTGGCACCTGTGAGTAAATCCAGATATAGAGTCAAAATGACTGCATTTAACAATATCCACACAGACCTGCATCCAGCACTGCTTTGGCTCTGCATCATCCTTCCTCCAACTTAGTTCTGCTCCTTCTTCTACTGCAACCATTGCACTGACTGAGACTTCTCCCACCTAATTTTAGCAGTCTAATAATTTGCTGCCCATTGTAATACAGCGCCCTATCTTCCCTGTGGTTAATGGAGCCAAATGAGGGAATGACCTGGAGGCACTTGGTTTGGATACACACCTTAATGAGACGAGCCACACTGGGAGAGAGGATCTCTGCTGTGACAGGGAGCATAGGGAGACCTTCCTTTTAATTATATGTATTTTGCTAATGTTTCAATGGCTCCTACATAGACACAGGAAAAGGTGATTCCTTCTGCAAAGCAAAAGGAGGGAGCCCAAGGCTCAGCTTCCAGCAGGACAGTGGCAGAAGCAAGAACAGACTCTACCTCTCAGCTCCTGTTCCTTTCATCCATACCCAATGCAGCCCTATTTCTGTTCCCACCCTTCTACCTCTCCCCCAGTTTCCAGCTAGGCTTTTATTTATGCCAGGTGTCAGACACAATTCTCTCTGCTGACATCACCTCTGTTTCTGCTCTGAAAATGGGTGGACAAAACAGATTTGATCCCAGTGGAGCTAAACATCTTTGTGGTTCAGTGAGCTCCTTAGGAGAGACGCAAGGAGATATGAAGTTCTAGTATCAGTGAGATTATTAGAGCTTAGTGGCTTAAACCAGCAGCTGGTAAGGGCAGCTGTGGAGCACAGCCTGGTTCAAAAGACATTCTGTAGTTCTGTGTCCCCTCGGAGAAGGATAGGATGTGACCTACATTAATGAGAGCTTAGTTTCATCAATTTTCAAACTTGGAAGAAACAGGAATTTGGCTGAAGGATTAAATATAAAAGAATCGTACAAATAGGAAGGGACAGCAGTAAAGAGGCAAAACCACAATTCAATCTGTTAAGCAAGGAAAAGAGAGAGAACACAATTGATTGAGGTTATCAGTAATAAGAGGATAATCAGGAAAAGAACATCTAACCTGGAAGAGAGTATGTTACCAAAGGGGTGAGAAACCTAACAGTTGACAGCAAAATGGAGGTTGAAACATTGAACACACTTAGAGATATTACCCAGTTGTCACTAAAAAAGACAACCATTTTGTAAATAACCTGTGCGGTTGCTTGGTACCGAGGTAGAAATGCAAAATAAAGCAAGCATGCATAGTACGTGCTCCTTAGAGCTCTTCACTGGGATCTGAACTGATGTAAGGAACATATAACTTGCCCCACAGTGCATCCTGCAGCATGGTCAGTGTTTTCCCAGTCTGTGATACCTCCTGGTGGACTTTGGCAAGGTAAAGGCTCTGGTTGTCTTCAGCACTTTTCTAATATAGTGGTCACTTACCAGCGCAAGTAGTCTGACTATACTGCCTTCAAACCAGCAATGCAAAACAGAAGTAGGTGGCATCATTCTCAGTGTCACATATAAATCTATTACACATAATTTTAATGATTTAGCTGCGCAGGTGGAAAGGTTTAGCATCCACCCAGAGTGGATGCTTCAGGTTTCTAGACCCTGATCAGGTACAAAACATTATCACTTGGGGTGGACACTTGTTCTCTGAGGCAGAGCTGAGCAATCTAGGATTTTTCTCTGATAGATTCAAACTTCAGTACAGGAAGTAGTCTTTAATGGAAACCATTCACATGAGCTAAGAATTAATATTGGTGCATTAGTGTTTCCAAATCAGTTTTAGGTTCCTTCCATTCTTTGCATTCTGGAATATCCATGCAGATTCTTCACAAGTCAAAATTACGTGCAAGTATTTTTTGGTCTCTGTTTCATCACTAATCTATGGTCTCATCTCATCCCATTGAAGTTTGAAATTGACCCATATGGGCAGTATTTGAGGTTAGAGAGCAAACACTTATTCCACAAATAGACCTGCAGAGAAGCCTGGTTTGGTGATGTCGAGTCTGGAAGACAGCTATTCTGAGATGTCAGCTTAAATGCCCTTATATTTGGTGAAATGAGAACATGGTGAATAATTTAAAATTAAATGATACATGTGCACAGATATGTATTGTCTCCTCAGTACAGCCATCCAGCGACAAGGAGCAGATCCTGTTCTTGACAGTGTTCAGAAGTTATTGCAGCTTTGCTGCCAAACCTTCTCTTAACCGTACTTAGAGTTCCCGCTGCAGGGTTTGAGAAAAAGTTTACTTCAGCCCCCAAAGATGATAAATAAGCCTCTTGCTGTCTTTCCCGCTCACTTTTTAAAGATTTACTTTGCTAGCATATTGGGAAATCATCATTAGAAACCTGTGTTTTCCCTGCTAGAAGACGTTCTTCATGCTCGTAAATCAACCTGCAGGTAGCTTCTGTCACTGACGTTAGGGGACAAAGATATGCATGTGATAAAACTTTGGGATATGAAAGCAAGATAGGAACTTAATTAGCCTGGAAATCTGTCAGACACAAAGTACAAATATACATGTTTATATCAGTAACTAAAATAGCTTTCTGGCAAAAAGCTGTACAATGTTTGGGTCAGGATGAGTGCAAGCTATGAGGTTCATTTGCATGTACCGCATGAAAGGTAGCTCAGACTTACCCTGCAGTCTGAGTCAGGGGAACAAGTAATTGAACTAAAAATAGTTCAATAAGTCTGTAAAAGGTAGTCTGCGGTTGCTATGCAGCTGAATGGCAAGTATAAGTGAATGGGACATTTTAATATCAACTGCTCTTATATCCTGCAAGGACTATCGAAAATGAATGCAGCAGTAGTGCGAGTATCACAGCTTGATGGCCCGTCTTCCTACATCCTAGCACTGTGCATCACAGAAAGGCTTAGATAAATCAGTGTAAATATCAACAAAACGATTGCTTTCATGAAATTTCTAACGTGTTGTTAAGGACAGGCTGTTCTGTGCTTATTCTAGCAAGAAAGGACATCAATGTGGTGTGTCCTCAGAAACATGAGACAACATAGAAATGGGGAGAAAATATTGGAGAAGTCGCTGTACTTGCATCACAGAGAGGGGGAAAGAAGGAATAAAGTGAAATGTGTAGAGATAAACAAGCCTTTGAGAGATAGGAGAGTCTGAGATACCAAACAGATAGGAGCCACATAGTAAATGAGCAACAAAATTAACTCTCCAGCAATAAAGAGGATAAATGAAAAAGGACTGAAGAAGGCGAGAGACAAATGAAAGTGCAAAATGAACCCAGAAAACAAAACAAAGATTGAGTCAGTCAGTGTGGGTGTGCACACAGGTGTCTGTGTTTGCAAGCGCAAATATAGAACAGGAAGATGCTGATCAAATAAAATGAAAAGATCTGCAAAACATTCTGAAGCTGGAAGGATAAAGAAGTGATTGAAATAAGAATGTAAGTGGAGAAAGCTGTAAATTAAAGGATAAATGGGGAAGAACAACAATTGAAAGATTACGGCAATTTCAGTGTTTTTGTGAGCTCCAGTGACAAGGGAGAGGAGAAGCTCTGAAAACCTAGAGGTTTAGGGCAATACTTGGAAGGTCTTTTGCCTCAACGAGGTATGGAGGGACTGTAGACCTCCCTGGGATCAGGAATGCAACTTGGGGGCACCCTCAGCCATTTTCATTCAGTCATCTTCTGCTAGTGGAAGGCTACTGGTAAGATGAACAGGCCAAGTGCCATCAGTTTGCCTTCGAAGCTCCTTGCTGGTCCACTTCACTCCCCAAACTATTATACTGGTATCTGTGGATGCACTGTAGGTATTGTACTAGTGGTGTTGGGACATACAAAGACACTGATTGTTCCATCTGAGGAGTTTTCCCGTGAGAAGATGTCAAGCCTCTTGTTTTGTGGATTTGCAGTCAGCTGCTTGTGCTCACACTTTCCAAGCATGTTGGAAGCAATTTATGGCACTGCCCAGGCACCGGGGAATGGAGTGAAAGCATATTCAGAGCTCAGCTTCCTCCTTTGCAGTACATTACAGCAAGCTTCTGGGGTGAAATAGAAGTGTCTTACAGAAAGTGAGTCCGTTGGCTCACTTGCAAAGCTATAGTGAGCCATAAAGCTCATATCTACCTGTAGCCTGGTGAGTGGTTGGGGTAAATCGAGGAAGACAGCACAGCCCTTCAGGGATGGTCTTCTGCCTGGCTGCTGACTCTGTGATCAGATGACACTGCGCATCATTGCGAGCTGCTCTGTCTCTCTGGTCCCTTTGTAGACTAGTTGTGTGTAATGCAGCCTGAAGAGGAAGCTGTGTCGCACTGGGATCTGTGCAAGAAATACGGGAGTAAGCAAATGCATGAACATCCCCGCTTTCATGAGCATGTTATCTTCAGGTTGGATGCCCCATCAAGACCTGCTCAGTATCAGTTTGGCCTAATTCATCTGTTTAGGCTGTTGATACAAGTTAGAGATTGGATGTGCTACATGACTCAACTCTTCAGGAACTGACAGACACAGCAGCTCCCCAACTCCCTGAATTATTTTCAGATGCCTTAGCGGTGTTCAAGCACAATACAAATTGTGACACAGGAGATCTCTTTACAAAACACTGAACTCAACCTCCTCCTACTCTATTATATATCCTGTCTCCATAGAATACCCTTTGAGACAGCGTAAATCATCCTGGGAAGCTTAGTCGTGTGCCATTCTCTGATTCAGAGGAGCAGCCTGAACACCTGAATTAGCACAACCTGGTTGTCATCTTCCCACTGCTTTTCACTGTGCCAAGTCTCTCCAAGCAGAACTGGAAGTGACCCGTGTCGAAGGGAAGGACACGTACCTATGTGCAGAAAATGAGGATACAGCTCAGCAGAATGCTTGCCTCTTCCCAGTTCTGTGCTGCGGCTCGCTGTCACCTTGCTTTTGGCAGAATAACATCACGTAGGGCTGTGTTGTGAAGCAGGTCACTGAAATGATCCAGGCTAAAAATAACCTGCCAAGAAAAAGAAGAAATTGGTCTTCCTCGGATCGTTTTCAGCAATGTGGTCTCCTAAGAGGCAACTTCTTGATGTAGTCAGGCAGGCAGAGGAGAAGAGCTTTTAGGCCTGCTTGTTAGCAAACTGAGCCTCTCATGCGACTGCACTCTGAGCAGCCGCCGCTTAGTGTGCAGTAATCCCATCCACAAGACCTTTCTGCCACTGCATGGTTAATTAAGTGACCTTCTGAAGCTCAACAGGATGTGAGAGGATGACTCATCCCTAGTCTCACTAATGTCAGTTCTCAGACTGATCTGGATAAAAGCTGCCCTGGTTCTCACGGTACTGGAAAATCAGCATCTCCTTACATCCTTCTACCTTTCTCCCTGGCTTAGCTCATGAAGCTAAGGTCCTGTCAAAGCAGAGCCATTAAGTGTCCCATAGTGTGGTTCCTGGCAATGAAGTTGTCCTACTCAGCCTGCATTCTGCATTGCTACATTCTACCTGTAATTTCAGAGGTTTGTGGAGTTCTTTTTTATTTCTTTTCATGAAATGCCCTGAAAGAAAATCTATATCCTGCCTTCCATCCAGCAGATACTGAATTTCAATGGAGAATTAAGTGATTCATGTCATCTCGACTGAGTATAAAACACTGGGGATCTGTCTGACACAATATAATCAAACTGTGGACCATCTGCAAGATGTCCAGAGGGATTTCTTAAGCATCAGACATCCTTTGGCACCTCCATTTCTCAGGTATCTTTGATCATCGTAGCAAGCAATCCTGCAGCATTAGGCATACAAACAACTTGAAGTTGGGTCTCTGGTTTTCTGTGGGTACCGATCACTAGTTTTCTTCATTTCTACCACATAAGTTTTCAGCATTTTCTGATACTTCTATTGCTGTTTGTGGGGTTCCAGCATCCAGAGAAAAAAAAACAAAAACGGAGAGACCACTCCTCTGCACTGAGCAATACTTTGGTTTAAATACATGTGTACCTAATAGTGAGAAATGTAGAATAGGTAGGTAACGAAGTCCTTGCAGCAGTTGGATAATTGTACTTGTCTCAAAAACAAAGCAAAAAATAAGCATACATGATGAATGGCTCAGTGCAATGAATACCAATACCAAGCTATTATGTATTGAAGTTAATAGCAACCAAATGTTAGCAGGATGGCTCGAAAGGAACAAGAGTAGGAATGTCTGATAGAGTTTAGATATTCATCAAACAAATGTGAGTCGTTAGTGGAAAGTGTCACAAAAGAAGAATGGGAGATATCACGCAAGGTGTAAGGTAAAAGTCATCATCAGCCTCTGATTTAGTACTCGTGCAAAGCACCAACCCCCATCCCCCAGCAGTTATAAACCAATATATTTTGTCATCTTTCAATGCTACATCCTACAGCCTGTTTTAGTGTGACTTGCTCATTTAACAGGCCAGGCTGAACACCATCCACATACAAATGGAGGGTGAAGTTTTTATCCTGTACCAAAAAAGATTAAGGCTCCTGGCTCTGGTTGCATAATGGCAGAAACCTTGGGAAAACGGTATTTACACGGTCACCTTCACAGTCCTCACTTTGTCCCTTCTTCAGCATCGCCTGTCCCTCTGTGCTCTGACTCAGGGTTGCCACATGCACCCATCTGCCTGTTATCTGCAGTGACGAGCTCTTGCCATGTCTTGTCCCTCTGTATGACCCAGGTCCATGTAGCCCTCCATACGGGTGTCTGCCTTGACAGATCATGTTTTAAGGACCTGTAGAATTTTCTGTAGAATTGGGGGGGAAAGCTAATAAACGTCAGCACTTAGAGAAGCAGATGGTTTAGGGTTGGGGTTTTTTAAGGGCATGGGTTTTCTGCACCCAGCTGAGCACAGCCAAACCTCCCCTTGCACCTTGACTTTTGTAGGCTGGCTCTGAAATCTGGAAAATACATGGGTCTAGCAGGTTCATAGATCCAGCTGAGGTGCAGCACAGCTAACAGCAGAGAATGGTTGCTGCTCTCTACAATGTTTTGGGGGTTCAACAATGGGTTTTCTCTCTCTCCCAGAACTAGCTGTCTCAGCTTTCCTACCAGCACACTTTGTCCTGTTTGCCTTTTCACCACCAGACCGGTCCTGGGAACTCCATTCCAATTCTGACACTGTTCGCGACGGCAAAGAAGTTTGCCTGGGATTTTCCTGGTGATTTACGAAGCCAGAATAAAAGTTTTGCTTTTTCATTTTGTGTTGATGAGTACAGCTTTGAAATAAGTCCTAAGGTCTAGAGTTTAGATACAGATCCAGAAGTTCAGATGCTTATCTGAACTGACTTTAAATTGACTGTATTACTCACTTTCCTTCCTGCAAGCAATGAAGAGATATACACAGTGGGGAGGCGGGGATGGGGAAATCACACGACCTGGTAAAAGTTTTCCCAAGGTCAAAAATTATTAGATTTACTACCTCTCATTTTTCGCCTCCTGCTTTAAACTTTTCGAGGGAGGGCAGCTGGTGTCAGCCAGATCCTTTCAGGCTTCGCATCATGCTGTAACTAAGCAGCCATCCACTTCAATGGTAAGGGATGATAATTGCAGGTCCTAGGCTGCAGGCTGACGTCAGCTCTTCAGAGGAGGATGCTGACTGCTTAATGAATATCAGTAGACACTGTTTAGCTTCTGCTCAGAAAAGAAGACTCAAAAATGGCTTTTAGGGAGCCGTCAGCATCCATTATCTTCTTTCTGATGATAATTTTTAGATGTTTCTCGTTTCATTTGAGAAAGAGGCCCTGAGAAGAGTTCACTTCCAGAGCAGGAACTTCAAGTGTGATTATGTGGCAAAGAGAACAAGGTGACATATAGGTCTAATTACAGGGTCCTTTTCTAGGGGAAAATTAATTTCTGTTACATGCTCAGCATGGTACAGGTAGTCCCATAATGATTCCTTGCCTACCCTCTTTATTTCCCTTAAGCCATACTGTTTATAATTCCCTCTGTAAAGCTTAGAAAGGTGTTGACTCCCCTTCGTGCTGCTCCTTTCCCCTCATTTAAGGTTTTTGGAGTGTTGGGCTGCTGAGGCAGGCTGGGTGCGGGAGGTGGTTTCCTTTTTTTTGATAACACGAAGAGATGGAATTGATGTGGGTCCCATCTCCATGTGTGTTTTGAAAGTCCTAATGTTATGGCCTTGTTACCGAAGTCATTTGCACATGCAAATTCAGAGTTAACTCAATTTCTTACAAATCACTGAAGTGGAGGAAATGGACCTGTAGGGTTATGAAGCATCTTCTGAAAGCTAAGGCAATGAATTGTGTGTCATTTAAGCGCCTTGCTTGTTTTGGTATTGCACCATTCCTGTAATCTTGCCTTCTTCCCACCACCAAATTCCCTCACAAGGAGGTCATGAAGAAGCTTAAACTAATCTGACAGTGGGGGGTGGTCTTCATCTCAGTGGGCTGGCTCCTGCCTCTTTGTAGTCTATTTGTGATGCCAGCAAAGCACAGAGCACAGAAAATTAAGGAGCATACATCTCTCAAACCTGGGCTGTATTCATCATGATGTAGCTCTGCAGAACTCAGGTATTATACCTGGGGATGAATTTGGTCCATTAACTTCTCTGGAATTGCCAGCTTCTAGCAAGGATGTACTTGTTTTGAGGTCTTGCTGAGGGATTTAATTCAAATTCCATCCTTGAGAGGGGTTAAGAGATCTTGGAAACCAGAAAAGACCAGAGAAAATAAACGGCCGAAATAAGAAAGCTAATAAGTGTTATGGAATTGAGCTTTGTTTTCATTATTGTGGTATGCAGCAAAATGCATTTCCCAGGGTTCTTCAAAACATTTGAGTAATTTGTCTTAATTAGCATGATTTAGGTGGTTGTTTCTAGCCTTTGGAATTTAGCACAAGGTTAATGTACATAAATGTATGATGACATATACAGAAACTATAATTGTCTTTAAGATGAAGTGTTCTAGCTGCATGGAATAAGTAAGAAATTGGCTGAGTAGGTGGACTTATTTCTATCGCCAAGACAAAATGTACTAATATGCTGAACTTCAGGACTGCAGACATGTTATTCACAGAAGGCTCAGCAGCAGGAAACTAGGGGTCAGAAGTCCCTCTGAAAATGCTTTTTCTGCTATATTTGAATCAAGGCTGTTTTATTTTTAAGATTATGGCTCTTTAAAACCTAGAATTGGATACCTAGCAGGGTTACCTGTGTCAGTGCATTTAATTGTACGGAGTTGGGCAAGCTCAAACTTGCGTTTGGAAGCCAAACTGTACTGGAAAGGTGGTAGTGAGGTACAGGAATGTGTGAACTTACCTGCCAGGGCCTTTCAAGGTCTTTTGTGAGGCAGAGCTGTCACTCTCTCTGCCCTGTTAGCTACATGTGCACACGAACATCCTTTCCCAAAGGGCTCTTGTAGCCCTTTGCACTGAAATCTGTCCTCTGCCCCTGTAGCTTTCTACCCTCCATTCACAGGAGGCTCACACCCCTCTGTTTGGGCCAAGCAGATCCCTCCTTGTTCTCTCTTCTTCTTCAGCAGCATCTGGAGGTTCCTGGGGATTTATGAGCATCTGCACATTATGTTGTATTGTAATGCACTGGGGTGGGACTGACTGTAGCCTTTCAAAAGGAGGTCTTAGGGTAAACAGCCCTGTTATCTGAATGGTGTTGTCCTTCTCCTTCATTCTGTCCTTCCCTATTTTAATGGTGGCCCATGTTTATATGCCCCCACCCATACACATAGTGCACACACAAATACATACTGCCCAGTTTTGTCTCAACCAGAGGAAGTAAGAAGCCAGGTAACAATATGTGCCCAATACAAGGTGACCACACTGTATGGAGGAAGATCTTCTGCAAGCATGTTGGGATTATAGCAGCCACGCCACAGTTGCTCCACTGCTTTGCCTTGGGAACTTTGAAATAGTGTTTCAAGCCATTTAGGAGCTTCATATCCACATACCACCACAGATGCATCGAACTGTAGAGTTTTGCTCCTAGTAAGGGACGATCATGCAATGTGCAAAAGGAGGTAAGTTCCTGGTCAAACTTCACCTGCCCTGTATTTGTTAAGTGATGCAGGTGAATTACACCCAGAAGCCAGTCCTCTCCCTGCCAGGTCCCCAAACTCCTTTCACTAGTGTCTGTTTTGCATTAACATGAGTGGATTTCCTGTTTTTCTTTGAGGGGTGACATGTGGCATTGCATGTCATTGTTTCCCTCAGAAACACTGTGTTACCATGGCTGTTCCATCTCTGAGAAAACGCGAGAGGTATCAGCCCCCACAAACTCCATACACTTTCCTGCTTAGAAGCAGGAAAGAAACAGAATTTCTGTCTTCGTTTGCAAGTGGCTGGAAAGTCTCCATGGAAACATTTGTTGTTCCACAGCGTCAATTCTTTAGACCGTGTTCTTCCTTCATTCTGATGCTTTGCAAGGGAATTTGTGGATGCTGTGTGATTTCCTGGTGTCTCAAGCTGACTGAATGGGTTACACGGCAAGGTTGTCCCAAGGAATATATTTAGTGTCTGTCCCTTTGATGGGCAGAGCACCAGTGGTCATTTTTGCCCCTCAAGCTCTGCTGCAACTATCCAAGCTGCAGTCAAGAAGTTTTGGAGCAGCATCTCATTTGTATGGATAGAATTCTGTTACACAGATAAAGTGATAATCCTCATTACCAAAAGCTAATTAATTTCATTTTTGAGTTTTCTTTGAGGTGCCAACTGGAAATAAAGGGACTGAGACTGACAGGAGGGAAAAAAATAGAATGTTAGGTTCTATCAGATCTTTCTCTGTGAGTCTGGTCTGAAGAACAGCTTCTTTGCAGAATATATTAGAGCCATATCATGTTTAAAATGCTGAGGTGACGTCTGAGGAACAGTTAATGCTACTGTGAAAGCCTGTATTATGCAATGAAGGAGGAGGTGAGAAGTTAGGGAGAAACACAGGTGCATCAGGGCGGGATATTTGTCATTATTCTTTTCTCCAGTAATTTTGTTTTGCTCAAGTGCACATGTATTTGTGTGACTGTGCATACCTGTCTATATCCGTGAGTGTTATATGTTTAAGCATTACGTATTTAAAAGCTCTCAGTTGGTAGAGCTGCAGACTGGTTGCCAAGGGCAGGTGTATGTTTGTTTAACTCCCTTACAGATGTGAGTCTGTGTCACCCACGGGCTAGCCAGAAACCACCACATTGTTCAGAGCATCTTCCCAGCATGAGTAAGGGCAGCAAATCCTTTTTTTGCAGGTGACTAGAGGTGCCTCAGGAGCAGTATGCAGAACAATTCTTTGCGATCTGGGGGAGGGCAATCCACCATTACCATCTACTCTGATGAACTTTTTTCTCAAGTTCTTATCTTTTCTTCATTGCCTTGAACAGAGACTCCAAAGTACATCCTGTAAAGGGTGAAAGAAGAAAGCTTGTTTCCTCCTAAATCCCTTCACCTGCTTCCACAAAAAGCGCTGCAGTGCTAAGCACACGGCGATCTGTAAGGTGGATACACTGGGCTCATTTCATGCAAATCACTTCCATCACTATTAATGAGCAAAGAGGGGGTGTGTGTGGGTGCAGCGCAGTACCGGGGGGAGACATCCCTAAAGTCGGGTCTCGGTGTGGGCTGTGCAGCCGCTGCAGCGGGTGGTTTATTAAGCATTCTGCACAGGCTGTTTGCGGGAGGAGGCAGGCAGGGCTGCGGCGTGGAAATGTCAGCCTGCACGCGTGCGTTAACCTACTTCCACCAGAGAGGCTGAGAATAACCCGGGTGTGCACTCCCTGATCTCTCCTTGAATTTGTAAGCCGTGGCTGAAGAGGAGATTTATTTTCTGTGGGTTTGAAAGTGCGACTGAATACTCACAGGGAGGGTTGTTTTGTGTTTTGAGGCTGCAGCTCCCCTGCTGTATTTCATGTTTACAGTTTATGATACACTGAATCCTTTGGTGCCTTGTTCTCAACCCTGCAATAGAAATGTCACGAAATCCATTGCAGTGTGTGCCGTCTTCTGATTTTTCCAACCAGTTGCTAATGCTTTCAATAAGGTCTAAATCACAGCTCCCCAGAGAGTGCTGTCTCTCGCAGCTCTGTCGTGTGCGGCTGTGGGTTTTTCTCCCTCACACCGAGCTGCCCTAATGCCAGCTTTTGCCTTGGGTCCCACCCAGCAGCAAGCATTATCATGAGCAAAGGCATTGGTTTTGGTTAATATATGTTCCTGTTCACACTCTCCAGGCCCCTTATGAGCATATTGCATCACCCCTCAATTGCCTTTTCCCACGCTGGAGTGTCCCAGTCCTTTGAGTGGTTCCTAATCCCCACTGTCTTAAAGAGAAATAAGGAGCATGTGGTGGTTTTTCACATCCCCATAGATACTTACCTGTTCCTTTGGCTATCCAAATGCCTTTATAAATTGATAATGCAGTGAAACACTTAGATTAGCAGTGGATATATTCCATCCCGTGAGCATGAGTACTGACCCTCCTTCTTCATAGCAAAAGAGACTCCATCAAAATTAGAGAGATTTCTGTGTGTAGAAGATAGCAAGAGAACTGGAAGGCTGCAGATCTCTCTAGAAAATAACCTAATCAAGGAACTGGTAATCCTGATACAGGCTTTCCCTACTGCGGTCTGACCATGTGCTACTTTCGATTGTCTGCTGTTCCAAGGGTCATTTGTTCGTGTTTCTCCCTAGAACAGATTTTTTCAGGATCCAGGCTAAAGGTGCCACAGGTATGTTTTAACTGGAAAGAGGAATATGGAAATCTACCTGAAAAAAAAAAAAGAGTGGAGGAAAATTGCGAGCCAGCTCCTGTATTTTTGCTGGTTTATTGCGCTGCCTGGGAGCTTCTTCTCCTGCAGCACTATGTCATTGGAATAATGAGGCAGCATGTTGCTTAACTGCGCGGTGGCCAGATCAGCGGGGATTTCAAGAGATAAGTAATTCTATTTGATTTTGTATCCAGGAATGATAATTTACATTCTCTTCCACCTTAGAGTGAGAAAGGCAGTCTGGGCTATAATTAGGGTTTTTTTTCCCAGTCTCCTTTGGTCCTCCGTTCCTCTTATTGTCAGGCAACGATGGCAGCAGCAGCCTTAAAAGCAGGGAGTCATGACAACTGACTCTTCCTGGAGCAATTTGGGTTGTTAGAAGAAAAAAAGAAATATCCCTAAAACACAAGTGCCTGAAAAAGCAATTAGATCACAAAACTGTACGAAGCAGGAAAATGACAGCAAAGGGCTGGGAACCACCCACGAGTTGGGAGTTTGCTATCTGCGTGTTCGACTTCTGGGCTTGGTCTTTTACTGGTAAAAAGTGAGTTGGATTCATTTATGTCATCTCAGGGTCTGGCCATGGCTTCATGTCTGTAGATAAATAAATGCCCACACAAATAGCTAATTAAGTGCAGGAGGAGTGTCTTGCATAAGAGCACATTTTAATGACTTTGGAGCAAATGCCCTGTTGAATTTCACAGGGTGAGATCTCAATCAATTAACAGTTTAGAATAGTCTGTCCCGAAGCAATATGTCTATGTAGCACCGTACATGAGTGCTCAGTGCCTACTTTTATTGCAGGCTTGATTGGATGAATTTGAGCTTCCAATTTAATAAGAAACCCCTGGCAGTGAAACATTTGACCCAAACCTTAGATGGCAAACAAAAAAAGAACCACTTTGATTGAGGTAAGGAGCCTTCTGAATTGCTGTGACTGTATTTCTGCTTAGCATGGCAGGGGATGTTTTATTAATCTCCACCCTTATTCTTGTTACCTCTCACACCAATAACAAAACTTTGTAGCTATGCTCAACTCTTTGCAGAGGAATTTCTTGCTGTTTGCAACCTCTGATGAGGTGAATCTTTCTTTCGAGTCCCACAAGATATGATAGCCATGTGCTTTTGCCAGCTCAGAGGCATGTGTATTGGTGTTGAGAAAAGAAAGTGGATCCATCTGTGATTTTTTCAGGCAACTTCCTTCCAGCTAGGTACCATGTCTTCCATTTCAACAGAGCACAAGCGTGTCTTGTATATGGTTACACATGATTATGGGAAGCCAGGGCTTCATACTTCTTTCTCTTCACCTCCTAGCCAGCGGATGATCTAACATCAGTTATCATAGCAAAGTCATTTATTTCTTTGAACTAAACTTTAAGTTAATAAGGCTTCCGTTTTGCCCCTGTGGTCCTCATTCTTTTGGTATAGTACTATTTGTCTGTTCAGTTGAAGGGTGTTATGTGGGAAATCCCATATTGAAAAAGCCTGTGGTTTCCATAAACCTCCAATTTATATTCTACTAAAATCAACCAGAAAAGATGTTTCAAGAGTGACTTTGTTTTCAAATAGCTCCAGATGCAAAATGCTCCATGGCTGTATGTCAGGATTGTAAAAAATGAATAGAGCACAGTGAATTAATTTTGCTAATGAGCTTTGCAACCGCATGATGCACTTAGTCATCTTCATACAATTAAACCACAGAACTAGGCAAGCAGATCCCAAGTGCCACCCTTTGTCAGAGCACTTCAGGACCCTCCAAAGTGTTATGCCTCCCCCTCCCTTAAATTTCTTTCCATCACAAAGAAGAGAAATATACAGATCGGTTGTTTCAACAATTGAAAAATGATGTGCGGTGTTAGTTGCAACAGTATTTTTGTAGCTCTCATTTATTCTGCTATCCAGACAAGAAAGGCAAAGCAGTAGCATTTTATAGAGCAGAGAACATTTTTACACAGTTCTCTTAAATCTTTTTAGCAGCCCTTGAACAA
Source organism: Charadrius vociferus (assembly GCF_000708025.1). NCBI lineage: Eukaryota > Metazoa > Chordata > Aves > Charadriiformes > Charadriidae > Charadrius > Charadrius vociferus. The sequence continues at coordinate 1,943,624 of NW_009647748.1, read as the reverse complement.
AATGTTTGCACTCTAAACAGAATTTAGTAAACGATCCACAAGACTTATCATGACAACCTGCCTATCCCTCCTGAACCATTGTATTTCTATTCCATTCGTTCCTAACGTCTGCTGCTACTGACCCTCTAGCCCATATTTACCCATTTATAGTACACTCTCTGCCTTAAAATATTTCCTGTTGATTTACATCCATTTCTCTTCCATTGTCTGTTTTTTGGCTGCTGGATTTTCTGTTTTTCTTTTTGTAAAGAGAAAGAAAGAAAAAAAAAAAAGATGGTAACTCATTTTCATTGCTCATGACTAAGAACCGGATAACAATGTGAATAAGCCCTGTACAAATGGCCGTGATCAGATAAAACCATGAGTAAGGCATGTGCATGCCTCCCCAAAGCTCTTCAGCCAACAGCTAGCAGTCCTGCCGAGTTCATGGGGTGTCATTCCTGTGCTCTCCTACTGCTTTTCCTGACCCTTGATGCTCCAGCTTCCCTGCGTGGTAATCGTGGCTCAGCCCTGGCCAGAACTCGCTGCCTACTTAACGGGATCTTGATCTCGGGACTCCTATGAAGTCTAGTGATTATTACACTGGTATTCAAGGAGAAGAGCAAGGGTAAGCCTGAAGAGCATGCCAGTGGCTTACAAAAGTCAGGCTCTGACCTCAGGTCTTTCAAAGTGAAAGGTTTTACATGAACCTGCTGCACAGTCCAGCTGTTTTAATACAAAAAGAAAGCACATTTTTCTTAAAAAAAAAAAAAGAAAAGAAAAGAAAAAAAAAGAAAAAAATCAGCATATAAGAAAACATAAATCTGAGCTCTGTGGAATTAAACCTCCACCAGGAACCACCTCTAATGCTAATCTTCTATCAGGGACAATAGGGGTCAGCCATATAGAAGGTTTTGTAGATAGAAAATAGAGCAATTGCCACCAGGGTAAAATAGCAGCTCTATTTTTCTAAGCCAGGGAAGTGTGGCTAGTTGCAAGCAACTTCCCTCTTCATCATCAACTCTTAAACACTAGGCTGGCACCCTGGAAGCCTGGGTTCTCGGCTCAGTTCAGCCACAGACTTCCTGGGCAAGTCAATAATGAGGAACCATCACCCCATGCCTCAGTTTCCAGTTCCAGGTAATGGAGCAAGGCTGAGTCCCACTAATGGTTGTGCTACGACTACGTACAAGGCAACAATTTCAGACAAATTTCTCAGAAAAATTCTGCAACGATTCCTTTAGCACTTAGGGTCCCAGCACACTGTCTGTAGGACAGATTTGTACCCTCTAAAGATTTGCCTCTTAAAAAACCAACAGAAGAAATAAACCTGCCGTTCTGTCCAGTCCTTCTCCTGCCTCTCTACCAGCTGATTAAGTGGTCAGCTAATTTATTTTGTGTTGTTTTCCATTAGGAGTGGAGGATTGATGCCTGGAAGTATTTTAATGGCACTGTTGACCTTGATAATAAAACTGTCCACTCTAGTTCGTATTGGTAATGGCATCCAATACCGCCCGAGTCACAGGGAAGCAGCAAGTCTAATAACACCATGGGTGAGAAGCCCCATGGAAAAACATCAGTGGAGAGGCCCATTTTCAGTGCTGTCTCCCTTCTTTACATCAGGCCCATCAGCACTGTATGTGATTTGCCTGTCCATTAGCAGATATTTGGGGCTGTGGTGATGCCCACAACCATTTCCACGCTCTCTCCTGCAACTTGCTGGGGGCTGAATACCATATGACACTGACAGCTGCAACTGCTACTAGCTGCTATCTCAGGGCTGTGTGTAATTTGGAGAACAATTTACATAATTCAGAAACCTAAAAATACCCCTGCATAAACGAAATGTATTAATATGCGCTATTCTAACAGACGTGGAAATGGCTGCTGCTTTCCCCATGCATTTTGGAACTGGGATTCTCAACGCCTCTTCTTCATCTGATGGGGCTGACATTTGTGAGAGACATTTAAGGACACAGAGCAAGTGATAATTATCCTCAACGTACATCACAGGCTTTTTGTCAAATGATTAGAGAGATGCCTTCCAGAATAATTAGCTTTCTGAAATGGCTGAGCCCCTATCTACTGCATGTTGACTAAAAGGGACGTGAAGTCTAAAGATTAAGCGAGAAGATGGCAGGTTCCCACCCCAGGGCTCACCTGTCCACCCATTTCCTTCCTCAGCCCTGTTGATAATGTTGTCAAGCGTGCAGTGCCTCCCACCCCACTTGCTCCGTTGAATAACAGCACTTGCTTTTCACGTCTCCTTGGTGATGTAAGGGGAAAATCTGTTACCTTTTCGTTTCCATGTAACAAGCATTCTTGCAGGTCATAGCAGAACAGCCTGTGACCAAATAAGCTTCCCTGAGCTACCAAGTCAGCGCCACGAGCAGGAAATGCTATTTGGATCGCTGCGGAAATATGTAAGCTAATTACCTTCAGCAACAATATGGGCATGTATCCCAGAGGGATCTGCCTGAGGTCACAGTGACTTTGAGTTATCCACTGCAACGATCACGGCACTGAAATGTTGTACTTGTGTCTGGCAGTGATTTTTTTTCTACTCATTGGTGGGATCCAGGAGTGTGATTGCTTGTCTGGGAGGGGGCCAGCCTCAGCTCTGTATAATTTTAGTCTTTTGAGTTTCCTACTGTGAATTCTAGAGGACTATGAAAGATATGGCCAAAGAGCAACAGCAAATGACATGAACTCTTGCTTTCTTCAAAAAAAAAAAACATCAAGGTGTATGTACCAGCTCTCTCTGTAGTCTGTAGGCCTCCTTTTTGAGGACCAGAAAATATGAGGGATGTCTCTGCGCCATATTGGTAGGATCACTGTACCAAGCTGTAAATGATGGCTGAAATCATGAACAGGGAAAAGGGACTATCCAAATACCAGAGTAAATATGATCTGGGCATTGTGTTGCTTTCTGTGATGTTCTACTTGAAGAAATGTAAGTGGATGAATCTGACAAAAGGTGTGGCAAAACCCCAGCCACTAAACTCACTGTAAACAGAGACATTTGACCAAAAATCACATCCAAGCAGCCGTGAACTTGAGTGTGCTCCAAAGCTGGCTCTAACCTTTACTGGGCTGAGGCTTTCTGAAGAGGGAAGTATTTGTTGTGATAGGACAGTAGTCAAGTGGTTTGTCAACTGGAAAATGCCTAGCCAGCAGCTGCGCAACATTGCAAGGGTCTCCAATTACAGTACATGGGCTTTATTATCAGTCTTTCCCCATACATTCACAAAGAGAGTCCTTGGTCTGTATTTGCTAGTCTGGGCTGGTAGATTTCCCAACTAGGCTCATCAAGAATACACTTCTGGGCCCAAAACTGCCACAGGCATGCAGCCATGCAGTTTTGTCAACTTGATAGAGCGGCACTCGTGTCAAACCTGAAAGTGATGTCTCTGCCGTGCTGAAGAAACTTTTGAGAATACCCTGATTGTATAACTGATTTCACTGGAAGTCAAGAGCTCAGATTATCTGTAAAACCTTCTGGGCCAAAATTAGACCAAATGTCAGTAGGTACCATCTCCACATATTTATTGATTGATTTGGGCTCGAGCTTGTCTCCCTTGGTTCAATTAGGCAGAGCCCAGCAGAACAGGCACTCAGTTCAACATGTTCCCACAAAAAAAAAAGCATTTTGCTGTCACTCAGTGTCCCAGTGACTACCACAGTTTTACTCAGGACAAATTGCTTACCTTCTCACAGATGGCAGACTAATATTTTATTGAGAATAGGAAATTTTTGGCTTAGGACAAAGGGATATTTATCTTTTTTTCTAGGTGCAACACTCCCTACTTTTCTTTGCCCTCAGTCTCTTTAGAAGCCACTCATTTGGCAAAATCACAAATTAATTCACCCCAGTGAGAGAATGTGCTATTAATGAGTCTGGTGGTTTATAAGGGAGACACAACTGAAACTGGTGTCATATTGAGCTCCTCTAGGAAGACTAGGAGTTTCACTTCTCTTGGGTTAATCTGCATTGCTCTTTATTCTAATAATTTTTATTTCCTTGTTCTCAAATCATAAAAATGTTTTGTCCTTCCATCATTAGATGCATTAGGTGACTCTATTCAAGTCAGTGGATTTGCACGGATGTCAAAAAAAAAAAAAAGAAAAGCTAATCACACATTGTAGTGATTGCCCTTCACGCCCTTGCTTTGTTTGCCACAGACTTCTGCCTGTGGTGTGTAAGTTACATTCATTTTCTACCATCACTGAAAGCCACATCAGTCGAAGCTGCACTTTATTACAAACATTTGTTTTCTTTCCTGCTAGCACAGCTAGGCTGACTCTCATCCCACTTACACTGGTTTTACAGCACATAATGACAGTGATCACAATAACTGCTCCTCATTTACCAGCTCGACATAACACTCAGACCAGTAAAATACCATTGACACCGCTACACTGGTGGCCTGAAAAGTGTTTGACATTGTACGTTTAAGATAAAGTTTAACGTGTTCTTCTCCATTCCCTCCGCTCCCCGTTTATAAAGACAGAACTGCCTGGAATGAAATAGTCCCAGTCAGCTATTTTTTTCAGTTCTATCCAATTATACATGGACAAACCAAGTTGGCACATCCTAAAAAAGGGCAAGACCAATAGATTTCAAGCAGACTTGCTGTGCAGGCACAATTGATCTGAGCATTTGCAGCACATCTGAACATCTGATGTACTGAGGATGGACTGAACCCTGCGTGCGTGTGCAGATTATTCTAAAAGCAGCAGTGGACAATCTAAAGCATTAGAGTTGGGATGTCTGTGTGCACCCTTTACAAGAAATGTGTATGTATTTTTGCTGCTCTTTGGTTTCTGATCAGGCCTCTTGGATGCCACTTTCCCGGCTCTGACAGCAACAGCAATGGATGTATCTGTTGCATGAAGGAAGACTTTTGTCAGGGGCAGACAGTGGTGAGACTAATTGCAAGCCCTCAGCTACCCTCAGTTCCCACAAAAAAACCCACAGACCTATCAATTCAGAAAGGTTATGAAAGGAAACCTACAGTGTTATTTCAAACTCCAGAGAAATTAACTGCGGGAATGTGGATGCGTGTCTATTCTGCGTGCTTTGAACCCCACTTAGAAGAGGACTGGTCCTAGGTGGTTGCTTTGCTGTGCTCGCTACAACTCAGTACTCTCTCCAGTGATGTGGTATTCACTAAAAGAATAAACAGCTGTCAGTCCAAGCTTGCCAAAATTTCCTATGCAGGGTAATACTTCTGCAGTTATTCCAAGGTGCTTTTCCCATGAGTAAACATTACATCTCAAATCAGAAGTAAATACAGCAGAGGAAAAGGGGAATGTCAGAATCTGATTTTGCCTTGGCAGGGAATGATTTCACAGCTTTCTCATACATTGTCTAAATGTACAGACAAGTTTTCTCTCCCATTTCCCCTCTAGAAATGAATGAGTAGGCTAGGAACTATATAGTCAAAGGAAAAATAGTTTTCTCTAAGCACATACACTGTTAAAAGCAGCCTTGGGTTTTGTAGTGAATGGGTGAGGACCACAGTATACTGAAGACCATTCAAGAAGATTATCGTATATTCAGAATGTCTTCTTGAAAACTGTATTTCTCCTTAATCCTTCCTATAAGAATTCTTTCCTGTCTAAGAAACCAAGGCAACATTTGGCTCAGTCCTGCAGATTCTCCGCATATCCAGCTGTCACATCACTGAGCAACCAGCTCAGGCGATGCAAACGGGAGAAAGACGTTGCCCAGCCATCAGGTGGTCATTCCAGGCAATATGGGCTTTAGGCTCAGTGTGCCGAACACTCAAACATGCAATTAAATCACAGCTTAGGTCCAACTTCAGCACCGAAGAGCATTGCTGAGTAACAGCGGACATGTGTTACAAGTTAAGAACGTGACTGAGTGAAGAATTTCTGCTCAATCCCGTGACACTGAGATTAACAGGAATTCAGACAGTGGTTCCCAGTTCCCCTGGGAGGTGGACGAGGTTCCTTGAAAAGTATAATAGGCTCATTGGGTGGACAATGCTGTTTTGCAAAGAGATGTAGAGATGGTAGGGTTTGATATGGGACCTCAAACAAAGAACTCACAAAGAATGAGGACAAATGCATATTTTTAATGAGCTCTAACAAAAGTCTATTGAATAGTTTGTTCAATTTAGTTGTGTTTTGATTATTTCCATTGTCCTTTGTTTCCTGTATGTGGTTGTGATGCATCCAGGAAAAAATCACGAACATTTGCATTGAGAGTCATCCAGAATTTCCATTTAAAATGATCCACTTTGTTACAGTAATTAGCCTTGTAAGTGGAACAAAGCACACAACATTGACAATAGTTGCTAGTGATCACTTCACTTCCTAATCAGGCTGCTCCTTGAAGCATTCTAATTTATTTTACTAATGATTATAGGGCAGATGCTGCACAGATTTGCACCTCTAGGAACTCCAGTGAAATAGAGAAGCAGAAAATCTTGCCCAGTATGCCTAATCCCGAAGTATACTGAGTAATTTGAGGGCCAAGCAGTTGTAAGTAAGACTTTCCTTTCAGAGGTTTATTGATTTCAGATTTGAATTCACTAGCTTCTATCAATTGCTGTGAAGTAGGTATATCTGTTTGGTACCAAAGTGTTTCTGGGAGACGGATAGTTGGTGCTGACAGTCCTTAAAGATGGGGACGGCTTGCACCTACTTGCTTCAAGTTCTCCATAAGAACAAATAACCTCCCTTTTCATTCTGCACTCTTAAATCAGAGCACCCACTCATCTCGGAGAGAAAAACTTTGCTTCCTTAAGAAGAATGATAATAAGGAGAGGCTGGTGAGGGGCTTAAACTATTAATCCTGTGGCAGAAATAAGTATATTTTTTTTATTAAAATACAGGTCCAGTTATATCAGTATAATCCTCCACAATTAAAATCCCAACTGAGCATTAATATTCTCCACCTTTTAAGATTCAAAGCCAGTTCAGTGAGTCCCTTTAGTGTGTTCTTTTCCCTCCTTGTTCCAGGGATACATCAGACAGACTTTGGCTACAGTTTGCCTTTTGTGAAAGGGCAAAATAATCTAAGTACAAGAAATTGGTGTCTGTGTAAGCAAACACATGCATATATAGGCATATTCAGGTGCTGTTGGGAACATTAGGGGTTGTCTTTTCTCTATGTCCCTGGCATGACCCGTACCATTTCCAGTTTCTTCCAGAACTCACTGAACAGTTAAGATAGCCACAGTAAATATGCGTCTGGATGGGCTTGGTATAGGAGTAGTGACTTTGGTTTTTATTTCGAGTGAAAACCGTCAGCTGAATCAGTGTACTGGGTAGACTGCTGCATTGTTTTGCTGTGCTCCCCTCCTTTCCCTTGGATTGTATGTCCATGTGTTGTTTAGCTGCCTGGTGTGTTTTTTGGAAAGTGCACAAAGGGGAAGGGGTGGGGGTTGAATCTAAAAAAGTTCCTGTTTCATCAAACAAAAAATGAATTTGAGATCATCGGCCTTGAAACAGGGAGAACATCTCAAAGTATTGTGATTTTTTTCATGCAGTCTGTGGGATGCTATCAGTAAAAGAGCCTTCATGCTCCAAAAGCTCAACTGCTTCGTGATTTGGCCAAGCAGCTCTCTGTGTTGACTCGTAGTGGTGCAGAACTTCTGACACACAGTCGAGTTGTTCCAGTCACAGATTTATGCTGACTGGTTCATTCATGTCTGGGAGGCAGAAAAAAAAGTCGTTTGAGACTCATAGCCTAAGCTGTAACAGCAGAGTTCATGACCAAAATATTTCCTCTTTCTAACCTCTTAGGACTTTGCTACTGCTGCCCGTTTCCCCTTCCACAGTTATAACCCTATTTGTGGTGTCACATCTCCGTTTGGAAGAGCTGTGTAAAAGTAAATATGGTATTTGAGGGAAAACAAATACAGCCACAATTTTCACGTCTTGTGATCTGAGCCGATTCCCGTCAATAGTAAGTAAAGCTGAAGGAGGACAAATGCAGACAGGAGAAACATGCGCAAGGACTCAGAGTTAAGGAATGATCTTAAATTCCACCCCAATTCTGCTCTGCTGGTATGGATTTGGAGTTGCCTTATGTGTAGCACATTCATCTGTCCTCCCCACCTCAGTTTCTTTGTCTCCAGGAGGATAAATGTTTATTTATCCAACAGGGCAAGGATGCATCCATCAGGAGTTGCAAAATACATGTTACTGAGAACACAAAATACATTGTATGTCTTACAAGAGCGTTAAGACCCTTTGTTTGTTAAGATATCTCTGAGTGAAACAAACAGTTCTCTGCCAAACTCTTCCTAGAGGCCTTGAAAAGAAAAGCAGGACAGCTTTCCTCCTGACACCCTTCAGGCCCGCTCCTACCATGCCGGGCGGTGATGGCAGCCCCGTTGCAGCCAGCGGCAGGGGGGTTCAGCTCTCCCTCAGCATGAAGCAGGGCTGCCCTTGGTGCAGCGCCCGGAGAGGACCGAGGAATTTAGCCCAGCAGTGTAGAGTGTAGCATTTCCTTCTGCTCACAGGTTCTGCAGAAAGGCAAAAGCTGCAAGATCTCGATGAGACCGAAATATTAATTCTCTGTTATTGCATCAAGTTTGACTAACAAGCCGCATGAATAAATCTGCAGTCTTAGTTTCTGCCAGCGCTAAGTTTCTATGGCAACAACAACCCATCTCATCTTTAGGAATTTCATTAGCAAGGGAGGGAAATGAAAAAAAAATAAAAATCACACCCCAAATAAAAAAAGATTTGTCAAATTAAGAGCAGCATCTCCCTCCCCCACCTCATTTTTTAGGAAAAATCCTCTTGGATTTTTTCTCATTTGTAAAGGTGTTTTTTAAAATTCACATCATTGTCTCAGACAAAAAAAAAACACCCAAAAAAAACAACAACAAAAAAACCCCAACAACCCGCAAATGCTTTTGTACATCCAAATGGGAGAGGGAGGGATCATGAACATGCAGAGTGGAGATGCACTGGAGTCTGTTGCAGTGCATTCAGATGAGGGCCTTTGCATATACACACACAGAGCTCAGCGCTGTATCCTTTCCGACATTTGGAAATGGGAGAACGAGCTGTGAATGGGAGACCTTTTGGTGTGATCATAGTGGAGGTGCCTGGTGATACAAATGCTGTGGGAGGACCAGGCAACATTTGGGAAGTTATAATGAAGCTTTATTTGTTTGTGTATGCGTGACTTCTGCTTACAGAGCCTCGGCGTTCGATATCCCTGACGTAGGAATTGAGTTTGTTGGATTTAGAAAGCATGGCTGTGCTTTCTCCTCCTCCTCTCACCTTGGGCTGCCCTGTACCCTTGTGACAAATGAAATAAATGCGATTTAAAAAGTCAATTGAATCAAACTGTTTAAGAAAAAAAAAAATAAGCCAGGTACACACACAAAAAAGGAGGAAGAAATGTACAGCCTCTGCTGTGTAAAATAGGTGGTGCTTACATTGTCCCACCACTGTCTCCTCTGAGTGGTTTTATTAACACCTTTAATCAAGAGAAGGGGGGACTGCAGAGCTGTTGCACTCCTTAATTTGGGGAATTTGGCTTTGACCCCACTTAAGATGTTAAAAAGTGTTACCCTTAAGACAGCCAACATCAGAGTCTCAGCTTTTGCCCTGGAACTTCTGGTGCCACGGTGCGGGGAGAGGCAGAGAGCCCACAGCCCCGCCTGCAGCGTAGGAAAGATGTTATTTCTGTTATTTCTGGTTGCCAGTCCCAAACCTGCAGAGGCAGCAGCCCAGCTGTGCTGGAGGGGAAATGGATGGGAATCGACAGGCGGAGGGGAGGGGGCACTGGCAAAGTGGGGCAAAGGAACCCAGGCTGTGAACTTGAGGAAGGATTTTGGGGCAGGGAGGATGTGGTTTAATCCACTATTTCTTCATCCTGCTCACCTGGAGTTAACACTATGACTGGAACAAAATGCTCTGTTACAGCCTATAGCACTATAAAGCAAATAGCAGCTAGAGAAGCCTTTTATGAATCCTTTCTGTTGATTCACGAATACGCAAGTACACCAGATTCACTGGGAAAAATCACATATAAATTATATGAAACAATGGTTAAAAGAGTGTTCTGCTTCTTATGTCATTTTTATCCACGACCAGATGCCAGCTAGGAAGCCCCCAGAGACTGTATTATTGCAGAAATACTGACTGTAATGCCTTTTTCACCTCAGTTTTACAGTCAACGTTTCTGCTGACATCAGTGAAGCAATCTCCCAATTATGTCAGTGTAAGTGGATGGAGAAGCATACCTGCCACTGACAAACATCCACGCTTAGATTATTTTCCCCACTTTGCCTAGAAATGGCCAATCAAGACTTTTACAATCACAATTCATTCCACACTCCCTGGTGAGCTATATAATTCATCCAGTCAGAGACACTATCACAAAACATAGCTAACATATCAAATCACAACATGAATTTTGTATAGTGACTTACAACTATTCACAAAAGGCTGTTAGTGAACAATCTCCAGCCCAATTTCATTATTCATGGAAGAAATTTATAAGCAATTCTGAATAACAAATAAATCTGAGAATTTTGTGAACCATCCAGAACCAATTCAGGAGCTGGGAAGGGAAGCAATATTTGTGGAATAAATTATTTGCTGTGAAATTGGTTGGTTGGTTCTTTCCAGCACACCCTTGGGGGCTACTGGCCTGATACTTAAAAATCAACTAATGCATATTCCAAAAAGGGAACAACAGTATTTATTCAACTGTATCAGTGAAGAATGCAAAGTGACAGAGGTAAACCAATTCTTTGCTCAGAATTTGCCCACCAGTACAGAGATGAGTTCTGGGGAAAGGCATTAGCATTTTCTTTTTGATTTGTCTCCTAGCTGTCCTTCTGGATGATTTATATTTTCTCATGTCCACAACAAACTCCAGGTAGCTTTCTCTGGCTTCCAGTTTTTGTCATAACTATAAGTTCCCACGCTCTTTTTCCTCTCTCCTGAGAGTCTGCAGGAAGACACTCAACAGTGGAAGCTCCTGGTAGGTGTATTTGCTACCAGGGAAAAAGAAGACAAAGCCGTGGGGTTGTGCACATTGTCTCTCCATTTTTTGGGGGCTGTCAGCCTGGCTGTAGCATTGACTGTGTCGCACGAATGTGGTGCAAAGGTAGTTTCAGCATATATGCCCAGACTAGTGACCTGTCCTGATCATCTGCCAAATGAACAAGTACTGGATGTCATGCTAAAGCATGATTTCATTGGGCACTGCTGCCCATTTCTGTCTGTAGAGCTTCAAAACTTGAGCTATATGGGCCTCTTAGCATAGACATGGTGGTTTATCACCATCACTAGAGTCTGGTCTGCAAAGTGGACCCCAATAGCTGCAAACAGGCTTTGGATGCAAGCCTAAAGGTAGGCTTTGGGTTCTAAGACAAATCTCCCAGAAGGGAATAAGCATTAAAAGTGCCTTCCTTGTCCAGCCAAACTCTAACATATTAAACTGAGAACATCTCCTTGTTTAGTGACAAGGATACTTATTGCCATTTGCCTCGAACAGAAGTTGCTGGTGAAAAATTGGTGACACCATTCGGATGCTCAGTGTGTTATTTGGTGAGCCCTTCAAAGAGAACTTCTGCATGGCTCTATTATTCAAACTAAGACAGACTTCCATGGCCATAGCTACAGTGTTAGTCCGAATAACAGAAAAATACTACATTACAATGTATTCTGGTCAAACTATTCCAGCTCTGAAAGGGATGCAGTGGGTGGTTTTAGTTTCAGATTTTTATTGAGCAGCCAGATCCCCTTTGTACCCTTGATTCATCCTTGTTACGTGATTCATCCTAATTGCATTCATTAGTATTGTTGCAGATACTGTACAAAATGTTCAAAGAGAGCTGGCTGGGGAGCTGGAGTGGCTGGCATCCTTGATGCAGGGAGACTACTGCCTCTTCTCTTGGTGCCGTAAGACAGAATCCTAGTGCTATTTTAACGTTGCTTTTCATTACACAAGTTTCCTGTGCCCACCAAAGAGAAAAACATTAGCAGCAATTAAATAACTTGGATCAGCTGCACTCAGGGTCTTGGATCCACCCTACATTTCACCACCCGAAGAACCACACAGCGCAAGGACGTGGTATGAATAATGAGGATGTTTCCCATTAGGGAAAGTGCTTTCCATTGTCATTGCAGACACTCCCCTATTGTCCACATGTCCACCAGGCATTTTGCAAAATTCTCTTCTCAAGACCAGTCTTGAATTCATGTGATTACCATAAAACCAGCCACTCTTGCACCAGCTTTCTGGGGGGAAGCTCATGCTGTAGGATTTCCATGCATTCTTAAAGGGTCTGATACTCACATTGCTGACCCTGTTCGAACACCTTTATTTGGAAGTAGGCCGAGACATCGGGTGGACAAAAAAAAACCCAAAGCAGGTAATTTCACTTGCTTTGGCATTTTCTTTTATAAAGCAGTTTTTAAAATATCAGGAGAGAAATTGTTCATAGGCTTTTTCCATTAAAACTGAGCTGCAACATGGCAATTTCTCCCACACTGCCACTATTTCACCATGTAGCTTTCAGCCACATCATCATCTCTTCTTCCTTGCCCATGGACTTCTGCTTGTCTCCTTTTTCTATTTCTTGTGTTCACTTCACTTGGCTGTATGTGTTTGCAGAGATCAGCATCACTATTCAACATCTCTGTAGCCTGCTTTCTGTTGTAATTATCTGAGACCCAGTTAAGAACAGTCTCCATGTACTAAGCACGGTATAATGGTGAGAAATACTATACGTCTCAAAGACTCTGTAGGTTAAATAGACCAGACAGATGGAGATTGAGGGAAAGGGTGTATCACCCCCACTTCACCGATGAGAAACGGAGGCACTGAATGAAAAGGTGATGTGATCAGGGAAGAGATTTAGCTGAGCTCTTTAAAATGTTGTAAGGCATCTAGGAAAAAAAAAACTAGAGAAAGCAATGATAATGCAGAGATGCTGCTGGATAAGTCTTGCCCTTGTGTGCTTCATTCTCTCCCCTCCCCCCATGGATTTCAAACCCCACTCAAGAGCAAGCTTCTATTATTAGGCAAAAGTCTCTCTGATACTTCAGAAGGCAGTTTCCCCCCTTTCTGTAAGAAAAGAGGGAATATGATGGTAGGAACCTAATTACGAGCGCTCTCAAAAAAACCTGGACTAGCTGATTTGCACTTAGCCCCTTTGACGGAAAGCAACTGAACAGTGTACTTGAGCTGTAATTATTATTATCAGTCACTCTTCATGGTGACAACAAATAATTATTTTTAAAAAGCATGAAAACAGAATTAACCCTTTCCTCAGATATCGTCTCTCTAAAGCAGCACAGTCAGTTGTTGTTCCAGTTCAGAATATCAGTTGCAGAGCTGCTGATTTTGATTGTTTTTTCTCCCATTAAAATACCCTGGATTGACTTGAGAGTGCGGTTTTCAGCTATGGCTGGTGATTTTGCGTCCCTTAGCTCCCACAGGTTAGCTTGGCAGAGTCCAGGTTTCAGAAGGAGGTTGCTTAAGTAGTTTGTTTGGGGTTTTTTTAGCAATCAGGCCTTTTTCACATACTTCAGAAATGGGTGCCAATTTCTGGCGAGTCCCTTGGCTTCAAAGTGAAACGATTGATTGAAATTTTGACACAGAAGTGTGTTTCAGGTATCTTCCATGCCACGTCTTGGGCTCACCCACTCTCACATTAGGTAAGAGCCGTGGCAGTGACATCAGGAGCGTGGTCACTTGGAGCTTTTTGTAGGGCCAGAGATTCAGCATTGCTTCACCACCAGGCAGGGACCACAGCTACCTCCTCTGTACCCCGTGAGCCTGAGTCCCATCCCGACCTGCACTGTCCACTCTGATTTTCTTGTTGTCACTCAGCCCTGAAAAGTCACCATTCCCCAATGGATGGACCCTGGGAAGATGCTTCTTGCTCTCCAGGGATATCGATCCAGCTGTAGGGCAGAGAAGACACCAGGCGGTGGAAGGAAAAGGCCAGTCGTAGGAGACCACTCACCGCTGGTATGCAATGCTCGTTTCTGTAAGCAGCGAGAGAGTGGAGCGTGAATGTTAAAACATGGTCTAGGATACTGTGGTTTAATTTACAGCTTTGTTTGTACATCTGTTCATGTTTTAAGACAGGCACAGATTTAGCTGGATGGTAGGGGGGGCTGTAACCCCTCTTTTAGGACTTCTCAGTGCTGCGTTCAGCTCTTAACTCATGCCCTTCAAGGCTTTGGGCTCCCAGCAGCCCTGTTACCCTGTGGTGGGTGAGGTATATTTCAGCCCTGTTAACCCAGAGTTAACCATATCAGTATCTCTTAGAACCAAAAACAAATATGCAGGATCAGAAGCACATATTTCTTTCAGCCTAAAAGACCTTACAACCTTTGATACAAGAGGAAAAACTACCAAGGCTGTTTGAACACAGAAGGCAACTGAGCATGGAGGAATGAAGTGCCTCATCTGCACCCCTCCAGCCAGACCACTAGAAAGCAGAGAACCCGTGTCCCCTCATCTTCCTCAGCCCCTGGACGGAAACAGCCGTGCAGCCCGGCAGGTATTCCCCGGTCGCCGTCGGTGGCTGTGTGCTGGCATGAAGCATCACTCTCAGTAATGGACTGGGAGCACGGGGATGCTGTGTCTGAACCTCCCGAGAGGGGATGAAGCATAGCAGCCAGGGGAAAGAATGCAACAATCAATAGGCACACGATTTTTAATCAGTTCAATATGTGGCCAGTGTCTGTAGGAAATCTGTTTGCAGTCGTTCCTTATTAAAGACAAATGACAAGCTGTTTTCCAGGCATAAACCTCTGCCTTTCTTCTCTAGAATGCCAAGACAATTATTTGTGGCATTATTATTTTTTTCCCTCGCTTTCTTTCCTTTTCTCAAAGGGTTCTCCCACACACATGGAAACTCCTCATTTCCAACGCATTTACAGTGGCAGGAGTTAATAAATAGAGTGTTGCACTATTAAATAACAACAAGCTCAAACGAGGGGAGGAGAGGCGGGCCTCCCCACTGCTCAGTAATGCTTTGATTCAAACCAAAGCAAAGGAAGAACAGGCAGGGAAATTTGTGGTTTCAAAGCAGACCCATCTGTTGTTATCTCACCCCATTTCCCTGAGGGTTATGGCAATGTGCATTGTGCATCCATAGAGTTTTCCAGGCTCAGCAGACAGTGCAAGGTTCTGAGAGCACTAGAGGTGACACGTTTAGCACGAAAAGATGAGCAACAAAGAGAGCAAAACAGACCTTTCATTTTCTGAAGGGATTGCTCTGAGGCTGGCTTGAAATACTTCTGAGAAGTAGCAGACTTGCTTGCCTCACTGGCAAGTGCCTAAGCTAGAGCTGTGTCAACAGTCAGTACCTCCCGTGGAGACCTTGAACACTGCTTCTAGTTCAGCTTCCATTTGCTGCTCCCGCAGAATCCTCACACTGATTAGGAAATTCCTCCTGTTCCCTGTTCTCTATTCAAGCTCTTTGTGAAAATCTGCAAATCCAGAAGGTTAAATGCCAAAAAAGGGCCAGATGCTCCCTCTCAGTCCCAAAAAGCTATCGCAGGCGAAGGCAGCCATAGCCATCTCCTGCTACATTTCAAAGAAGGTTAAGAGATGTGTCTTGTTATGCCAGTGCTGGTCAGCTGGGTCTCGGCTGTACCAGGGCTTTAGCACGCTGGCTCAGGAGGTGGACAGAAGGGCCCCCACACCTCTGGTTTTCACACACTTTCTGTCTCTGCCAGTCTCCACAGCAGCTCTGTCCCTCCTAAGGGGGTTGCTTTTAAAGTCCATGATTCCTAGGGAAATGATCTAGAAATCTGCTTGAGGTGGGACACACCAGCCTCTTGAAAGCTCAGGAGAGATCTGCTATGGCCAGCTCTGGTAGTGTCCTTTTGGGTAGTGACAGTGAGGATGGCGTTGGAGGAATCTTCCCCCCAACAACTGTTGCGGGAGGGTCCATATGGAGATGCCATCCTTTGTGCTTATTTTTTCCATGGAGCAGAGTTTTCTAGACCACAGTAAAGATGTCCTCGGTCCCATACTAGGGTATGGGCTACTGACAGTCACCAAGACCTTCATGGCAAGGAGCGCAGGATGCCAGAGAAGGTGTTAAAAGGATGCCATGTAAGAGGCATTTCTTGTGGCTCTGAGATAGACTATTCACAACTATCAAGGAAAGGCTGGATTCTGGTCTTTCCACCTAGAAGGAGGGAAAGACTTCACTAAAGCTCCCTTTACAGGCACTGACACAGTTAAAAGCAAATCTCTACCACCCAGTCCCAAATGATGCTGTTGGCACTAACCTGAGCTACACTGGCCACTGTATAATTGGACAGAGCAAGAGCTTTGCCCAGGAACAAATACTTGATTTCTTAATTCCTATTCTTCAGTTCCGAGGATCTTCCTGGTGGGTGCTTAAGAGGCGATTGTTAGAGCTGAATAGAGCCATCAGGACCTGGCCCTAGAAGAAACAATCTAGGTAATCACACCTAGCTTTGCAGAGTAAATCTGAGATTGAAATGAAGCATGATTGCATGAGTAACTGAGAAATGGGCAGACAGATGTTTGATAGGAGGTATTATTTTTCTCTTGTTTTAAATGTGGGATGGACACATCATCTCAACTGGATTATACTAAAGCCCTAAGAAGCTTGCATACATAATCACACTACACCACGACTGATTCATTCTACCTCCACCTATTTCTTTTTTTTCTGATTTTGGTAATTGTTCCTTTTGTTTTACTTTATTTGCCATCAAATGGTGCTGTGGAGACTATTTCATACCGCTAGTGATTTCTCATTGTGTGGAGAGGTGGTACCTACCTACAGAGACACACACTCACAGCAACCACCAAACACTGATCTGCGAATTAGTGCATAAGGGAAGACCAGTCTCTAATGTAGTCTCTAACAAAAGTGTCCAGGAGAAATGAGGTTTTGGGGGGAGTACTAGCAAACTTATCTTAACTCCACAGAGGGATAACCTCTCTTAGGCATGTCAATGGTTCCGTTACATTTTTAAGAGCTGAAACTTGCACATGGACTTCTGAGGGGCAAAAGACTCGGGGAGTGTAAGAGGGGCAGGACTGACGTGAAGCCACCTTCCAGATACTCACCAGTGCTATGCATCAGTGAGACTTGGCCGAAAGGGAAAGTGAACACATACCCCAGGACGTGCTGAAGACTGAGCGCTCCTGTAGACATTTCAGACAGGCTGCTGAAAGCAGGCCCCAGCCATTTCTTACCTGTGCAGTCTCTTTCCTACTCCTGAGACATGCACACCCACCCACACAGGGCAGGGAATGTAAATCAAAAAAACTGAAGCGGTGCGACAGGTCTGTAGCTGCAGGGTTAGTGTTTGTTCTTTGAACAGTGCTATATACAAGGGCTGAGATTAAAGACAGTTAGAGTAATTGCACCATTCACTTCCTCCCTTCTTTTACCTCTAGATGCTCATTCCAACATATAGAGAGAGTGTGCGCACACAGGAAGACAAAGCTTTTCACCTGTAATATCCTGATAGCAAGAATTATCAACACTGCTCAGAAAAAAAATGATATGGAAGTGCTACACCTGACAACAGAGTCATGAGCTGGGAAAAAACCCTCAAATGATGGGACATGAATAATCAAATAAAATAAAGCAGATGGATGGGAGGTATAGACACCCAGATAAATAGATAAACAAGGGGCTGTGTGTCCAGATGCAGTTAGGCAATTAATTGTCAAAGAAACCAAAAGGAGCAACTCAAATGAATACCTTGGAGGATCTAAGTTTATATCAATATAAAGAACTATAGTGAGATTTGGCATGGATTCCTCGCCCTATGAAAGATAATAAAGTCCAGGTCCCTCCCAGAGCCATCGTTTCATTCATCATTCTGAGATGCATATTTCTGTACTTGCTGGGCATTATAGGCTTTTCCAAAATTGATTGGCATTGACCATCTGGGCCAGATTTTCAAAGGAATTTTGTCTCCTTTGAGACAGGGAGCAGATTGCATGTCACAGTGCTCCTGGAGGGTATTGAGATGGTTTGAAAATCTGGCCATGAGTGACACACGAGAAGCAGCTGGTTGCTGAGCACTTAGAAATTTGATTCTAAGACCTTGCAAAAACCTGGCTCAGGCATTTGGAGGTGTATGCAATCAACATCAACTTTTGATTTGGGTTTTTTTGCAAACATAGTTGTCGCTGCAGAGAAATACCTTTGCTACATTAAGTTTTTTACATCAGTGCCTGCACGCCTGCCTCTCTGTCTGTCTGTCTAGCCACCAGCCTGCTCTCTGGTTACAGTAGAAGGGTCTTTTCTTGCAAGATCACCCTCTACTCTCATATCTCATCTTCATCCCAGTGAAAACAATAGGGCTAATTGCAGGAAAAGCCTTTGAACTAAGTGGTTTCACCCATTTACAATACAGGGAACCAACAGGTATCTTAGATGAAGGCCTAACCCCAAATGTTGGATTGCTTCTTTCCCCAAATTGCTGGTTTACAGGGAAGGGGGAAAATGTACATCCAGAAAGCAAGGAGGAGAAGGTTATTGAGAGTGGGAGGGAGAAAGGAAGGCAAGTTAGGCACAGAACAGGCCAGCTATTTTTCCTCTTTTATTTCAAAAATCCCTGCCAATATGCTGGCTGTGCCATCTGGCATCCGTGATAAATTTGACTATGTGTAATTGCAAGCTGCAGAGAATTTTAGAGAGGCTGGAAATTTCTCTGTCTAGGTTCTTATGTAGCTATTATCACTGTAATCGTTGAATACAGGAAAGCGAAATTTTCTTTTTTCATACTCTCCTGGAATGAAAAGCTCTTCAGTCACTTACTGTCTTTTTCACTTCAGTTTGTTTCATTTGAACAGCAAAGCAAAGGTGATGTTAGTTCCCTCCCCATCCTCCATGAATATTTCATGTAATTTTAAAACTGTAATTTTAGAGAGACAGAGAACATAACATTAATCTATTTCTAAACAAATTCCCCACCATAGATTTGTAAATGAGGGAAGAATTTTAAACTTTGAATTTACATTTCAACTTTTCTCCATTTCTTTTGCTTCATGTTTTCTTTACACATTTCATTTTGAGCGATGAACCTTCATCAGTCAGTTCCACTCCTATTTCTATCTAAGCAACTTTCTGCTTTTTGTGCATTATTTTTACGTTTGTAGAGTACGAGATTTTCTTTCGTCAGTAAAGCAGAAGCAGAGAACAAGTATTCAAAGGAGGCCTTGCCAAATCCTTTTCCATACATATGGCTGCTGTTATTTTTTCCTTCCCAGAATTTACATTTACCCAGACCAAAGATAAAGGCTTTATTAATCATTAGGTCAGGTGAAGGAAGCAGATAGGATACCATTTAGGGATTCCTGGACCCCCCAAAGCTCTTGCATGCTATACAGCTACCTGGGGATGCCCTGGTTTGTCTTGTTCGGCCGTGACCCCTATTGGATCATCCACCAGCTCTGTGCACTTAGAGCATGCTGCGTTCAGGTCATGTCTCTCCCCATCCCAATACACTTCTCTGCTCCGGAGTTAAGTGGATAGTGGTGAACATATTAGTTCTGCACCACCTGCCAGTCTCTGCCATGCCAGAAAAATTATCACTGAACCAGCTCTGGATGCTTTCCAGGTCTTGTGGGCAAAAGGGCAGGACACCAGGGAGACTGTGGCATCCCAGGACACAACACGCAGACAAACCGGGGCACGCCGCTTTATGAGCAACGAGAAAGCTTTTGCATTGTCCCACTGACCCCTTTCCCTTTGCAACTCCCTCCCCAAATTACAGAAGCAGGAGGAGGAGGGGGTGCTTCTGTGTCACATGGTTCATTTGCTTCTTTCTGTACGTGGAACAAAACCGACTGCGATCTCAATCCTGCGAGTGCATTTGCTGCTGTGTTCCTGCTGCCCTCAGCGCAGTGCGTGTGTGTGGCTCCTGGGCTGGAGCACGGGCATGCACCTGAGCAGCTGAAACGGGGAAAATTCATCCTGAACACCCAGAGAGATACCCATGAGTGACATGAAGAGCACTTGAGGCAGAAGCTGTGTGAAGACTGTTTAAAGTAACAGTGGGAAAAGAATGAGTAAACGTTATGTAGTGCGAACAATAGGATATCCAGGGAGGAGGGACACGTTCGCAACAGGTCTATAACTGTCTGCCTGCAACTATGCCAGAAATGCTATTGCTCCAGCAGATCACAACCAGCCTCTCACCTTTGCCTGCCAAGTGCTCATCTGGTTGCTCTTCAGCTTATTTTAGGGAAGGGAGCTGAGCTACTTTAAATAGTAGATCACTGCTAGCTTAATTTGTTTTGATTGAAGGTCATTAAGGAGTGACCACACCAGAAGCTCAGCCACAGCCGCAGGGCAGCGAGGACCAGGTGGCAGATGGTGGGGACACTTTCCTTTCCAGCCCTTCACAGTTGGTGGCAGAAGATGACCTGCGTCCACAGTGTCAGTCCCAACCGCTCAGAGAGGTGGTTCAGATCCAGGACTGCATTTAGTCAGACATATCCCTTATATCTTAGTGGGTCAACCCTCCTCTGCTTTCTCAGTGTTACTGTGCAGAGAAACAAACAGCAAACATCTTGCTATGAAATAATTTGTGTATTGAAGAGAGAAAAACCCTGAGAAGGAAGGAGGGCTGTATTTTCTGGGGCAGCAAAGGCTGTGGTGTGAGCCCTGGAGAAGGTGAAGGAGCCATGAAGCCAAATGGGGTGTGCCAGGCAGGGTGCCAGCAGCCTGGAGTCAACGATGTGGCAGCTCTGTGTGTGACACGCACCTCTTTGGACTTTGATCCTGGTGCTGACACTGACTGTGCACAACTGCCCGGCGGGTAACGTGAAAGCCGCTGCCACATTCAGCTGCGAGCACCAGCCTCTGCTAAAAGTCCAAAGAGAAAGGTGCGGTAATTGTGCGGAGCCAACCACAAATTGACATGAGGGTCCACAGCTGTATCTGTCTGCCCATGCAAAGGCCGGTGGGCACGGGCAGTGCAGGAAGCACCCACGTCCTTAGCTGTGCTTGTGAAGGCGCGTATTGTACGTGCAAGCGTAGCCCCTGCTCCTGAACACTCACAGCAAAGCCTTAGCCCTGGGGAACACGCTCAGAAATCATCACACAACCTCTGTGGGGAAAAAGTCAGTATCTAGTTCAAACAATGTCACTGTCTCTCTGCTGATAAAGCAGACAGAGAAGTCAGGACTGGTTTAACAACCTCCTTCCTCAGAAGTTCCCAACCATCAAATTTCAAGGGTTGCTCCTTTGATCTCGGAAGCACTAGAAAGATGTTTTTCTTTTTTCTCTCCTTTTCCTTTTTTATTTTAATTTCACTAGCATGCCGTGGCACAATACCTAACCCTGCATAGCTCAGAAGACTACTCTGAGCTACTCCGGATTGTTTTTGTTTCCAGCTAGTCTCTAATTATTCTGGTCTTGCAGAAGGGGGAAGGGAAAGGGAGGATGGGAACGCCATCAGTTTGAGCATCTCGCTAAGTGAAAATGAGAAAGCTAAGAGGAAAAAAGAAATTGGTACAGTTTGTAATTGTTTTTGTTCTTCAATCACTCAGGAAATAAATTGCTGTAGAAAAAAAAATAAAGGGTCTTTGAACATCCAAAGCAGAAGAGAGCCAATAAAAGCACTGCATTTCTTTGAAAAGCAGCCCCTTTTCCTCAGCCCATTTCCACTCCTTCTCATTAGTTCAGATAACTCTCATAACGCTAATTCATTAGGCTCTTCCAGGATTATTTCCCTTCAAACAGCTGCTGAGAAAATAGAAATAATCTCCTTGTCACTGATTGAGCCCGTGATTGCGACTGCCAACAATGCGTCTCCTGCCGGCGCCATGGGGAGGTGCCAGGTCTCAGCCCCGGGTGGCTGTTTGATGTTCAGGAGAACAGAGGGAATGAGGGCAGGAAACCTGATTTGGGCTGAGTTTTATGGCTTGCGTTTATTTCATATATAATTGGCAGCTGTGATTTAAGGGGGAATCCGTCTTTGACTGAAAGCAAAGAACAGTCTCTTCTGACAACACTGGGAATGGTTTCTTAGAGAGGGAGGTTTAAATGGATCCCAGACTGGGGGACCTTTCCCGTCTTTTTTCCCCTTTCACCATCATCTCACAGCTGCAACAACTGTGGGTATCATTTTGCTACCTGGGAGATGGGTATTTCCCAGTGGGTATTTCTCAGTCCCTCCGTGTCCCTCTTGCCCTGGGAAGCTTTGGTCCCAGGTAGGCCACCCATCTGCAGTCAGGGTGAGGAGTTTTGCATCCCACTTCAAACTGAGGATCTCAGTTAATGCAAATAAGGAGAAGAGGGAGGATTAAAAATGCCAGTTTTTAAGCCTTTCTCTTTCTCTTCTTTCCAAACATCTGAAAGCAGAATGAAAAAGCCTTTCCTGTAACCCACCGTACTGCAGTGAGGGTGAGCAGGGCTGCAGTGGGTTCTTCACCTCATACGGCTGCAGCACATTTTATGGGAAGAAAAGCGGTAGAGAAGACCCTAAAGCAACTTCATTTTCTTGCTATCTATCCTTGGGCTGTACAGAAAGCCCTCAATCCTAGAACCAACAGAGAAGAAATTAGGTGATATATTATACAGGTCTTTTTTTTTTTAATTCAATGGGACACGGACCATGGTGTGACTATTGGGATCCAGCCATGGTTTTCCTTAATGTTAATGGCCAGTTGTCAGTCAGGTTCTGCAAGCCTCAGTTTCCCCATCTGTGAAGAAACAACGGAGAATACACAATGCTGTGCATTAGCAGCAGCACAGATAAGGTGATTTTAACATGTAAGGCAGTGCATAAGATCCTGCATGCTCACGAATTTCCTATTACATCTGCTGGGTCCTCCACTGCAGAGCGTAGCCCCCAGAGTCTGCTGTGTGCCGCAGCCCAGGAACCACCCGGCGTTGCTCAGGGCTGGGTAACGCGGGCAGCTTAGGACAAGGGAATACAGTCCTTGTTCTTGGAGAGGATGGGAATCATTTCTCGGCAACCATTTTTCACTTTTCTACCCCATCTCCTTGCATTCTTCACGATGAGATCATCCAATACCAAGCATCATGTAAGGATCTTGTGGCTGTGTAAATGCCAAGAGCTTTCTATTCCACACTTGCCAGCCCTTCACAGGTTTTCTGGTGCATCAGTGCATTTTGCAAAGCTGTTTCCAGCTCTTTTCTGGCTGTTGCGGAACACAAGACACATTATCAGGGATTCAAAATAGCACAAAAGGTGTCACTTGATATTCATTAGTCAGCCAGATATTTCATTATGATCCCACATATCTTCTACCTATTTAAGGAAGCAGAAACACACACGTTCATATTCACAAGCTTTTTCAGACACATACCAAATAACCCAATGACCAGAGGATCCTAGCACTTAAGAATATCTTCTTTCCTTCCGCCCCACTGTTCATTCATCCCCTATCTCCCCCAAAAAGATAAAAATAGCCCAACATGTGAGCTGCAATTTGATGCGAGGTTTCCAGCAGCTATGGGGATGTGCAGGAGGCAGCCGGGTAGCCTAGCAACAGGGTGCAGCTATTTGAGGCTGGTCCAGCCGAAAAACAGAGGAGGACTGATTTTCGTTGGGGGGGGGGCAGTAGCAGGATAGGGGCAAATTCTCCCTCCGTGCCCAAAAAGCAGGCTCTACCCCGGGCTGTGGTTGTATTTATACCTCCATCTCTCTGCCAGTTGTTCTATGGGATAGAGGGACTTGCAGTTTATCTGCATGAATGTCGGGGTGCTGATGTCCCACTTGCATGGGTGGGGTTGAAAGCAAGACCTGAAAGGTGTTAGGACTGGGGAGAAGGGGGTTACACCTAAAGAGAAATGCCCGTATTGTCAGAGCATCTTATAACGGTCCCTATACGCCGTGTGTTACCAGGAGAGTTTGTCTCTAATCACATCCCTCACCCACACAGAGCAAAGATTCACATGATGACTAGAGGGAATCTTCTGCAAATTATGGTCTCAGCCTGCATCCTCACAACCCATGGGGCTTTTGCTGGAAGCTTCAGCGGTGCTTCGTCAAGCCCTTGCATTGCATCCTGACAGGGCTGCCCTTTCAAACTGACTGCAGGGCAACTATTCAACACCCCTTAAATCATACCTGGCCCTTCTTTCAAAGGATCAGCTCTTCAAGCCTGCAACAGAGGTAGCATTGCCTACCACCTCAGCCTGGGCAACAGATGAAGGCTGGAGCCTTTCCACTGACCCTGGCTGGTGGTTGACCTTGAGTCAGCTGTTTGATCTCGCCAGGTTTCAGTTTTGCCATTTGTGAAGAAGGAACAATGATATTTACCTCCCTTCATGAGGCATTCTGCAAGTTAGACATGAAAAAAACCGCTTATAAAAATGCAAAGCATGACTATGATTTATTTAAGAGCTTTTCCACCCCAGTCCTTAGCCTCTTCATTACAAAGACTGACAACTGTGCCGAATGCAGAAGCAGACAACATGTGGGTTTCCTGAAACGAGCCCGAGCTCCCCCTTGCAGGGAGCGCGCAGGCTGGCTCCGAGGCAGCAGGAAAGGGGGACTCGGCTGGAAAGGAGGTTTGGCAGGTCAGCAAAGGGATGCTGCTGTTCAAACGAGGCACCTTCGTCCCAGGGTATAATTCTGCACGCAGGAGGGCAGGCGCTTGAATTCACGGCCGTGCTGGCACAGCCCATCCCTTGCGACTGCAAGGCACAACCTGGCACAAACCACAGCCCAAATCTGCTGCAGGGGGGAGGGAGAGACGTGGACAGAGCAGCAGCGTGAGAGCAGGACAAACAATGACACGGCACAGGATTTCAAAGCAAGGAGAGGGGTCCCTTTTCTAGACAGATTGGGCAATCTATCATTTTTGCTGTCAATTAAAATAGCCTGCTGAGGGAAAGACTCCACTGTCAGGATCAATAAGAAGCCTTCTTCCCTTTCCATTCTTACTGTGACCAGTTTTACTCTCATCTAAATGCAAATCTGTTACCAGTCCCTAAGTGAAAGTCTCGAATAAAAGGAGCAACAGAAGTCCGTGGACAACGTACAGGTGACTGATTCCCTGATGCCAACACTATTAATAACGCCCCACGTGAGCCAGTGTACTTCGGAGCTGAATCCTAGTGAACAGGATGAGAGGTCTTTTAAATGATCTATATACTCCTCGCCAGGGACTCCCTTGCATTGATCTGTAAAGATGGGCATTTCATTTCCATAATTTGTCTCGGATAGGTTTCTCTCAGAGTCCTCTAGATGTGTTTGCAGTCAGGTCTCATCTGTATTTCAAAAATGCTTTTCAGCCCAGATGGGAGAATTTGTAAAAGGCTTGTATATGTGTGCATGTGTTTTGTCAGTGGCTTTAGCCAAAATCTTTCAATGCAGGCTGCTATTTTAAAGGTAAGTATTAAATTACATCAGGATTTATTCCTTTTCTTCACTTTACTACTAATACAGAAGACCAGGCTGCCATGGACGCATGACATTCCCTGAGACAGGATAGGGGATACTGCTGATACTGTGCTTCCATTCCCATCTTCACATCTCTTTTCTCCACTTCCTCCCTAACTCCTCCTCTCTTCTAGTGTTGAATAAAACTGATGCAGTTCTCCATGCAAATGGCCCATCCTACGCCCTTCTCTTGAGACCGGCCCTGACTCTTTCTGGAAAAGCAAACTCACCTCTTCTGACCTGTGGAATGGCTTCACATATTTCATAAGAAGAGCTCAAAAAGCACTGAAGCAGACAACACTGCAGTCTGTTTCACCCTGATTTAACATCAGATTTTAGGTCTGAAATGTCATCAAGTTAAGCATATAATGATAAAACTAGGTCCCAAGGCAGCAAAGCATTTAAGCATGCACTTTAAGCATATGAGTAACCTCACTGCCTGTGTACAGAAATGCAGTTTTGGTGGGAAACATGATCATGTTCTTTGCCAGACTGGGGAGTTAGTAGCCCAAAATGTTAGTGTGTAAACAAATCAGGGAAGTGCATGCATAAATCATCACCTTTAAGCCTTTATTGGGGAAATTATTCAAGTACAGAGGCAATTGCAGCAACTGTATGAGCACTTTGCTCCTCCCAAGGGGTCTGAAAGTTGCTCAAAATCCAGGTGTTTTACCTTTTACTCTTTATACTAACATCAACACACAGATGCCCAAAGTGATGTCCTCTGCACATCGCTTGTGCTTGCTGGCCATTCCATTCTGCTGTAGCAGATCCTGAAATCTTAAGTAAAACTGCAGTTTCATTCCCAGGGGATAGAGACTGAGCTGCGTGTTGGTAGTTTGCCTTTTCCATATTTATTGCTTCCGCAATCTGTCTGACAAGTCTCTGCTAGGCTGGTGTTGCAGTTTGGTTAAGTTAGTGAAGGTTTGGAGGCTCTCTGCCTCACCCCCCTCCCAAAAAGGGGATCAGAGTTGCCTGAAGAACCTCATCCAGCACACTGGGTGGCACAGGGGGAGATTTTCCTGATCCTTTCTACATCAGCAGCGTCACCTGGAGCTGGGAGAAACCCCACTGGTTTCTTTACCACAACCCCTTCGCTGACGCCCTGAAGAACTGCTCTGTGCTTCAATGCTGCCTCACCTGAGCATCCCCAAGCCCCACAGAGGACCCTGCGCTTGTCCTGATCTCACCCACAGCCAATGCTAATGCACAGGGAGGTAACCCGGAGGGTTTTAACATCCCGATTCCTGACCTCCATCACGCCAGATTTGCTCTCTGGCTTTGTTTTCTAAGCCCCTGTTTAGCAGCGTTGCTTCTCCCTCCTTCAGTCACAGCCCTTCACTCACTCGCCTGATAAAGCCGCCCTGAGCCCCGTCGTCCGCTCAGTTCTCTGACACACAGATTAGCCAACAGCTACAAATAAAGGCACCGGCTTTGCTTTTCTGGAAGGGATTAGTGTGCTTCCAGAAGAATGTCAAATCCACAAGCCGGTCCCTTTGTTCTGCTCCACTTCATACACATGTGTTTTTGTAGAGCCTTATAAAAAAGAAATGAAAAAAATGAGGGGAGGGGAGTAGAGGGGGAGGAAAAGAGACAGATTGCTTTGCTATTGCCTGGCATTATCTCTCCTCGACTTTATCGGGGGTGGAGAGGAGGCAGCAGTGTCAAAGCAGCAGCGGATTCTCTGGATGCTGCAGCCGTGTACAATGCTGCGAGTCAGATGTTAATAATTATTTAGCAGTTGAGTGTGCGGGGGGGGTGGTGGTGGTGGAAATTGAATTTACATGCATCACTACAGTGGCCTTTAAAAGTCTTAGCATGAAAAATGCATGACTGCGCATGCATTATTTATTCAGCAATGAATAGAATTTCCCAAAGATCAGACTTGCAGGTCAAGACTGACAAATTTGGCAGAATTAAGCATCATGTCTATCAGCCCAATAGCAGATATGAAGGGGGACGATGCTTCAATGTGTAAGGCATTGCTGCTTTGTTGCATAAATCTGGCTTTAGAGGGACATGCAGAGTTTACCCCGACCAGCACTCCCTTGCCAGCCTGTGTTTAGCAGAAGAGAGTCTTGATTTTCCATTCATCGTGAATTCAGATTGGGTTCACTCCCTCTTTCCACAATGAAAAGCCTTTTTAACACTAAGTATCTGTGGCAGAATCTAGTCGTTTTGATGCACGAAGCACCATTTATTTCAGGTTTTCTTGTGTTTGTTCTGTCATCAGCAAGGCAGCTTGAATACAACCTTGAGGCTGTCAACTGACAAATGCCCCCAAAATTCTCTCCGTCTCTCTCTTTTTGCCTTTCCAATTGTAATTCTTGTTTGAAAATAATTTTGTGCAGTCCCTAGTCCAGCTGCCTCCAGAATACCAATGAAGTACATCTGAGACAGCAACTCTGTTTTCGCTAGCTGGTCTGATCCAGTATTAGGCAGTATGCAGACCCTACCAAATACTGTTCCCCTCGCTGTACGCTCAGGCATGCGTTCATCGCTCCCAGCACACCAGTACCCCCACAGACCAAACTTCTAGGCAAAATTGTTGCTGCCTGACAGTGCATCCCAGCGGTGGGGGAAGAGCTGGACTGCGTAGCGTGGGGAAAGCTGTGTGTGCAGAACACCCAGCTCCAAGTTCCAGCCCAGTATTACCAAACCTCGTTAGCTAATGAATGGGGGAACATCTGGTCACTCTGTGGGCTCTCATTCTGGAAAGATAAATCAGAAATGCTTGGAGTTCTCTCCCTGCCATGACTAGAAAGCCACGAAGACAGGCACACATCAGTTTTTTGCACAGCTTAGTAGCTTTTTTAAAAAGGAGCACTTTTAACTTGTGTGCAGGTCTCCTTACAGAGGCATTTGTTAACCCATTTGCCTTAGAGTTCTACTGGGGAGACCCTTGACATGGGAGAGGTGAGCTACAGGTTTTGAAGTCTTGATAACTACCTACCCATTGCTTAGTGATGGGAGGAACAGATCTGTAATCGCTGTATTTTTCTTGCATGTGTTGAGATTTGAGAGGGAAGAAGTGCCTCTCTGTTACAGCTGTTCCAGGGTTACCGTCCCAGTGGGACCCGTTGAACAGGGTAGACAGACCCAGGCCACCCCAGCAGGACCTGACGGAGGCAAATGGCACAGGGGGGTGAGGAGGAAGAGGTGTGTGGAAAGGGATGAGCTGCTCGGAAGTCATCACAATTTCCATGGCAAGACTTGAAGCAGGGGAGACGAGCAAAAAGAGGCAGGTAGGGAGTGAAACGGAGACAAGGCAATTTGGGGGAAGGAGAGGCAAATGGTCCAAAGCGCTACCCAATACAGGCTGGAAGAGTGCAGCTGAGCCCCTTCTTGCTTTGGCTTAGTCCCACCACATGTAAGCTTTCCTGACTGCATACATTTTCATCTGTGGAAGGATGGGAAACACCGCTCGGAGCAAATTGACACTGCTGCCCTGCAGTCTGTCTCCCATGGGGACGGGGTCAGGGGACAGGAAGGGACAGCAAACATCTTGTGTCCCACCACCATGCCCCCTATTTTGTGCAGAGTGGTCCATATCATAAGCCCTCCTTCTGCACTCAGAAAGGATATGAAAAGTAGTGTGAACCACGGGCAAACCCTGCACACACTAGAAAAACTGTAGGGTTTATGAGCTTGGTACACTGCTATTCCTGTATAATGTCAATAAGATTTTCCCCACCACCATCACCCTCACAAGTGCCATAAGTGCATAATACACATCCTACAAGTACAGAAGCATCTCAGGAGCAATCTACTCTGGAGCTTGCTTGAAAATTGCTGTTTGCTGTGATGGTACCCAAGGGACCACTGCTCTCTAATATTTGTTTAAAGGAGACTGGTAAAAGTAAAGTAATGCCCTTACTCACTTTCTGAATGCAGGCTGTTCCCCACAACACTGGGCAAAATTGAATTGCTGAAAGAATAGCAACAAATTGCTCTGCTCTGGAGTGAGGGATCCTAATCCAATCAACACATACAGGTAGAGGGGTGAAGCCTATGTAGGAGGCAAATAATATCTACAGTTGGTGTTTGGTATGATGCTTATAGCAAGGCTGCCTGCCTAAACATGAGCTGGGTTTTGGCTTTTTTTGTTGCCTTGTTAGGATTTCATGTGGTTTTCTGTTGGTTTGTTTGGGTTGTTTTTTTTTTTTTGTTTGTTTATTTGTTTTTAAATAGATATATAGTCTTATAAGAACCTCAGAAGAGGGAGAAAGCACCTGCAGTGGCAGTGTGTGACTTTGCCTCTTGCCAAAGCCAAGATGAGCAGAGGCACTTTTGGAGTCTCAAGCTCTAAATGCCTTTAGGAAAGAGCCCAGTGGGAAAGTGCTGTCAAGGTGGTATCACTTGACATGCATGGACTTCTGTAACGAAGCCAGTGGGAGAAGGAGGAGTATAGGAGTGCCTGAGAAAAGCTGGAGGCACTGAGTGACTGCCTGCCTCCTGCATAGCATTGTGTTTCTACACGGGGCAGCTTAGTAAGTGGATGGGGTGATGGGAGACCATTCACACCTGCCAGTTAACTGTTCGGGGAGCCTGGACAGCCCCTACTGCCCTTCACCCACCTCCCAGCTGCATTCACAAAATAATAATCCCCTGTGCCTAAAATATCTCCTTTCACACTGAGGCTGCTGCTTTTCACTGCCTGTGCTCTGCTCCATAGTAGTTGGTCCGATGAAGGTGACATAGCTCATACGTAGAAGCGTTTTTTTTCCTTTCCGTTGAAGTTGCTGAGTGTCAGCCTCTCCCTTTGTACAGCTGCACACATACACCATCTCACTGAGAGCTGATCGTGTCTACCCTCGCTGATATGAAGTGGTGCCTTTTCATACGAGGTTCCTCGGGAGCACTCCAGCCCCGCTCTGCCTTAATAACGGCAGCAGAACTCAGCCCGGGAAGTCACCCATGCAAGGCAATAGCCGTGTGTGAATCTTAGCACTAATGTTTGTGAAGTGCTTTGAGATCCCAGCAGGGAAATTGCGTTACAGTGAAATATTAAACTACACAGATCCCTACAAGCTTGCAGGCAATCACCAAGTGACCTGAGAGGCTTTTTGTTCTTCCCCAGCCTCTTAGTTTCTCTGTACAAACTATGGTTCACTGGGTACAAGATCATCTGCAGTTCAGTTGTAAGGAATATCTTCATTCCACTTCCAGGCAGGGAGAGGGGGCAGATAACAGAATGTAATGCAGAATCTTTTATTGCTCGAGTCATATTTATCATTAATTCAGCTACCATTTACAGATGCAAAGAGAGAACTAAAGTGACTGTCCTTAAAAAATATATTGGTTGAAATAATTCTAGGCATTGTTATTCCTATTGCACACTGTCGTGTTCATTGTTATCAGAATGGCTCTGTGAAATTGCTGTGGATGTATGAGGCTATTTTCATAATTCACTTTTGACACACATTCTGGGCTGCTGCTTTTACAGTGGACTTTCGCTTCTTGCCTTTAATCATTTGGGTTGTATATTGCTTTCTCTGCATTCTCATCACAACAAGCAATCATTCCAGAACAGGTATATATCTCTCCTGAATTCAGTACTTGTGCACATTCCAGGCAGGTGTGGACTCATGAATTCTCAGTGTGCCTCGATTTATCCTCATGGACTGCAATCATTTCAGAAACATTCAGTGTTGCACCCAGAGCTTACCCGGGGTTCTTTCAGAGTTGCGTTTTATTAGGTTATATTTGATCACAAAATCCTGAAAACCAATGTTTTTGGAAAGATTTCTTACAACACTTTGTAATTGCTGTAATAACTTCCCTATGAAGATCTCAAAGTGTACATTACCAAATGAGCTTTGTGGCACTCCTTGGAGATGTATAAATATTATTATTCCCACTTTATGGGTAGGGAATTTAAGTAATGAGGAGTAAAGGTGACGTATCTAAGGTTGTGCTGGAACTATGTTAGAGAGTAGGATAACATGAAATCAAATATAGCTCTGACCTCCTAAATCTCCCTTCATTAATTTAAACTCTGAATGATGCATCCTTCTTATCTGGAGGGCTGTGCATTGATGTATTACCACTGGGGCTTTTTTCTGAGGATCAAAAGGGCTATGAGCCCTCATGTTGGGATTGGTCAGCGTTCTACATCTTGACTACTCAATGGGTAGAAACTCAGAAATGAGTTTTCTTTTTTTGGAAGTGTAATTTCTAATGCACAGAAAACTTAGTCATACAAAAAAAAAAAAAAAGTTTCTTTCACCCATTTAGTGAGATGGGGATGTTGTGTCTCTGCTGCCCTGGAGAGGTCTGGCAGCGGAAGGCCGGGGCTACCTGTGCAGGGGCCTTTTGAACTCGGGCGAGCTGAGAGCTTGTTTATGTCGCTGTAACCAGAGTGAATTAGTGGACTTTAATTTCAGAGCTATTCCTTTTGTGTCCACCTCTTCCTAACCTTTAATTATGCCTTCATGCTCACTCTCGCAGGCTCTGTAATTGACCACAAATTTAGTTGTGTGGCCCAAATCAAAGGCAAAGGCACATAACTGTATTAAGGTCAATTATGGTGTGCTACAGCTCTCCGGCAAAGTGAGCTGCTTCTGGTAAACCATATTATTAAACAGGCGGTTATTCATTGCTAAAGTTGCTTTAGTTGTGCTATTTCCTCAAAGTAACACTAACAGGTCATCAGCACCACAGAGGATTGAAGTGTTGGAGACAATACGACAGCCAAATCTCATTGCATGCCTGTGATCAGGGTTTGAAATTCATTAGAAAGGAGTAGTTGATGGTGGACTATGGTTTTATCTGCCTTACAGCCAGTTCTTCTGGAGGGTCTAACATCTGAGCCTATCAAAGTTTTGCAATATTAATTAAGTCATCTAATACCCCTAACGCATTAGCATGCATTTCACAAATGCAAATGGAGCCCTCAAAGTTCAGTTTGTCTAAAGCCAGTCTGAACATCAGTGGCAAAGGATCATAAAAGCTGGAGAGGGAAAAAGCCTGTGAGAACATTGAGTCGCTCCTCTTTTAATGCAGGATTATTCTTAAAGAATAATAGGCTGAACTGTATGCAGTAGAGGTTTTAAAATCCCATTTAAAAAATAAATTAAAAGTGTTAAAGTGATTTTTGTATGGTGCTAACTGGAAAATCAATCTGTACCTTTTTTTTGTATCTAAAAAAATGCCATAGAAATGAGAACATCTATGTAAACACGGAGAAACGTGTCAGGTAGAGTAGTTAGGGAACTTCTTGATCTGTGAAAGGCAAATTTTACCTTCTATATAGCAGTACGCCTTCTATATAGCAGTACGGTTTTCAACAGCTAGCGAGGGATTTGTGAATTGCACTGTGTTTTCACAGATGAGTTTCCCAAGGAACAGCCAAACTGAAATAGATCGTTGTATTGAACAAAACAAACAAACAAAGCACCAAAGACCAAAACCTCCAGAGCTGATGTTTTGCATCCTCAATAAGCCACAATCAGTGAGGAAGTTGTGTCCACACTTGACTTTTGGTGAATGAATGGTCAGGTGGAGCTGGGGCAGAGATGGAGCTCCTAGCTGAATTGGGATCAATTACCGGTTTGCACCTATTACAGATATTCTTCGCTTTGCTGTCTTTTCAAACAGGTAGCTGTTGTTGGAGTTACAGATGCTTCTACTATTTGTTAAAAGCTATTGCTGTGTGTGGCCAAGCAGTGTTGTTTATATATCAGCTAGAAGCACCTGCAAGGTACAGCTGTATTTCCCATTGCACACCATTTTGCTGCGCTATAAAGTATCACTCAGATTATTTTTTTTTTAATAAACATCGCACATATGGAAAAAAAACGTACATGGAAAATGTTGCTGTTTTCATTTAGGCAGTCTAAAGCAGTGACTTTTAAGAGAGAGATAAGGAAATTGTACCGCTGTGTCAAAACTGAACTCGGTAACAGAATCAGAAAATAATCGCAGTTTAAGAGAGAAATGCTTCAAACTCCTGGAATAAAGGGCACCTTATTACGAGCTGAAGGTCTATGAATAATCCATTATCTGGAATCTGCAGAGGATTCAATAGGAAAGCCATTGTTGTATTTCCTTTATACTTGCTGGAATTCAATTTCATTTTGTATTCTTCTTTGATGTTAAAATATTGATGTTTACATCACTACTACACCTAGATGCCAAAACTGGTAATGGGAAGACAGTGGACTGCAGCTAACATGAAAATTAGGAGAAAAATAAGTTCTCTTCTAAGAGATTTATGGCTCCCCATGGTTTTGTGGTGTGAGGTGGCTTGTACTGCTTGGGAAAGAAATCTTATGTTTTTACAGCTCAGGATGGGAAACAGTTTAGGACTTTAGACCTTGATTAAAATAGCCTTGCACTTTCTTTTTGATTTCCTGACAGTCAATGTTTTTGGTCAGGATAGTCCTTGAATCTGGCAGTGCTAGAAAGTGTCATCTTTCTGTCAGACCGGGAATAATTCGACTTCTGTGTGATGCGCATCAATCCTCCCAGCCTGCCAACCGCAGCCAGGATGCGGCCCCTCAGTACTGAAGGTCACCCCAGGCACGTCACAGTGCTCTGAGCCTGGACTCGGGCTCCCATCTTTCCAAGGGACCCTGTTGCAGGGGGTTCTGCCTACCAAAAAGGAGACAGCCCCCAAGGACCTGCAGCCAGCAGGTGCACGCAGCACCCGGGTCGACGCTTCCTAACCCTAAACCTAAGCAACCATGGGTACTGACCATATCAGTTCATCTCATCTTGATTTAAAGCCAGGATTTCTGGACTCTCTTGAGCACTTGTTCCAATAGTAAAGTGCCCTTGCTGTTAAAAAAATAAATTTTAATCATTTTATTTCTCATTTAATCTTTGCTGAATTCAACTTCCAGCAATTTAATGCATTTGTCTGTTAGAATAAAGAACCCTCTTGTATCAAATGTTCTCCCTATGTAGGTACTCACAAACTGTGATTAAATTGTCTCTTAATCTTCTTTCAATAAGCTTAATTGAACATCATAATATCAGTTGAATCTCCCAAAAAGGGCCACCTCTTGATAACTGATTTTCCAAAGAATTTTAAAGCCACAGGAACAAAGTGTACTAGTTCTTCCCTCCTCTTTTTTTTCTTCTGGCCTCTATTAAATAAAAACAAAATACATGGCAAGGAACCTGTCTTCTGCCTGCTTAGTTGACGTTCGTTTCCAAGGCAGGTTGATGATATGACAAATCAAAATATTAAAAGTCCTCCATGGCGCCAAGGTGCTCTTGGCACTGAATTCAAAATGAATCTGAATAATGAAAGAAATGGAATAAATTCTGAGATATGTGGTTAGGAGATATCCTCCAAGATGTCTTGGTAGACCTATTAAATGGTAACTGGTTATCTATTATCGCTTTCACAAATTATAATTGCTTTTCCCTTTTTATGGCTCTTTTAAGAGGTTGCTATTTCTCTTCCCCGGCGGCAGGCGAGCTCCCTGCCAGGCGCTCCCTCCCCTCACTGCCACCCGATGCTGCTGGTGGGCCAGCGGACAGGAGGGAGCATCTTCCCCGAGGGCGAGAGCTCCTCCCAAATGCTGAGGGTGAATCCACTGGAGAGGTTTCCGTGCTGCCCGTCTGCCCTGGCCGCTCACCCTGTCCCCCCCAGCACCTCCCCACCTCTGCCTAGGATTCCCCGGGCCAGGCACCATTCACTGGGCTGCATTGTCCAAGAGGGGTCGGCAGTGTCCGGCAAACACAGGGGCCAGGAGGAGAGCTGGAATTGCTGTGTAATTCTGAGCTTTGCGACGTGACAGAAGCTAACGCCTGGTATTTTATGTTTTCTTTCCTCATACAGAGTCAAGGACTAAGAGGTGCTTTATCTTCTTTTCCCCTGTGAGATCTTTGCAAAACTCTCCTTTTTTTTTTCAGTTCACATTGCAAGCAACACCGAACCATCAAACGCGAGGTGTTCCTGCCTCGGTGTAATCCTGGGTTAAATGCACAATGTGATCTAAGGGTATGTAAACAGCTGTCCTTCCCGCTGCAGCAAGAGAGCTTCTATTCCCAAGACACCTAACAAAGCTCAGCATACTACGGTTTCCAAAAACATCTAAAACTTGTCAGGCATTTTATTGACACCTTAGAAATAGGGACATCTACCCAGCAGCCTGCTGACCCCTTCCACTGATAGTAAATCCCACATCACGCTGCCTAAAACACTCGCAAAAATCAATACTACGGGAAAGTCCCCAGCCCAGCTGGAGGGCTGGGAGCTCACCGTGCAGGAATATGGCTGGTGCAGACATCTTCCTCTCCTGATAGAAGACTTTTTAATATTTTATCTTTTTATTTTTAAATTTTAAAAACTGCAATCTGAGCAAAGGGCAATACAAGAGATGTTTCAATCAAGAAATTGGGGGTGTCCCTCCATTGCCTTGTGCAATCGTCAGCAATGCTGTGAAACGCTACTGGTGAAAAACCAATGAGAAACGTAGAAAATGAGCCATGGCGAGCTAAAGCGTGGATGTCGACTTTGCTTTGCCATTTCTTCCACTGCCTTTGTCAGGCATTTTGGCAAGGTGTCAAACGCTACCACGTTTGTGTGTATACGGAGTCGCACCCCCTCTTACACGTGTATGTCTGATCTGAACACGTTGACTGAGAATCTGCTTCCCTGCGAATCCCGGCACATACATCCTCCTGCTGCAGCCATGGGGAGGATCAGAAATAGTATCTGCCTGACAGCTCTGAACAGATGGAAAATACTAGTGCCGATGTCTCAATTATTAAGCTTCTGTGTATTCCTGGTGATTGCTGCCATGCTCTAAAGATCTAAATACATGCACTAAGCCTTTTGCCTAGGCTTCCAGGTGTCACTGGGTTTCAAGTTCTTAGTTCTGCAGAGCGTTACTTGGAGTAGCCGATCCATTGTAGCTATTGGCATTTTCTCTTTGACATCTTAACTCCTTCCTAAATCTCTAACATAAATGCATCCCCAAACAAGTGTCTCTTGCTCTTCTACTACCATTTTTATGTACTACCAGAGGGCATGCCGCGGGCCACCACCAAAATAAAACATTAATTGCGAGTAGATGTTTTCAATGCAAAAGCCTCAATGGAAAAAAAGGTACTTCAGTTGCCAGTGGGAGTCTGTGGACCTGCAAGTCTCTTGGTCTTACACATGTGTAGCCCCAGGTGGCTTGGAGGGGAGATTTCACAGTTGCGCACATGCACACACAGAGCAGAGAACATAATCACATAATCTGGTTATATCTGGTGGTTACTTGCCAAGGAATTGCCCGCATTACAGCAGTTGCCGGTCAATGAAACTCTATAGTCTTTGGTGCATATGCATGAGAAACCCAGCGGATGTCAGTGAAACTCCTCTTGAGTTTGATGTTAGGCATGTGCTTAACTGGGCCTTACACGGGAAGAACACCCGTAAACGTTCAACAAATCAAAGATGTATTGCTCTGAATAGCTTAAGAATATTTAGAATAAATTTCAGGAACATATGGTCACTGCACATTGCTTTCTTTTTCTCTTGCTAATGTTTCTGGTTGCCCATTCATCTTATAATTAACAAACCCAGTGGGATAAATCATTGTTTCCAGCAGCTCAGTGTATAGTTCCTGGGACAATGGCCTGGATACTCAGTACACTACTCTCTATCAGCTATTTCACATACTCTGGCAGCCAAATAAAAATCCCTGGAAAGTGTTGCTGTTGGTGTTCAGTAAAGTTGTTGCCCACTTCTTGGTATGCTATAAACTCTGAATTACCCATGCTGTGCCTGTTGGGCCTGGCAGGAGGCTGTTATGGCTCCACTCCGCAGCCACATCTATGGGGATATTGATTATTTATACCCCAGCTGCCTTAAAACTAAAGCAGTTGAGAAAACGAGAGAGAAAAGCAGCATTCCCAGGAAAATGGCTGAAGCGGCTCCAGCTTGTGGTTCCTTCACACTGTGAGTCTCCTTCAGGAAATGAGTATTTGAATCTGTTATTCTTAAGGGAAACATTAATCACAAGCTTAACTCTAAACAAGCTTAAACGGTTTGCTGGATTTTCTGACTGAGAGGAAAAAGGAGGTGGGAGGAAAGAAAACAGCATAGAGGAATCCAAAAGAATACAAGAGAAAGCAAAAAAATGAAGACACACAGGAGGAATATAGGCTGCAAGGAGGAATAAAAAGTTAGGTATTAAATTGGGAGGGGGAAAGGGAGAATTCAGACGTAGTTGAAGGAAAATAAAGGCAGCACAGGCCAAAAAAACCCAACCCCACCACCCCCCCGAGTTTGGAAATAAAAATCAAAGACAATATATCCCCATCTTAAACTTGAGTTAATATTCTAGCAAGACAGAATAAGTTATTTGTACTCTATAGCCCACTTCATCTTTACCTGATATGCAACTGGAATGCTTATTATTATTATTATTATTATTATTATTATTATTACGAGGAGCAGTTGGTTTCTGGGGGAGTACAAACAAACCAGATCTATTTTTTCCATTTCTCCTTCATGCTCTGCTTCTGCCAAAGAAATGTGAATGAAAACAGAGCTCCAGCCCCAGCACTCACACCCACGGCACGGTGGGGCATCTGGAGGTGAGGTACCAGTGCTTTGGTGCCTTTGCCATGCCTCAGCCAGCGAGAGCTGAGCCGCCTCTCTGCTGCTCCTGCCTGCGCCGCTCCTGCTCTGCTCACTCAAGATGGATGTTAAAAATCCCATCGGAGGGAGGATGCGCTGCAATCCGCTGCTATGTTCTGTGCTAGGGCTCACACCGTGCTGCAGAGCGGTAGCGTACGTCATATGTGCAAACCCAAAGTGCATGAGCAACAAATATAGTAACAGAGTTCTTACGCCTTATGTTCAGACGCATTCCCAGGGTAGCACGTGCTGTGGGGTAGTGGAATTTGCACGGATGGGCTATTCAGGGCTGTAGCGAGGGAGGAGCAGGGGAGCAGACGCCCACCACCTGTGAGGGACGGCAGCTCCTTGCTCTTAGTGGGACCCCAAACTGCCTTAGCAGCAGCATCCTACCTCAGCAAGATGCATTTCTGGTGATACGCTCAAGAGTATGGGGAGAAGAGCTGCCTTTGCCCCTGCTGCTTGCAGGGGTGGGGGCAGGAGGGGAGGGAGACATTTATCCTAGGACAACAAAGTGCCTTATTATGGTCTTAAATGTATTCTGCTCTATCACACACCTTGCTGCTCAGCAATCCATCACCGTGGGGAA
This sequence comes from Charadrius vociferus, assembly GCF_000708025.1. Classification (NCBI taxonomy): domain Eukaryota; kingdom Metazoa; phylum Chordata; class Aves; order Charadriiformes; family Charadriidae; genus Charadrius; species Charadrius vociferus. The sequence goes on along the minus strand of NW_009647748.1, from coordinate 1,905,075 downwards.
CTGCTGAGCTTTAGGACTCCAATCCTCACCCACAGCAAGCGCACCCGCTGTTGATGCTTTTTACCGTGAGTCTGTGATGCCAGAAAGAGTTACTGAAGTAAAGTAAATTTTCAAATCTTTTGCAGTCCCCTGCCCTGCTGGTTTTCCTCAGTACATTTGGGCTTCCTAGGCTGGCTTCGTGCGGGGTTTTATCTCCTGGGGCCAACACAAAAACTCAAAAGGCAGCAGCTTTAGTTGCGAGGGGCTGGTCAGCAGATCTGCCCTGTCACCCCAGAGGGGAAGGCAGTTTCCGCAGGCTGTAGGTAGAAGCAAAACAGGCTGCGGGACCTGCTGAGGACGAGCTGAACACGGCGAGGGAATGTGCAGACTCCGGGCAGCAGAAAGCAGAGCTCGTTTGGGGAGCTCAGCAATGAGAGAGCCTCAGGGTAACAGAGGCTGTAGACAGAGGGTTATATACGGTCCTCCGGCTGCTCGGCGGAAGGCTGGGGAATGCAGGTGGTGGAGCAGCGAGAGAGCTGAGTATGTGCAGTTATTAGTCAAGGCCGCCTGCAGATCGGCAGGCTGCGGTGCCGCAGGCAGAGAGCTGCCCGCGGAAGGGAGGAAGAAGGGGAGCAGGGACATGGCGAGGAGTCCAGGAGGGAAAGCACGGTGCAGAGCCAGGGAGCTTTGTGTCTGTGTGAACCTTAACCTTCTGGTGCCATGCGTGGTCTAAACACCGAAACACAACTGGGAAAGCAGCAAATAAATGGAATAAGGAGCTGTCCCTCCCAAAAGCCTTAGATCTGCTCAGAGAAACCACCGCCCTCCCGTCTCAGAGCGCCGGTCAAGGCAGACAAACTCACACACAGGCTCTCTGCCTGGGGGAAGGAGCAGAGAAGGACAAAGGAAAATGTTCGTCTAAACCTTGCATAGTCACGGCCAAGAATTTAATTACATGCCATCTTTCGAGTCTGTCCCATAACTCACTCCCTCAGGGGCTTGCTGATTTCTTTACTCATTGAAACTAATCCACACCACCTTGTTTGGATGGTTTAACTCCTTGGCTGGCCCAGATGCCTTATTGCTTCTGCCAAGATACTATTTCATTCTAAAATTCGTGTTTCATGACCAAAGACTCCCCGTGATACAGATGATTTTGCTCAATGAACAAGAGCAGTTGGGAAATAAGGAGGGCTTACCAACAGAAGAGAGAAGTGTCAGATGGCGTGCATAGCTGGAGGATTGCCTGTCACTGGATGTCTGTTTTCTCAGGGGACCTATACCGTGAAGGTGAAGTTCTCTAAGTAAAACAGAAAGTCACATCCAGGGGTGTCCCCCATTCCTGGGGCTTTGGAGTCACCCTTCCACGGCTGCTAGGAAATAGCATCTTGTGAGCATCTGCCAACAGTGACAATCTGCCAATGACGGCATGAGGAGCTGCGTGTGCAATGTCATAGATATGGGTAAAGATGCACAGTTAATTTTTGACATGAGAGCAGACCTGGCAGATCTTTGGTGGTTGCTCATAGGCTGGCACGTGGGGCTGCCCCCAAAGGAGGGGGGTTGGAGTCCAGCTGCTTTGCTGCCCTTTGTTTGAATGCAGGTAATGCAGTGTGGCTCAGAGGCACTGCTTCCTCATGGGGGCATTGCTTTGGCTTTGATCATTGTACAATTTATGTCCAGCAATCCTTGTCTCAAACTCTGCATGCCTGCAAATATAAAAAATGTAACAAATTTTTCCTTGTTTTGAGTTACTAAGTAGAAACTTCAGATCTGACTAAAGAAAGGAACAACTTGGAGAATTTTTCTTTGAGATCTACTAGTGAGCTCTTTCCAATCCATGTTCTGGGTTGATGCTTAGTTCTCAGCCTCCATGGAGCCTAGGGTCCCGTGTGAAACTGGGTTCCTTTTGCACTCCCAGTTTAGTCCTGGAGGTCTCTAATTCACCCCCTACTCAGTCAATGCACAGTCTTCATTACCGTTCTGATTTGGGCTTTGGGTTTTGCTGGAACATGGGAAAGCAAAGGGAGACAACACAAATGATATCCGTGGGCCAGGGAACATATGTGACCTTTGCATTTGTCACAGCCGCTTAGAGAAGAGGGTGCTGTTTGCTTCATAACCATTGCAATATCCTTCACAGGTGGTTAATGCGCTCTATCAGCACATGAAAAATAATTGGATAGCCACTTTTTTAAGCTGTATGTAACCAACCATATCAAGTTTATCACTAAATGTCACAGTTTATCATAATCTAATCACCAGAGAGCAAGAAAAATGGGCATACTTGTCTCCATCAATAAACGAGTGATTATTCAGACAATAACTAGGTTTATTTCCTTTATTTCCATAAATGTTTGAAGTCTTATGAAGATGCTCTGGAGAAAGGATTATTTATGTTGGCATCCAGACAGTATAGTGATAGGAGGTTTAGAAAAGCTGGAGAGAGATGTTCATTTAGAAATAATCCTAAAAGTCTTAATCATTTTCATTCTGCAGAAGGAAATTGGGACATCAGATTATTTATCAGATTAAAAATGCACTGCCTGTTCCGTATTGTAGCACGCAAGCCCAATGCACAATAGCATCACTGGAAAGCCGGTAACGAGGAAGGAGCCAAAATTTCTGCTTCTGTTTTTATTTTTAAGGTAACATGGCTGTTTTCCTGCCAATTGGCCCTTCTTCCATGTCCCATTTTTGGCAGTTACGTAGTATCAAATGCTGACATATTACCAAAGAAAACCACTCCACTGACAAAAGTAAAAACAGTTTTGATCAGCAGCAGAAAAAAAAAAAAAGAGTATAAAATATGGCCTCTGGTCTCCAGTATGTTCTAACATGAAGAAAGTTATAGCTTGTCCCCAGGGAGATGACAAACTGCATCTCTGATGGCTGAGCAAATCTAATGCCACAGGACACCTGCGCACCCACGCGTGCCAGGAGACAGGTGTGTGCTGTAGTATTTCATACAAACAGATGTCCTCAGCCCGTGCACCAAGTTGCCTGAGCCTCTTATGAGAAAATAGAGATGTCAGGAAAGGAAAACAATTTCCTCCATGATCCATTTGCCCTTGCAGCTATTCCTCACACCTCCAGACTTACGGGTGAACATCTGACGGCCACTCAGGCGGTGGCGGCGGCTCTGGGGTTGTGAGGAGGAAGCGTATGAAGACGAGCTGGGAAATATTTTTGTGACAAAAATAGCAATACATCAGGCTGAGTGAATGATAAGAGATAAGGACTCTTTCTCCTTGCTCAAGTAGAAACACTAGTGACAACAGTCTAGGGACACTTTGCCAAATGTGGCCACCAGAGTCGGATGGGTGCTTGCAGTTCAGTCCTGGTTAATGACTTCTGGCTTTACCTGCAGAGAGCTACCCGTTCGAGAGCATTCCCCCTCAATTTCCTCGGAAACATGGGGGGGATTCTACGAGAGGGGAAGTCCTCTGTGAGTTCCTCACCGATCTCGAGTGTGTATTCAGGGTGACAGACTGAAATCCCCGAGCAGGGACCCAGGAGATCTGGCTTCAATTCTTCTCCCTTCACAACTTCTCTTTCTCCCACCCTGACCTTTGATGCCACTGCATCTCTTCAGACGCGAGTTCCCCACCCTTATTGATGTGGAACAGCCAAAATGCCTTTTCTCTGTCCCTGCTCTGTTTTATCACATTACATGTACACGGAGTACCTAGCAACAAAAAATCTGCATCTTTTCAGTGCTGCTGTAGCATAACAAGAAGACAGCTCTACATATTTCCTTCTAAGGTCTTCTGTCACTTTCTGTGACTCTGCGGCCAACCTGGTTTTCCTGGAGGTACTGAGCAAGGCCTTGTGCTGGGAAGTAAGCACAGCTGTTAGTCCCTAAAAAAGGGTTAAATGAGACCTAAAGAAAATTGAAATCTGGGTCTTGAGCAGGTTTGCCACTTCACAACGAGGGTCTATAGCTGCTGGAGGTCTCCTTTGAAAATGCCCTTTAACACCTTTAAAACATTAATTTTAAAGCTTCTTTTAGCCTGACATTTCTGTAATACGTCACTGCAAAATATCTTCTTCACAGCTGCTGGCAGTTCATGGCATCTTGGTGACCTAAATGCTGCTTTTCTGCAACAGTGGCCTGCAAGGAGCAAATGCTCCGGATGCTGCTGTGTTTCCTACAGCCCCGCTGTTGGGAAGAGGGGAGGGGGGGAATAGCAGCAACAGGAGGCACCAAATTGGGGGGCAAGGGACAGGGGACAAGCTGGAGAAGATGGATGGGGGGGGGCAGGAGGCACAGTTTCTGTGAAGGGAGAGTTGAATTTCAGACTTAGTGGGAACTGGGTAGCCCATGGTCCCCTGTCAGGGACAGATGAGTGCCCCTGCTGCCTGTGGCTCCGGGGGGGGGCCTGCCGTGCTGCTGCTGGTGCCCATGCTGCAGAGGACACCACCCCATCAGCTGCTCAGGACACCTCAACATCCCTCCAACGCCTTGGGCAGACCACTGCTTTCCATTCTGCAGCAGTTCTTCTGCAGGCTGAGATCTCAGCCAGGTACTTTTCCACTTGTTTAACTGAAATTCTGCTAATTAAACCAAGAAGGCCGATGAGAGCTCCATTTCGTTCAGCCCTCTCCGTACCGGTAAGAAGAAGCAGAGCCTGCCTCACGGGGCATCTCACCTGGACAGGCCGGACAAAGACCGAGAGGATTTCCCCCCCCCCCAACTCCTTCATGCAAAATGAGCTGAATATATGTTTGATCTTCCTAGAGAATAATGCTTTTAAAAAAGGTGCTTTCTTCTTACCTTTTTCAATTACTGTTTACAACTATTTTCTACTGCGTTTGCGAACTACTTCAAAAGCTTTCTTGGAATTCATACACCCCAGAGTCGTTTGGATGTAGTACAAACCAAGCAATCAAATAAAAGGGGGGTGAAAAAAATAAAAAAAAATCACTTGGAGGTTAATAAGATTTCAGATGGAAGAAAAAAGAAATAGCTCAGAGCTGCTGTGTGAGAAACTCTGAACCTATTTATTTCTGTTCTCTCACTTCTTATTTTAATGCATCACAGTTGAATTAGCCTTGGCAGAATTTACAGCCCTTTTGGTCTATTGGGTACGCTAAGTCTTTAATGTCCCAAGTGGTCCTATGATCTGTTAATTACCTTATTGCATGCAAAGCTCTATAGGGCTATTTCTCTACACGAATTCTTTGTCAGCATCAAATTAGTTCTGGGGACCCCTTTGTGTGATGCCGAGCGTCCTCAGCTCCGCACGGGGAGTGTAAGATCCTCCGCTCGTCGCAGGATGCATTCAGCCCTTTGCAGGATGAGACAGCGTGTGAAGTAAATGATCAAAGTGACCCATTAGATAAATCCATGCTCTCATCGTTAACCACCCTGAAAGTTGCAGGGGAATGGTTTACATTTTTCATTTTGTATTCCAGGCACCACGATTAATTTTGACATTCTCTCTCTCGGTAAGGACCGTTCTGGTGCTTGGCTCTGGAGGGCTGAACAGCAGGTAACAGCTGAACTGAGGTGGTAAAACATCCTCTGGTTTCTTCCTAACCCAGAGGAATTGTCATAAGCACGGGGAGGTTTTGAATGAATGGTATTTCTGTAAAGGACGGCCCCATTCAAAGGCGGTAGGTGAAAAGGCATTGCAACAAACAGTTCACAGAGATTTGAGTTTTCCTCATTTATACAATATCTTTCTGCCTGGCAGAAATACCAGTTGATGAGAGGCACTCACTTTCCCACCCCCTAAACCCCATGCTACAGTTTGCTTTTCTTCAGCCAAAACTACTGCCTATTACCTTCTAAAATGGCAAATTTCTACTTCTGCGAGTAGCAAAGATGCCCAGGTTCACGGTCCCCATGGCAGCAATGTCTCCTGGGTGCTCCTTATGTCCTTACAAAGCTCAGTAACTGCAGGGTCTCCGTTAATAACATCACTGCAGTATCGTTTCATCTTTCTTTTCTGGCTGTTCTCATCTGCACAGGGGAAATACACGAAGCTTCTCCTCCTGAGGAACACTCCTTAGGGGAGGTTGGCACTGTATCCTCCACCCTGACCCTCCACCCTCCAGTCCCTGCCAAAGCAAAGCAATCTGGGCTCTTTCTGGTGCCTGGCAGAGGCAGAGGCAAGTGGACGGCTCCCCTCCAGCCCCAGAGGTGGCCATGCAGTTCCTCACCTCTGGTCCCACTCAGCTCACCGGACTGTGGAGCTGTGCCCTGAGTTCATCGGCGAGGTGGCCCTCCACAAAGCAGCATTCAGGGCAGCGGCACAGGGGTCTAAAGCCCTGTAAGACCTTACAATTCGTTCCCCAGGGTAGCTATAGTGGTGGCCTGTGCTTATCCCTGCTCCTCCACTCTCCTGCAACTGGGTAAACGGTCCCCACATCTCTCGGTCATAACATTATTTTGTGCAACTGGCACATCTCTGGTCTGAGGGTCTCAGAGCTGTTTATGATCTGCAGGGACTGGGTTCCCACAGGATCCCTGCTGAGGTAGGTGAACATAGGAGTCCATCCCTCAGACGCTGCGTGAGCCCAGATTTTCTAGAGGATGAGGAGAAACTTCAGTTACTGCAGCCTGTCCCACCATGCCCCATCCAGCTGCCCCCTCCACCCCGGGCTCCCTCCAGCCTGGTCAGCAGCTGCAGCAGCCCCATCCCCTCATCTGGATTAGGAATCTGATTCAGCATCAGATTAAATACATGTTCAGTTAAGGCACAGGGGTAAGAATGCACTGTAGGGTTTTGCTGAGCCTGAAAGAGGATGCTTTTAAAAAGTCACTGTATTTAGGCCATAGAAAAAAAAAAAAAAAAGCCTACCAATCAGAGAAAAAAGGGGATTATAAATAGGAATCAAAATAAGCTGTCATTTCTTCATATGTCTTATTCCTTCAAAAAGCCATCCCTGATATCTCCCTGGCCAACTGCTTGGGCTGGGCAGCTCATTTTGGCTGCGTTTTCACATTTTCTTCTTTTTTGGGGTTTCTGGTACAATGTCTGGAAGTGGCAGGATAGGGACGTTACAAAGACACAGAAGGAGCAGGGACAGTCTTCTGCACTGCTAAGTGAGCACCACTTTCAATAGCACGGCGGTACCTAAATGTGCCCTTGATAAGCAGAACTTGCTAATGCTGTCCCTGGTGAGCAGCAGTCGTTACCAATCACAATTATTAGGCTAACTTGGTTTCCAGAGAGATGTCCAACTAAAGAGATCAGCTTCTTAAAGCTCTGCAAATTTGTTATCACTACCTGCAGATGGGGAAACGCGATGCCCGCTTGGCTTCTTACTGCTTTTCCCAAGGTGGCTGCTGTCGGTCAGCGGTTGGGTCGAACCAACCTGCTCTTTTCACACCTTCTCGGGCAAAAAGAAGGCAAATGGTTGCGTTGTAGCTTCAGGAGAGAAATGGGGCGGGGACCCCAACCTCCCGACACCCCATGCGTTGTTGGAGCTGCTACGCTGGTGCCGTGACCATACGTTTTCTTCTCTGTGTTGGCTCCTTGCCACAACACATCACGCCTGGTGCCATTACCATAGTGATGGGTTTGCGCCAAATGGGAGTTAAATTATACCAGGAATAGAAATGGGTAGGATTTTGCTTGACTTTCCTTGAGGGAAATAATAACTGCAGCAGCATTCATAATAACAGTATTTGTACAAAGTTAAATACTGGATTCAGTGCTCGTACATACAAAGAAGGACTATTTAATTCCTTAAAAGGAGAGGCCAAAAGCATTTCTTTTAGTAGTGAATCTGGAGTTACAGAGCTGGTATGAGTTTTATGGCTAAAACTGCAGACATCTTCTTCTTTTTTTTCCTTCTGAAATATATAGCAAGAGTATTGAGGTCAAACAAGTGTGGGTACTAATGAGCCCTTCACAAATGTGGTGGAGGACCATTTAACAGGATACTGGGAGACGCTGAGAGAAATGACTTCTATAATCATTTAGAGGCTCCTCGGAAGGAAAAAAGATAAGTCTTAATTAGCTAAACTCATAAGTATAGACAAAGGAAGAAGCATATATATGATGCAAGAGTAAACTGGACAGGGTAAACAGAAGGATTAGAAAGAAATTCACAATGTATAATATCACACTTGTGAAGTTATTATGAAGATAAGTTTTATGCTGACAGGAAGGTCAGAGGAAAAGATGTGTGGGTGCTGCAGAATCAGAGCATATAATGGTAGCAAACTTTATCAGAGATGGACAATAAACTGGTTCTCTAGTACCAAAACTAAATGAAGGGTATGTTGTAAATGAGACACAGTCATTAGAGAGACAAGGGCAAGAAATACACAATTAAAGAATGGGAAAAAAAAGAAAACAAAACCAAAAACCCACAAAACCCCAAGGTGGAGATTCTTTGGAGGTTTTCTTTGAAAAGACCATGTTAAAAAATAATGTGGCAAATGTGAGTCTTGTCAAAGCTGGATTAAAAGAAGGAACTACAAGTATAGTCAGCTCTGCACCAATATGCAAAAGAAAAGACAAAAGGTAGAAAGATGTAACCCCAACTATGCAGACATGCTCCAGGGTGTATTAGTTGTACTACAGGAGGATGTACAGAGTTACCCAGAGGTGGGTGTGAAGAACAATAAGACAAATGTGGCAGGACTGAGCACTGGACAGTCTGCCAGTACGAGCTACGTTTTACACTGTGAGCCTGACAAAATGATAGGAACGTAAGAAGATAAGAATAATGGAATTTCTCATGCATTGGTTTTCTTAAAATATTTCCTAAATGTCCTGGCAAGGTGAGCATAAACACAAGGTATGATAGTGCTTTACTGTGGGCTTTGCCCACTCAGTTAGTGTGTTTTGTTGGAAACAGAAAAAAATATACTTCTGCAGCTATGAATCTAACTTTGTAAGGGTTGTAAAAAAAGATGAGAAGTGTAAAAATTATACCACTTATTTGCACACACCTGGGATGTCATGAAGGAGGTATCACACCACATGACTGAGAAACTGGATCCACTGACTCCTTCTGGCAGCTGTATTGATGGCAGTGTCTAAAACTTGGTGGAGAGCTTTTGAAAGGATTCTTTGGCTCACCCTGCCCTGTGCTTGTGCCCCCTGAGACAGTCAGTGCCTGATGATGACTGTCTCCTTATGGTTGTGTCATGGGATTGACACAAACTGGAAACAGGGAAAGCCAGGAGTAGCACCACTGGAGGGTCTCACGCTCCCAGCCGTGTTACCGTGCTGCACGTTCACAGCTGTTCCCTTTTCTCCTGGCCTAGCGATTGGACTCGCTGCTTCAATGTCTTGAAACTCTGTGCTCAGCAATTCATATTTTGCTGGCTGGCACAATTTGCTCCAGCCTTATCCTCAAAGCCACATTTAGTAGCCTATGCAAGGTGCACCAATGTCTGATTTGTAAACAAAAGCGCAGCGACTGTCAAGCCTTTGTTTGGATCATAACCATCAGCCGAGTGCTTTGGGGGTCCAGGCTTCCTGCTGTGCCCTCCTTTTTGAAAGGGACTCTGTTAAATTATATATGTGCTTGTATAAAAATGGCAGGCGTTCGCTGCAAGCTGGGTTAATAAACAGGCGTATTGTACAGCTGCCTCATTCACGCTAAAGGGTAAGTCACCTTGTCATGCGGAGTCGCCGAAAGCCAAAGCCAGGGCCACAGGGGTCAGCTTGGGCTCCGTTCTTCCTGGGGATGGAGCTGGCTCGTGGGCTTTCTGTTCAGTTTTGGGTACGCAGTTTGCAATTGCAGTCCTGGGACTGTGATTCAGGGGTGGGATTTTTATTCTCTCCCCCCTCTCCTATGCAATGGCGTGTTCATAGCCGTGTCCAGGCTGTTCAGCTTTGCCACTCTTGTCTCCTTCACTCTTGTCTTTCAGCTGGGCAGGGGTTCTCCCACACTCCACCCACTCTGTGCGCAGGTCCAGGAGCTGCACTGCAAATGCTGATCGTGGTTGTTTTTCTGCTTCTTCTGCCTTCCTGATGTTTCCACAACCACACGTGATGGAGGCACTTGGTCCCCTATAGCAAACCTCTGCATTTGACTCACGCCATTCAAAGGATTAAAGGCAAGTTATAGAACAGCTCCCTTTCCCCCCTCCCAGATCAAGTAGCCCAATATGCAACCCCCCCGCCTGCTGATTTTTTGGGGGATCATTCCACTGCCTATCTATGGGCTGCACACAGACAAGGTCACATCCAGCCTCAAAGGAATAGGCAAAGAAGGTCAGGAAGCTTCTCACTGTCTTTGGCAAGCCATCGAGGTGACCATACCACACATCTGTCTCCTCCAATTCTGTCTCGCACCCAGTCAGAACCCACACTGTGCCCCCTCCACCCCTCTCCGTCGATGGAGCTGGGGCTGGCAGGCACCCGGCGCTGCCGCTGAGTCTAACTGGGAGAGACAGCAATCTCAGGGTATTTGGAGGCTCCCGTAGTTAAGAGCAACACAAATGCTTTTTAATATCTCTATATCATTCTGATTAACAGCTGGGGGACATTAACGTAGATAGAGTCTCTGCATGGCAGAATGAGCTGGAGCAAAGGCAACAACAAAACCATCTTTCTCGTATTCCTAAGCCCCCACCGGGGGTGGGTGGAAGTGCTAAACTTTTTGGTACTTGGGAAGAGGGAAATGATGATAGGAGAAGGAGAGTGTCAAAGCAATATCCTCCATTTCCAACTCCTCCTCCGACTTTGTACTCCCCTCCGCCGCCTCCTCCCCACACACACACTCTTCAGCATAATCTTCACGAACTTTCAGACTAAAAAAACCGAGCTGTTCTTCAAAAAGAAGTAGCGGGGGGTTCTCCCCAGTATTATGGTACCATGCACAAAGGCTGGGTGTGCGCACGCTGGTTTGCCATGGCAGCAGGGTTTGGGAAGAGAAGGCTCTGCAGGCTGGGAATTCTCTTTGGAGGAACAAAACTGACGAAGTTCAGTTCGAGACTCCCACGGTCACGGCAAACAGACCAAGGTCAGAGGGAATGTGTCATGCTTCAGGTCTCATCAGCAATCCTTTAAAGATACTTTCTCTCTGGAATGCCGGAATTTAATCTTGAACATTAGTGCAACTAATATGGGATAAAAGTGTTTACTCTGTACCTTGTGTTGATATTTTGACAAAATGGAGGTGCTGAGCGCAGAGAATAAAATACTTTAATGAGCAAGAGAAATAGTTGTTCTTTGTTCTACACCTCCCTAAATTAAATCATTTCCTTTCAGTTTGCTTAGACCCTGAGTGGGAAAATTGCTGAAAATGGACAAGACTATTAAAGAGAGTTATAGCTGGCATAAACGGACCTTCGAGGAGAGAAATGATAGGACTGTATTAGAAAAATAGATCTTACTGCAGCCCAGTGAAAAGCAACAGTTTGGGTTTACAATGTAATTTGCAAAACCTGCAGGTGATTGCAGGAATACAGACAGGGTAAAAAAATCAATGATGTGAATTATTAAAAAACAGAGGGCCAGATCCTCCATTAACATGAACTGGCCTGGTCATTAGCATCTCTAGGATATGTAGAGCGCTACAAGTGAGTTTAGCAAGACAATTTTGAAGGGCAATACAAGGATGAGACAAAAAACTGTCTCATTATAATTTGGGATGAGTGTAGTGTTCGTTAGTGGTGAAGTTGGGAGTAAATCATTCTGACTATTACAAGAACAAGCTGAAAATTCCCTTAAGCCACTCTGCTCCATCATATATATTGTATGTGGCAAATCTATTACCAAAAACAGTTTGAAACATGTTTTGAAAGGCTAAAAATACATCCTTGGTGCTATTTGCTACTAAACCCTAAAGCAAGGTTTCTTGACATCATTCAGGATTCAGAGAAAAGCATTTGAAACACCTGAAATTACCTTAAGACAGTCATTCTATATTTGAAAGTTACCTAAGTGGAAATCTAGGGGTTTTCAGTCAATGGAAGATTTGCTTCTGATCTCAACACATCCAAGAACCTGCCCTAAGGTAACATTCCCCACTGTGGGCACCCAGCAAGGCGGTAGGTGAATGGTAGATCCTCGTGAAGCTGAGACTTTCCCCTTCCCTCTGGGATGGAGCCACAGGGATGCTCTTTCCAAAGAGTTCAGTTCCCCTGATTGTGGTCTGTGGATCAGTCCTAATTGTGGTTGTTCAGTTTTTCTGAAAATCTGGGAATCCACTTCAGAACCCAGGGTGGCTGTGGGATAATTGCCTGGAAATAGAGTGGAGTTTCTTGGAGAAAATTCACTGGTTCCTTGGTGAAGGGCTGATTCTTCCCTGCTCAAGTTTTTCCCAGCAAAACTACCCTAGATGATGCCATCTGCAGAAGTGGGGATGCACCTCTTCCCCGGGGCAGCCACAGGCACTCAGAGGGTGGGACTGATCACTGTTTCCCCACAAAGCGCATGGCAGAGAGCTGCTGCTCTCAGCGGGCTTCGCCTTCAAACGTAGGAATGGAAACTCCCCAGGAGCTGCCAGGCTGAATTCAAATTAGAAAGCAGCGCCAAGCCAGCTGATGGAGCGTGAGAGGACCGTCGCCGAAAATCCCTGGGCACCAACACTCCTCTCCTTTCTACACACCTTGGCCGTCACCACCCACCCGTTTGTCATCATCACAATTTGGAGGTAGGATTAGTCTGGGATAGGTTTGATAGCCTCGGCACGCTCTATATTCAGGGGGATCAGACAGTAACATCCTCTTATTTCTCCACAGAGCCATTGTCAGCAGGTGCTCACAGTCATTTTGGGTTATATAGTATCTGGTCCTTTTTATAGTACAGACTCATTACATTGATAATTAATCCGATAATGCCTATATGTCTGCTGTTATCTCCGAGGAACATGCAGCCTGAGCAGCGAGCCATTAACACACCTCACCACTCATTGTCTTACAGCAGCGATGAAAGCTTCCCTAAACTTCACTCACTCTCCTTCCAGCCAGACTTTACAGTCAACGTGAGATTATACCCAGGTGGGTTTTTTTTTTAAAATGTGATTTTTCAATTATGGAGCCAAGCCTTGTTCTTGCGACTGGTGAGGGTTTCCCCAGTCCAAGCGTATGGGACCATGGGCTGACAGAGCAGTGAGATGTCCCGCTCCTTTGGCTTCTTGCTCGAAGCAGAGAGGGCTTCTTGCAGCTCGAGCCCTCACCAACTCTCTGAAGTAAAGCGCTGCATCAGGCAGCCCGCCTGGGCAGGGGGCACGTGGGGATACGTGGCAATCCACATTGGTCTCAAGCTGCAGCCCCACGGACTTATTTCATGCCTCACAAATATTTAAAAAATTAAATCCTTAAAATTAAGAAAATCCAGCCTCGGGTGAGACCTTCAGCAGGGTACCCCTGATCCTCACCGGGGAAAAAAAGCTATGCCTGTGATTGGCTTCAAGAAAAGCCCCGGTCAGGACGAGCAGCCCTGTGCCAGGTCAGCCAACCCTGCAGGGAAGAGGCTTTGTATCTGCCACAGATTATGAGTTTGTGTTTTCTCATTTCCATGGGTCTGAAGGAATCGGTGAGTGGGAGGCCTTCCCTTTGGGTCTGAAAGATGCTCTTTGCCTTGTGTTCCTCGTGCCGTTATAAAGTCTTGATACAGGGAAAGGAAACAAAAAACAGCCTTTAGAAACAAGGTGAGGGCAGCACGGAAGGGATTTCTGCTGAAGCAAATGAAGCCATGCCGTAGCCAGGGAGGAAAATAAATTGAGAAAAGAAAGAAAGGAAAAAAAAAAAAAACAGAAGGAGCTTTTCGTCTCAATTACAATGTTTTTCTTTCCAGTGGAAGCTGAATCAAGTGGTCTTCAAACAGGCCAGAGAAATAGAATTCAAATTGAAATTTTATATCCCCCTCTCGCACCCCGCTGAGCCCAGCGCGGCGGCTGGAGAGGGCTCTGTCCTGCGCCTCCTGCTCCCACACGGCCGCTCACACCGGCCCTTGCAAAGGGGTCGTACAGCCCCTGGCAGCGAGAAACAACGAACCCTCGTGGCATCACGAGCCTCTGCCTTTCCCTTTAACCTCGAGGTGCTGTTTCTCCATCAATCAAGAAGGAACGGGGCACCAGGCTGTTTTCCTAAAATGACTGTGATGGTTTTTATTTCTCACAGCAGGCAGCTGCCTGACACAAAATGCATCGCAGGCAGAGGTAATCAGGGATCCCAGACCAGCAGCCTAACCACACCAACTAACTTTCTCTCATCTTTCTGCCCAATTACATGCTGTAAAATGCTCTCTCTGAAAGTAATTAGGTTGTCTTGTTTAGTCCCTGCACAAGTGATTACAGAGAGATTCTCGCTCCTGTGAGTTGTGGAATTACTCACAGCAGATACATCCCAGATAAAAGCACCCACTCTACGGCCTTAGTGCACTTCGAGAGCGTATTTGTGCTGTTTGATTTTAAATACGCACCAAAGCTTAAGCTCGTGTCACTTCAATGCATTGCACTGTCCGCACTGCAGGACACCTCTCTGCCTCGGCAGCTCTCAAGAAGCAGAAGAGGACAACTGCCTCGGTAATAAAAAAGGAAAAAAAAAAAGCACCAAAAAATAACACACTATCATTTAAATGTCTGTATTCTCATGGGAGACAGCAAATCTGATTTACAGAGCCATATAGCCAGAGGCTGGTGGATCACCAGTACTCACGGCGATGCCCAGGTGTCCCTTGCTCGCAGATGGCACAAATTGACAGTTTTTGTCCCCACCTCTGATTTGTATCTCGAGACTTAGGAAATGGTGCTGGGTTAATGCAGAGGCAAAACCCAGTCAAGGCGTAGAGAGGGCTGAGCCCAAACCTGCCATTAAATGACAACACGATGGAGTTGAATGGGTGACGGGGTCCGTGCGGTGCCCGGAGCCCGAGGATATGTCTCCCACTGGGCTGTGCCACCGGGTACGTGTGCTCCCGGCCCCGCAGTGACCCAGGGCTGTGCGAGGCTCTTTGCTGGATAGAACTGCAGAGGGGATCGCATGGGCTGTGCTACAGGGAGCCTCATACGTTGCATCTGAGGTGCCCACCATCCGTCTCCCAGTTTAAGTTCTCAGACTTCACAGTTGAGCCTAGAGGACATGAAAAGTAGAGCACAAACAGCACCCAAATAAGGGCAAGGGGTTGGGTAGGACACAATTTCTCGTCTGTTTTATGACTTCATTAATTGTTAGATTTGTTCCTGACCAGGGATGGCCTAATCCTCCCCCTTCCAGAGCAACGCAGCTCTGCGCACGGGGGCTTTGCTGGCAGCAACCGCTTCCAGACTGCGTCTCGCTGCAGGGCTGTGCATGCTCTGCTCTGTAATCGTTGCTGAGACTCTGTTGACCAATGTATATACTTCTGAAATGTAAAGCTCTAAATACGATCCTGGTTGTTCTCCAGTCACTCTCCTTCTCTTTCTATCCCGTAAACTTCCCCCTTACCACCACTTTCCTGCATTTCACCATCTTATGTCAATTTTAAAGGGTTCCCCCAGGAACAATTTTATTATCCATGGCAGAATAGAGGCAGATTTAAATGCGCTCGGTCGAAGCTGTCGCTCAGATTCTCAGAACAGCCTTTCTTCCACCACAGGGCTGTGGGTTTCGTTTACATGGTTCTCCCCGAGGGCCCGACTGCAGGGAGCCAGCGGTGGGATTTGAGATGGAATTAGGTAATACAGGGCTCTGCTGTCTGAACATTATATAGTGCCTTTTTTCACAGACACACAGACTTTAAAGGGAAGGAGGGGAAACCCTATTTAATCGGCCAGATCATGCATGGCTGTTCAGTACAGCGCTGCGGCTCAACCCTGGGCGGTGATGCGGGAGTGAGGCATGTTTCCACACAGGTCCCGGGATGCTGTAGGACTTGCAGCACTCCCAGACCCCCTCTGCACCACGGAAACCAGCAGCGAAGCTTTGCAAATGCTGCCTGTGCTGCGGTGTAGCTGGTGGGAACCCATCTCTCATACCGCCTTTTTCACCTAGTCTGAAGGCTGGGATGAAATAACCCGAGGACCAAAGGGGAAGGCAATAGGTACTGGAAGCGCAGAGGCATCGCCAGATACCTTGTGGCTTCAAGTTGGGACATAAAAAGCTGCCGTACCCCTCCGGGAGCATCTGACGTTATATGATGATCTGTTCTCTGCACAGGTGGAGTGTGACGGATGGGGCACGGCTCCTCCCACTGCTGCTCTTTAGGGTAACACGTGTGGCCTCGCGGCGCACGGGTTTGGCTGCCCACACCCCACACTCCATCCTCCATCCCGGTAATCCCTGTGAACACGTCCGAGTGCCCCCGGCTCCCCCGCAGGCTGTGCCCCTTTGGTCTTGTCTCTGCCCGGTCAGTGCTCTGCTGAAAAGACGCCCCTGCTCTGCTGCAGGGGGGAAACAATTTGGAGGCAGGTGAACCGACTTGAAAGTGAAAACTTCGTGATGAATACATTTCCTATGCAAAAGAAGCCAGTTTTAGGGAAATATGTTATCTATTCTACCCTATGTTTGTGCAAAGACTTAGAAAAAAGGTGTTTGATCTTAGCTTTTGGAGGGCTTTGCTGTTTCTCTGTTGGTTTCGTGGTGCTTCCTATGAACCTGGGATTCCTTAACCCCCTGTTACTTCACACAGGCATTCACTGACATGACACAAAGCCCACGACAGGGTCTGATGGGGTATCAGCCCTCTACATATCGTTTACTGACATGACCTAATCCCTCTTCTGCATCTCAGTGTGGTTCATTGGTTTCCCTGGTGTGGGGAAGCTGAGGCAGGCATGTGCCTGGTGTCGTGGTGTGGGACTGTCACCATCACAGCCTGGACTGGATGGCGGGGGGGCAGCCGGCTCACCTGGGTCACAAACACGATCCCATCACTTTTCTTGAAATTTAAAAAAAAAAAAAAAAGGGTGAGGGATAAATTCTTCATTGCTCCATTTAGCATCTCCCCCTCTCTCTCTCTTCAACCTGGAAGAAGGATGAAGAAATGTTTCTCATTTTTTTCAACTTATGTTTTTAAAACCCAGTTCTTTTTTAACTCACTTACATTACAAAGATGTCATCAAATTGGGGGTGGACTGTGGGCTGAATTACCCTATGTTCTTGATGCTTAAAACGCATTGTCAGGCTGTAACCCGCTACAGAAATTTGCTGCAACTCCAAACCAATTAGTGGGCAGCTCTGTCTAATCCGGTGCCATTCATTTGTTAATTTTAATAAACAAGAGCAAATTGTTAGAGAATGTGTTCTGTGCGTTTCAGTCAGGTGCAATATTAGCTGTGCTGGCGGGGTGATGACCAAGGAAAATAGTTCTGAGCACACCTTGCTTTCTGAACTGACATTTCAATTCACTGCTGGCGCAGAGACACAACACGAGCTGGGTTACACAGGGCTTATTGTTCTTGCAGAGCTTATTTTGCCCTTATAGTATTTGACCAGCACAGCGGGTGCCATTTGCTGGAGAAAAGGACTGAAATAACTAAACCCTTGCTGAGCTGAGACTCCCTGGATAAACCGGGAAGCGCAGGCGGCGGTGCCGCTCGCTGCACCCCTCCCCTGGGGGAACCCACCGGGGGGGTCCTTCCTGCAGCCGCAAATCCTCCGAGCTAATGGCTTCAAAGCAGTTCACCTCCAACAGGACCCTCCACTGCCCCAGTGACCTGTTCAGGACGGGGGGTTGTTTTCTTCGGAAGCGGTTCGGGAATCGCTCAGCCCTTGGGTGAGTTATTTTACCTCCGTGCAGGTGCTGCTCCCGCCTCCTTTGGCCGCCCACCCGCTGTCTGCAATCCCGTTTTTCTGAGGTACTGTCTTTTTGCAGCATCTCTGCAGAGGCTGTAAGCGCAGGGAAACCCTGAGTTCACGTAGGACTTTTCAGGTGTTCCTCTATGCAGCAATAAAGCATATATGGGGCCCACAAAAAGCAGTATAAGGCCAATTTCTTTAATAGCAGCAAATCCCCATTGAAACAGGATTCGTTCTAGCAGCTAGATTATGGCTCTATGTCCCTTAAAGTAATAGTAACAGTGATGGGAGGCAGTGTTTTCTTGAAAACATACTCACAGTTTACCAAAGTTGCTTTTCTTGTTTGTGTGTGGGTTTTTGTGGGGAGCACTGGTGTGCGCACAGTGAGGCAGATGCAGATGCAGCTGTAGTGTGCCTGGCACACACACACACGTGCGCGTCGACAGCCTGTGCCCTTCTCACCCCGCCAAAGACAGCATCCCAGCCATCATTTCTCACTCCCGGACTCCAGTGGTGCACACGAAACCTCTCAGTCCTGCTGCGGTTTTAATGGGCCTCGTAATAACTTTTCACAGAAGCAACCGCCGATACCTACAAAATATCGGCTGTTGTAGGGACCCCAATGTTTTATTTCCACCTCCCCTTCATACTCTCCTGCCTTTTCTTGCACTCCCTCCATCAGGTTATTAATATCTGTCTGTGCGAAAATCAGCAGCTGCTTCATCATGTCCATGCGAAAATATTACTGGAAATAAAAAGGCTGAAGAGATGGCAAGTCATCCCTTTTTTATAGGCCGTCACCACTGTGCCGCGTGGATTGAATGCAGCAGGGCAAAGCAACAAAACCCTGGTGCTGAGCAAGGAACAGAATAGATTTTTCTCCCCTTCTTTGTTTATTTAGTTTGAGGAGGTTAGACTGGCATGTCTTGTTTGGTTTGTTTTTTTTTTAAAAAGCTTCATTGTCATTTTTTTAAGCAAGGTCAAGATGCAAAAGTAAGCAGATAATGGGGTGTGTTGCAAGCTGGGGTGACAGCACGGACGTGGAGCATGCACAGATTAATGCCATTTGTATGAGCCAGACACTTTAACATCTTAATTACTCATTTCAGGTCTCAGTGATTACGCCAATTGATCAAAACCATCAGAAAAATGCCTTCTCAAGGGATAACATGGAGCAAGGAGGGAATGTTACATCTTTAAAGGTTAAGTGACTGCGACACTTCCGTGAACTGGAGCCTGAGACAGTTTACGCTGAGCGGCGATGCCGGAGCCCCGCGGGAGCCCACTTCTGCTGACATTGCCTCTTCCTCAGCAAAAAATCATAAACCCACTTTTCTCCCTCTGTTATTCTCTTCCAGACCTTCAGCCTGAGGAGAAAAATGGTTCCTCTGAAGTACCCGTTACTTGCAGCACCAAACCAAAACTCTACTCAAACGAGTTTGTGCAACCTGTAACCTGCTCTCAGCCATTAGTTCCTGACAGCTAACGAGGTTGCGTTGGAAATGCTGGTCCTGCTTAAATGCGTGGAGCAGTCCATATCTCCAAATCATTGCCGTGTGTGTTTGCATCCTCCTTGCAGAGGCCCCGGGGAGCCTCTTCTGTTAGGAGAGCACAGAAACATCCACAGCGCCTCTGCAATGGCAGCTGAGACCCTGTGCAAGGAAACGGCGCCTGCAATAAGCTGCGAGTTGGGGGGGTGACGAGCCATAAGCTGGCACGATGTGGGCGCATTTACAGCCCTGCACGTGTGAGGCAGCTGGAGTCTGCTGAAGGTACTTGTGTGGGAAAGTGTTGGAAATGTTGGTGGGTCAACCGTTTTTGGAAAAAGACAGGTTCAGCTTCCCCTTCATTAATGAATTTGTGAAAACATCCGAAAAAAAGTTGTTTTATTTTTCACTGTTTAGGTACTTTAATTGCTACCGCTATAATTTTGAAATTCCCTTCACCTTTTTTTTTTTCTTTAACATTTATATTTGTAAATTCCCAAAGATGCTCCAGCTCTGCTACAAAAGTTCTGTTTTTCACAGAAGAAATTATCTTGTTCCACTACCTCCCTTCAGCAACAACTTTTTTTCCTGATGGCAGGGGGACATTGTTTTTCCAGTGGGCCAAAACTCCGTAATTCACACAGTAATTCTGCTTGCTGCTATAAAAATAGCCACATCTTCCCAGTGGATTAAGCTGTCTTGCACACCAGACTAGCCAGTCCGGACCTCTGCCAAATGCTATATTTACATTTCCAAACTAGAATCTGTTTCTAATACATTTTTATGGGGAGTTTTGACCCTTTATATTTATTGTTAATGAGCTTTCATCTCTATAATAGCCTTTCATCCCACAGGATCCTGAAGAGTAATTGTAATAACCTGGCATACAAAATATACACAGAAATCAATTTACCCACCATTGAAATGTAGCCACGACTGGAGGGGCTGAGAATAAGCGACTGTTGAGCAGAAACCTGCGCAGTGCTGCAGTGCTGTTCCCATTTGAGTGACAGGGCGAGCTAATTACCTGTGCTGGCTCTGGTCCAGACGAGCAGGGTTCACCCATAGGCCTGCAAAGCGACTTGCGGAGAAGGTATTTAGTGACGGCGAGGGCTGGGGAGCTTGGGGTTTTGGGGTTGCCTGAAGGCCATGGGTAGCAGCGCAGCCATCCAGCGGGGAGATGGTTCTGGTGGAGCCTCCAGCATCAGTCTCTGCAGAGACCTGGTGCCACCACAGCCTTCAAGCAGTGGTTGGAACACTGCTGGCATCGTCGCTGGGCATCGCTCCTCTTGCTGCAGCAGACTGTACCTCCCTCGGCTTTGTGACTGCACAACCACAGCGCAGCCCCGCGTAGTATGAGATTGTCTCTTTTTAACCCCTGAGACTGTGAAGGGAGAGACACCTTGGCCATTTGCAGCTGGCGAGCACTGGCCTTCAATAAGCCGTGCCAGTGGAGGAGGGCAGGGGAGCGGTAGGTAATAATGTCACCGTCAATCACCCATTGCCACGGGGAAGCCTCGGCCCGCGATTCATCTAAAATGCCGCCGCGAGTGGTGTAAATATTTTATTAATGGCTGCCTCGGTTTGCAGCGTTTTCATTATTGCTCACACCAGCAGCGCTCACGCTTTGTGTTATCAGCAAGGGAAGCCACGGGGCGGCTTGTTCCGGCCCCCCAAACCCTGCGCTAACGGGGGCTGCGGCAGCCCCTCCGCCCAGGCAGGAGCCCCCGGCGCAGGGCAGTGATGCGCAGCCCCAGCAGACAGGTCCCGCCGTCGCAGTGGGCTCAGGCTCAGCAATCCTGTCGTGTCGGAGCAGGGCAGGGCACTGGCCACGCCGGGATGAACTGTGCAACCTGCCGGTAAGAGGCTTTTCCATTTCCCCTTGCTCTGCTGTTCCCATTCGCAGTCTGCCTGACAAAAGCCTCTCCAGCACTAATCCTGCCCAGCCTTCCCCAGTGACAAGTTCAGGCGTGATGCCACCGCATTTATCACCTTCCTGTACTTCAACTTGCTGTGGATCATTTTCCAGGATGGAGCAACCCACAACTCATCCAATGACTTGCAGCCACCCTCCCGAGTAAAGTGACATTCCCAATCAAAAGGATTTTTACCTTTTTTGCCCCTTGAAGGGCACCCGCCCAGGTGAGAAGGGGAGCTGAGTCCCAGAGACCCCTGCCTTTGCTGGGCTCTCATCCAGTGCCCTCAGTGGGATCCCTGTAACCCCCCTGCCACTGCATTTAAAAAAAGCAAAGGCCAAAGAGACGGAAGGGAAGAGCCTTCCCTTCCCCCGTCCCCTCCTGTAAGTCATTTTCTCTGGCCTATTTTACAGGAACTGAAAATCTATTAGAGGAATAGCTTAATCCGGTTTGACTGTAATAATTAGGGTGCTTTAAAAAAACCCTGACTAATCGTATAAAATGTGATTGTAGACAGTTCAGTGCATGACCCTTACACTTATCACTTGAGGTATTATTACAAACCAGAAACAGCTGGCAAGCATGGAGGAGGATAAAGGGGAAAAAAAAAAATCACATGCAAAGGGACAGGGACTGCTCCTTTTCTGATCTCGTAACACAGGCACTGGCAGCGCCTTGAGTTTTCTTTCGAACATGGATCCAAAGCATATAGTCACCTCCAAGACCCTGGACAGACACCTATGTTTTCACCACCGGTGTCCCCCACCAGCCGCGGGGTCCTGCGTCAGCGTCTCCTTTTCTCACACTGTTTTTGCAGACAGTCCAAGAGGATTTGAATTAGCGGCAGAGCGATTCCCCTCGGGGCATGCTGCAGTCAGCAGATGTTTGTAGCATCAAGGGGCAGCTTTTCCAAAACAAGACAGGCCGTATTAGTCAAGCAGGATATAGTGCTTTAGGGTCAGTGGGTTAGGACAGAAAAGCAATGCTCGCTTCCATGTCTAGGCTGGTAGCAATCTCTTTTTCTCTTGTTCTCGATCTTTCTCAGGCTCTGACAGCCACAAATTCTCCCTTCCTTTCCCGCGCCTAGGCTAGGGGCAGCTGAGTTCCATCACGGCATCACCACACCTTTAGTAAAGCTACTTTTTTTCCACATGTTCCACCAGTCACGCTGCGGGATTGATGCCTGTTCCGGATGCCTTTGTCCCTGCAAGATGAGGTCACTCATGTACTGACGCTTCTTGCTCATCCCTCACTACCACTCCAGACAGGCCAAACAAATAGTCCAGGCACCCATCTCCTGCACGACTGTCTCAGAAGAGAAATCTACTCTTCCAGTCCCAGTGGTCCACAAGCACGTTTTGGGGAGAATTCAAAATCTGAGCCCATTGCAGCAATCTAGTATAACAGAGAAGATCGCCCAAAGGGACTCATGCCTTAGCAGGGTCAATCACAGCTGAAGAGGTAGGAGATGACTTGACTTGGCCATCACATAAATGTTGGAAGAAGCACAGGGAAGGCTCTTGTTCATCAGTACCATTAAGAGCCAAGACTGAGCCCTCGCCCAGACATTAGCTTGCAAAACCACTGCTCTGTACAGCCAGTCAGGAGCTTTAGACTTCACAGAGAGACGACAGCCAGGATGAGACTGTACTATCACCAATGCGCTACTTTAATCAGCATTGAAAACATATGATCAAACTTGAAGGAGGCTTTTAAAGACTGAAATAAGAAGAAGATGTACTACGCTTTCAATTTTCTCTCTCTCTCTGTTACTGTGATTAAAATACGTGGTTGATCTTGGAAGCTCTACTGCAGCTTGTACAAAAGCCGAAATAACAACTTTCACAGTAATGGAACTTGCAGCTGGAGTTGGGCTGTTTGGTTTCTTTTGCTCTCCCATGAGTCTTCCTTGGGTCTTATTTTTCCCCATTCTACTCCATACAGATTTTGATCTTTCCTTTATTAAATAGGAATGGTTATCCCCACTGACTCACTTATCTAATAATAGCTGAACCTTTTAATTCAAATGATTTGATTCCTGGGGTTTTTAGATTAAAGTAAACATACAGTTAGAGTATTACTGGGAGAGTGGCAATAGAAATACCATGGTCAAATTATCCTGTGACTCAATTCTGCAAAGCACGCTGAATCCCTTTTAATACATTTCACAAGTACGCGGTGGTGACCTCCAACACCAGAGTGGTTTCTCTCCTACAGTAGCTCAATTTCACGACTCTGAATACACTTTTTTTTGGAAGGAAAGCCATCCAAAGGTTTTTATAAAATGTTCTCGAGCCTTTGGGAATGAGCCAATTTAATGCCGGGGTATCATTCCATTTCAAAGAGTTGAAGGACTTGAGGAAACACAATCTGCTTTCTGAACAGTGTGAGATGAATATAGTTGTGGTTTCATTAGAAACCAAGCTGCAGAGTTTGGATACAGAGCTCAACTTTTTCAAAGTTCAGCTGCGGCTCTTAGTTTGTCAGCTGTATTTCCCTGCAGCACTCTTTTTGTAACGACCCTTCTGAAGGAGCCTGCTCCAGCATAGATGAACACTTGCACTGGGAGTAGATGGCAAAGACAACATTGCTGCCAGCCAAAGTTTCTATCATTCGTTGGCCTTAAAATGAGAAGGGAGGGGAGGACCCTCCATAAACTCAAGAACCACCAACAGAAGATCAGCTTGGCTTTAATTCATGTTTTGCTATTTGCAATTGAAAAATGGGCAGGCAGGTAGGGGATAAACCCCCAGTGATTAAAGGGGAAAATGTCAAGCTGTGGAAATGCCTCCTGAAAGCCAGAGCCACCTCAGGACCCGTGCAAAGGTGCAGTCCCCACTGCAGCCACGCTCAACAGCACCAGGAACACAGACATTGCCACCCACCACCTCCCAGCCCACAGCACGGGTCGCCCAAAAAAACCTGCCGGAGCCACAGAGACACTCAGTCACATCTAGCTTTATTTTAATCCCGTCAGAAAAGTTCAAGAATTACACCAAAAAATACTTCAGTCTCTGCTACCTACTGACAAAAAATACACCACAAAATTATAAACTGTTCAGTGGTTTTGCTGGAGTTTTCATTGTTGGTGGAGGGGGTGGTTTGTACATTTTGAGTGAGAAATGAATTTACAGGTGGAAGGGGAAGGAAGAATAGGAAATCAGACAATGGCATTTGGCACTACATTTTTAGCTACACTATACAGTTATTTATCATGATGCCTGTTAGGACTGAGGAGTTCTGCCCTCATTTACACCCTCTAGTGTCTATGTATGCGAAATGGAGGACAAAACTGCCCAATGCGGGGGAAGAAGGGGCCAGTTCCTAATTTCCATCCCAGTCTAGCGACAAATCTGAAAAAGCAGCCTTAGTCAAATGTGAGCCTTGCCCTCCCTGTGCTCTCTGCTCCTGTTCTGACTCTGTTCAGTCTCACCCTGCCTGCACTACTGAGGAGCAGAGCCGCTTTGCACCAACGGCTTGCAGCTCTGAAAAAAAGAGAATCTTTTTTTTTTTTTTTTAATCCCACCACTCTGCACTAATTGCACATGCCATTTGTGGGGAGAGGATGTTTTACATTGGCCAGGACTGGATCAAGATTGGGGTCTGGTCTGTGTTTGCAAGCAGAGATTTGATGGGACCCTTATACCCTGAGAGCATGCTACGGCCATCCCTCTCTAATTACCTGGAAAGCCATTAAATACTGAAGTATCTGAAGCTGAAGGAGGGAAGCAAGAGCATCCCATTTCATGGGATGAAAAGTTAGAGACTTAGTTAGTTTCTCTAACTGAAACTAACTTAGTTAGTTTCTCTAACTGAAAAGTTAGAGACTCGATACTCTTCTATACTATCACCAGTCTTGAGAGGCTCCTCAATTAATAATGGCATTTCTTTGTCTCTTGGTGACCCTCAGGAAAGAGGTCCCAAAGGATGAAGCCTCATGTAAATTGCCATGCAGGAAATCTGTGCCAGAAGCAGAAATAAAGCTCTGATCTCCTGATTCCCAGTCCCGTGCTCAGAAGTATATTCATGATTTCACTATAGCAGCCTCTGTCCTGTCCATTCTGCTCCATATCCCAACAGCAACCAGGATTTCAGCCTCAGAGCCCAGCTGAGATCACCAGCACAGTGGCAGCTCTCTACGAATGCCTAGATCTTTCTGGATTAACCTAGGCCACTGTGCAGGGGTGTGTGTGCATGTGTGTTTGCATGTGTGTATGCTTGAGGGAGGAGGGGATGCTTGTATTTCTCTGTCAGCCAATGAACACTGATGCTAGATTCGATTTGACAGCAAAATATCCCCCCTTTGGCAAGCTAAACAACATCACAATGTCTCTGTACCAGGTTCTTTCTACCCCTCTCTCTAAAGGGTTTCAGCTGTTCCTTCACTGCATGTGACTTCTCTGTCACAGCTTTCCAGCAATGATAAAACTTTGTGAGATTCTCTTTGCTGCTTTTATCCTCTCTGGCTGTTTATCTAATTTGCTTTTTTTGTTTTTTAATTTCTTTTTCTAACAAATAGTTAAGCAATGATTTAAAAATATTTTTACATCGTAAGATACAGTCAACATCAAACATGCCTTTGTACAAGAGCTCGACTCGGTTACAAATCAACAAGAACAATGCACGAAAAGAAATATCCATTAAGATGACTCCTGCACTTGGGTTTTATTTATTCCTCTCGTGCTGTTTTCACAGCACCCTCAGCTACAGCAATGCAGTATAGACATGGTGTTGTCCCCCCACCCTCTTACTCTGCCCATCATCACTCGTTAACTTTAATGACCTTCTGTCTTGGCAGCCTTGGCTTCGTGGTTTACCGATCCTGAAGACAGCCAGGGCGATACAGCCCGGGAGCTGGTCTGCTTGGCCATGCTGTAGTGGCTGATGACGGTGTAGAACCTGCCCCGGGAGTTGGAATCCTGTGCGGAATAGTACGCATCCAGCGAGGCCGGGATGCACCGCTTGTGCTGGAAAGGGGAAGAAAGCAAGAGAATAAAGAGTGGTCCCATCACTCTCAAGCTCTCGCTTTAAAACTCTCAGGGTTAGGTGTCTGCATAGATGACGTTTGACTCAGACTTGCTGCAGTGAGAGCATCTGCTGCGCAGCCCCGACTGCCTTTCAGCGCCGTGGGAATGCACAAAGTTTAGAGTCGGGCAGCAGCCTTCAAAACCTGTTGCTATTGGCAACCCCGGTTGCAGGCTGATTTCATCCATGGATGGGAAATGAGGACTGCAAAATGAAGGTCTGACTGGTTTGGTACGTTACTGGCATGCACAGAGGCCGAGGCCCCTTGCTGGAGTCCTAGCAGGGCTGGCTGAGCAGCTCTTATCACGTGCTGGACCGAAAGCTCTGTAGAGTGAAGTCCAGAACTAATCCTCAGACCAGCAGAGGACAGGCAGAGGCAGAGTAAGCTTCTGACGTGCTGCTCTGTTACAGTGTGTTATCTCTGACCTCGAGGATGACCACCTTGGTCGGGGATGGTAGGAAGCGTAGCCCAACCGGCAGCCCTTGTCAGAGCTTCTTGTCTGTGCAGACACTGCCCGTGCATCTCCGCTGGGCCAGGGCAGACACTTGTGTGCTCAGAACTGCACAGACAAAACAATTTGCTTTGCAACAGCTGTAAAAGAGCAATGAAATGGTAACGAATGTTGGACTGGTTGGGATTCATGGGAGTCGAAGTAGCACCAAGGACACAAGGGGCCCCAGGTATAATTATTAAATTATGAGACACCCCAACTTCCAGTTTAATGTGACGAGCTGAAATCTGAGTCCAAAACCTTTAATCTCTTCAGAAGTTCAGGTCTGGATCTGATTCTGAAATTCATGACTCTATCCTAACTTCATTTTTATATAACCTAAGAGAATAATTCACAAAGACTAATACACCAACATCCTTACTCCATTTTCCAGCCCACAGACTACTCGCAGTGTGGTCAAGACTCCTGTGAGTTTATGAGTTTATTCACAGTAAGGAGTAAGTGAACTATTTTGCAAACTTTTGTTTGTTTTTTTTTTTTTAAATCTCAACAGACCAGGCAAATAGTTCTCTGTGAATATGCAATATAAAATCACTGAGCAGCAGGGCTTTAGCAATTAAGTTATATGGTTTTGTTCTTGATAGAGGGTCAAAAGCACCTTAAAACGAACTACATGGGCAAATTCGTATTTCTTTCACAAAGGACACATGTGCCAGCACTCTGGGAGTTTGCTTTGCACTAAAATGTATGCCAGTAAACCTCAGTCACTTGAACGTGTGGGAAGCAAATGCGGGATTCCAGCTGCAATAAATCCATTCACAAATATGACGGATTGTTCCTGAACATCTGTCTGTAGTGTTCACCAAATGCTAATCCCAACAATTTCAGTGTAACAGTAGCTGACGGGGGCAGATGCAAGTCCACATTTCCCATAACACTTTTCCCCTTTCAACACATTCTTGCCAAATGTTCTGTTTGGCGTGGTCAAAAAAGCAGACTAGACTGTAACCATGTAGTGAATTAGAGTCTATCATTATCTCAGGCAATTCATCCATCTGAAGTTTCTTACCTTATAAACAAATCCATCTGGGCAACTGTGGTCGTAAGTAAAGGCTTTGTACACCACAAGAAACACTATGCAGGCAAGGAATGCAAGAGCCAGACTTATGAGAATAGTGACCTACAAAAGAGGGATAATGTTACTCTACATATGTTAAAATGGCATATGAGCAACCTCATAATTAAATGACTTATAGTAACAGCCATGCTAACAGACTGCAGTCTTCACTCCACTGTGCAGTACTTAACTAAGCATGGTAATTGAATGAATGCTAGATCCAATAGCCTTGAATTCTCACATCATTTCCATCCCCCGCAGACCTTCGGGAGTGCACATTCCTGTGTTTAACCCCTTGCAAATGTATGGGTTTTACTGAGGCATTTGGAGTTCTCGGTGGCTTTTCGTTCCCATGCTCTCAGCTGTTCAACCAACAGCATCATCTGTTGGCTCAGCAGGATCCACCAGCAGCCAGAGTCCACATTTGGGGTCTAATCTGTGCAGATAAACTGCCTCATAACCATGGCGACATCCCGCTTTTCTGATAGCAGAGGTAGCTGAGCAGGTAGGAAGAATGAAGCCCTTGTAGCACACATCCCTTTGTGCCTTCTGGGCGATGTGACAAGGATAAGTTGTACCTTGCAAAAGGGAAGGCGGGAGAAAGGGAATCCTTCTCTATTTATCACAGCTGTAAAAGGAGAATACCCCAACCACCGACAAAGGCCAAGCATGCAAATCCTGCAGCATGTCCAAGAGCAGATGCCAGTGCTGGTGGAACCAGACGAAATACCCTCTTTCAGGCCCAATTATTCCCCCTCTCCTCATTCCCAAGCAGGTTCCTTTGCTGCACCATTCTGTTTCTCTGCTGTAGCTCCCTTCTCTCCAGTCCTTCCAGGTCCCCCGTAAATTGTGCATTCAACAGCAAGTTTCCTGGCTCCATCCACATGTCTGGACTAAGGCCCCGATCCTTGATTTTAGCTGCGCTGTGCCCTCCCTAAGGACTGAGCAAGGGTCCCAAACGCACTCTTGTTCTCCCCTTCCCCAAAGGTTTCTTGGTCCCAGCTGGCAATTCAGCAAAACGCAGCATAAAAGGCTGTGAACTTCTACTGCCTAAATTACAGCAACCCATCCTGTCAGGACTGTTGTCGCACACTGTTCTGGATTGGCACGAAAAGAATATCATAACCCCTGGGGCTCCAGTGTTACCATGCAAACTAGAGTTCCTAATCAAATGAACTCACTTGCAGAGATGATGGGGGTGGGGAGGGGGCACAGCAGTAGGGGAAACATTTAAAGCTGTTGCACAGCCAGCAGCATGGGCAGGGAGCAGTAGCAGCAGCTCCCCAGTTTCCTCTGGCTCGCTGGGACTGGGCACCAGCAGCTCACATTCTGCAGGATGGGAAAGGGGCTACAACGTTCTTGTGAGCTGTGAGAGCTCACGCTGAGGAAGTTCCTACAGCAGAAGTTTTAGGTCAGGCATGGGTTTACAGGAGGGATAGTGATCAAAGAGGTTTTTTCCTACCTACAACCTCAACCTGTTTGCTTCTGAATCCCACTTTCCCATCATGGTACCAGAAGCCATGCCCAGGGCTTCATATTTTCCCTGGTCACACCAAAACCCATCTACTGAGAGAACGGCAATGGTAGGACATGGCAGGGACCGTGTGCCTGCCCCAGCTAACGCCCCTGCCTGCAGGCATGCTACCACAGTACCACGCATGTGTTCATCCTCCAAAATGTGCCGCCAGCCCAGTATCAGGGCTGCACCTACCCGTACTAAAGGCAATCATTATCATTTACTGCCCTAGCAAGGAAGAGCCACAAAATTTTCAGCTCTATCTAGTCACTCAGGGTTCATCCACCCTTTTGCTGTTACAGTTGCGTCACAATCTTCTTTATTTTGTTGCATGGGTGTTCAAGGAAATTGAATAGTAGGTACAGGCAGAAGTTTTCCTCTGCTATGATATAGGAGACTGGTGATGGTAGAAAGCGGGGAAACAGAGATAATTCCTACAGTATAGTGGACAGGCTTGTCAAGAACAGCAGCTAATAAAGAGCAAACTGGCCACATCCCAGAATTCATCAACATAGTATTATTAATATAACAATGATATTACATAATATTAGTAATATTATATCAATAAAGATATACTAATTGCTTAATATTGGTTCACACTGAATTTTGCTCTATTTCTTTCCTGCAGTCATCATAGCAGCTGTAATTCTGAGAACCTGTATGATATGCAATCCCTGCACAGACTCAAAGGGGCCACTGTAATTGCTTGCAGTGCAGGAAAAGAGTTCTCACCCTCATCAATCCTGCAGAAAGATGCACTGCCTGGTGAGATGTATTCCTACATCACACACAGCACATTGGGACTATTACTCAGAGAAGGTACAGCAGCTCTGGCAATGCCACCTGCAATGCTGGAAGATCCAGAGCTACAATTCTGGTGGCTGTTTGAAGACAAAAAGAAAGAGTGAAGGTAAATCTGCATGTGTGGTGTTAAATCTGAGCCGCCACATCCTGTTCAAAACTCAGGAAAGAGAGCGCTGAGGAGTCTGTATCTAGCAGGAAAGATTTATAAATTCATTGTTAAGTAAGAATATTTTAGAATAAAGTGTAAAAAGGTAGCAAGATTGGGGCTAACAGGCGTTTCCAGTGATGAACAGTTCACTGAAGCCCCGACCTGCCTTTTAGAATAACTGCTCATATTAACCTCCTCCTTGGGGCCCAATCTGCTGCAAAATGGGCCAATTAAGCAAAAGGCAGCTGCAGAGGGAGAAGCACTTACTGCTGGATCTCATCAGAGAACATGTGTAAGAGAGTCCTGGTGTGCTGAAAAGGTAGCTGGTAGAAAAGGAGTACAGTTGTATGAATTGCACTAGTCTGACGAAGAAAATATGGGTTCCACCTCCTCTCCATCAAAGCACACTTGCCTGCAAGTTTGAATAGAAATATTTCAGACCAGCTTTATGGTAGCCGATGGGTTCCCAACCTGGGGAAGCCTTGTCCCTATTCATAGAGGGAGAAGTCTCAGTCGGATTCAAGGGAGATGGAAATGAAATTTGCCATGATTTCTGCCCCCAAAAGAAGTCATATTACAGCTGAAAAAAATGAAAAGAAGTCACTTTGAAAAAGTATAATCGCCAAGGAGAGACTTCCCGGATTAAGTGTGCCAACTGTTTCCATACTGTTTCAACAGAAAACCTGGGAAAAAAGACACCCCTGCAAAAAGACCTATCACAACCCAGCTCTGGCAGACCAATGTGGAAGAACACTTCCCCCTGTAGAACAGATGTTCATCAACTCTTCCCCATTTAAAAAGGGAGCATGTTAGGCCTGGTACTTCCTCCAACAACAATGTATGTAGTAATACAAAGATGACAATGACACAAGTCTCCTTTGAGGTTAGTTTGAAGGCAAGACGTGCATCTCGCTCTACCAAAGCCAATACTTAGAGGGCAGCCCTGGCTAGAAATTCAGAAAATTAATTTGGTTGCTCTGCCCTGAATACAATGTACAACGAAAAAAGAAATCTTGCTTGGGTTAAGCTGAAGGAACAAACTTGTGCTCAGGGCAAAGGAAGAGACAAAGGGCAATGAAGTTACACCGAATGCCATCTGGGAATGCATAGAGTGTAACTTAGTGACAAAGTACCTCTTGATCCTGAGCAATATGAAGCTGCTCATCCTCTAGCTGTCTTTAGTAAATACAACCTTCATCGTCAGGGTCAGCAAAAGCTGCACACCAGCAGAACGCATACACCCTGTGCTACGATTCCTCCCGCCCTAATGTCTACCTGGTTCCTTTCTCCCCCTCTGCATCCCCATTTGCTCCATCCCAGAGAGATCCATCAGGGCTGACTGCACCCAGAGAAGAGGCTGTGAAAGGAGAATATCCCTCAATGGTGGGATGTCTCTCTCACCCAAAATGCCTTTGTTTCTGCCCTCCCCAGGAGTTGCCACTAAAGTTGCTCTGAAGGCTTCTCACTCTGAGTCAGTTAAAATGTGCGAGTTCTTCCTTTAGCCTTCAGAAAAACAAAGAACCAAGCTGTCTGGAGCGAGAATGAACATCTCTTCTTTTGTTTAATCCCACGTACATGCACAGCCTATGGAAATGACCATCAGTAATATGATTTGACTGGTTCCTTTCCTCTTGTCTGCCCACTGAGCCCCTAAAAATAATAAATTCCCCTCTGCTCTGTCGCTCCGCTCCAGCAAAGCGCTGACACCCAATTCATTACCTCCCAGGAGCAGGTCCCTCCGCTGAGCTCTCCCCTCCTCCGGGGTGTAATTGAGCCCATTCTCACCTCCCTCCTGCGTTTCATGCACTTGCAAAATTACAGCGTGACACAATATTACACATGATGATACATAGTGTAAAATTGCTCTTGGATGAAATGTCATGTAAGACATTAAAACCCAGAGGAAAGGGAAGAAAAATCCACGCCAGAGCTAAGATCCACCTCTCCAGCTATTCCAGAGCATACAAAGCTTCATTAACATTCAAACACCAAAAAATCACAGAGCTGCAATACCTAATAAACCTCCACTTTTTTTTATGATTAACATGAACCTTGGCAGTCTCTAAGCAATATAAACACTCACAGAGGGGAAATAAAATTTAGTGAGCAGATAAAACCTAGAAGTGCTGCAGGCATGAATCTGTCACGTGTGACTGCTCCAGTGGGTAAAAGAAGGAAGGGGGGGGATTTGCCTGCCCTTTCCCCAAAGCCTTATATGATTCCCAAAGGTTCCCTTCAGAGGGGAGTGTCTGCTGGAATGGAGAAGTAAGAACATCATTACCACACCAAAAAACTCCCCATCCTCCACAAAACATGGAAAGAGGCCCTTAACGTCCGTGAAAGATGATGTCAACAACAGCGCACTTGGCTTGGTTCCTCTCCACCTTTCCCATCGATGAAGCACATGTGCATTTTCACAACAGCACCAATAAAAAAAATAAATATATCCTTATCAGGCAACAGGACATAAGTTGCCACTAGGTTTTGCTCCAGTGAGATGATACCTAATTGCAATGGTGTTCCAGGTAACCTGGCTTTCATGATGTCCATCAAAGTCTCCTTCTTACTCTCTGATTTCAACTGCTGCCTGTGATTTTTTTTTCATCAAAAAATCCCTTTTTCCCTCTCTAGAGACAATGAAAAGCCTTATTTAAAAACAAACCAGAGAACAATGCCACATCCAAACAACAGGGCATTCTTTTGATAGCCTTTTCCATTGCAAGGTTTCTACGATTTTATTCCTTATTGTTTTCCTTGGCAAAAAAATTTCTGCTTTATGCCCTTAGCTTTCAGAGAGGGTGTGCACCCTTCACTCCCTATGGAAGTCAAGAAGAGCGGGGAGCTGCGGGTCCCTCCAAGAATCGAGCCTCAGGGGCTTTGACAGCAATACTGATAACCTGCTGAGCTGCAGAGCCGGCAGGGAGCTCCACACCAAAACTGGGCTGGTACTGCCTGTCACATAAACCAGTGAGGTATTTCGGTGCCCTGGAGGCCTGGGGAACCTGAACTCTCTGAAAAAACCTGGGGGGAAAAAACGAAGTGGAGGAAGGCAGATCCTGATCAGAGATTGATGGGAATGCCACCGCACAGAGCAGATATTCATAAGGAAGGATTTTCAGGCAGTGTAAATGGGGGAAGGGTCTGTCAGCAGATGGCAGTTCCCTCAAATTTATGCACTGTTTGAACTGAGTCGACAAATATTATTTTTCCCAGTGGGGACTGGATGCAGACGGCTCTCTATTAGTATTCAGCATCCAACCTGTGCTGGTGAGTTGTCGGGGGGGTGGTGGTTTTGTTCCCACTTAAGCCACATATTACTTGCATTAGCAGCTGGAGGAACAGAACTTATAATTGTGGCCCTGGTGGCAGGGCTTGTCATTCCACCTTTATGTTTTGTTCGCAGGGTCCACTGATGGTGTCACACACTGTGAGGACTCAGTATAAAAATGGCTAAAAAAATTGGATAGGGGGAGAAAATAACACAGGCGTTCAAATGCAAGCCACCAAATGGTGAAACACAGAAGAAGACATCCTACAAAGCTCTGAAGCAACACCTTTTGAAAGAGTAAAGGGTTGTTTTTTCTAACCCAAACCACAATTAATCTATGAAATTAATCACAATTAATCTAACAAATTTATTCTGTACAATATGGTCGGCAGGAGAAGCTCAGTAAGATTCCACAAAGATGAGACATTCATATGGAGAGCCTCCATATGGCTTGAAGTAGGGCTTAATAAAACAAAAAGCACAGCCCCTTCTTCCCCCTCCAAGTTCTCATATTTGATGACATAAAGCATTCACTTAGACCCAGATCCACAATGGCAGTCAGGCATCTAAATCTCCTTCAGTTTCCTAAAGCACACTAGAATCAGTAGTCACCTTCTGTAGGCTCAGGTGTCTTCAGAGGGGTAAGAAATTGTCCATTTTGGATTTTCACACATCGCTCTGACACATCTGCCTCTGGGTCACTAAAATGGGTTTCAAATGAGATGGTCAGCTAGTCCGGTACAGCACTGCAATCCTTGCACTCCAGTACTAAAGCTCAAACCCATCGCTGCTCATACTCAGGCAGCAGCCTTATCAACCGCTGTTTAAAATTCATGTGGAAAATCACTGTGCTCCCTTTCTTTGGGGGGAAAACAGCTGCATTCAGAATAGCTTTGGAGGAACTCAGCAAGTACCACCTGCTGTTCGTGGATCAGTCATAAGCCTCAGGTGCCCAGGTGTTTGAAACCACCCTCCATTTGCCACCTCAGTGCAGCAGTTCTCAGGATGCAAACAGATGATGTGATGATCTCTATCGATCTGTCTGAAGAAAACAGCGCAGAATATCTCTTCCGTGCTCATGCAACTCTTGTGAGAGGCTAGCAAGCAGGGGTTTCATCAGTGTGGGTGGCACTTCTTAGATATCAGGCACGATTTTTTTTCTAAACCCGGCAAATAAATGTTTGACTCTGGACACCTTTCCCACTGCTCAAGGCATGCAAAAATGCTCAAAAATGGGAGTACAGCCAAGAAGATGCCACAACCAGGAAAAGCATTGCTGTCTATAGGAAAACCAGACAGACAAGCAGCACCCAGAGAAGAGTTAATACTCTCAGAGTGAAGAATTGTGTGTTACCGTGAAGGAGGTCAGTTTAATGCCCAGGTAAAGACTATTTACCATGGAAAAATCCCTACAGAATTCTGCAGTCTTCCTAGTCTTAGCAGCTGTAATGTGAATAAGGGACCTCAGAAGCCAGACACCTCTGTCCATTCCTGCACTGCAGTCTCATTCTCTTCATATTCAAGTTTGTCAGGAAAGGCTGCCACTGCCAATGCCATGTCTGGTTCTCCAAGATACCTTCAATGTGGCTGGGTACTGGGAAATTTTGTGACCTTTAATAGGCAATTCAGTTGAAGACATTCTCTTTGTTTCTAATTTTCTCTTTGTAGAAGAAGAAAGACTCTGACTGAGGCAAAATTTGTTACATGAAAAATTGGCAGAAATTCTGTCAAGGTTATTTTCACAGAAGGGCATAAAAGCAATAAGGGCAGCAAGGCTCTTTCCATAGTTTATGGCAATGCCACTACACCTGGAAACCTATCCATCCATTGACAACCTAGTTAACTTGCATGCATGGAAAAAAAAATCACAAAATCATCAATCCATTTGCCACAGGGCCAGTCCCAGAGGTCCTGCTGCTCAGTAGGAAGGTTTCAGCTGTAAGGGCATCTCACTATACGCTCATACATCTCATTATAAGGATTTCTGCTTGACAGTGTAAAATTCAGGAGGGTAATTTTTTCCTTTCATCCCATAACATCTTCCACCTGATAATTAGATGTAAGATCGACAACATTAGATCTCGACATGAAAGCTACAGCTAAAGTGAAAAGACTCAGGAGCACTTCCCAGCTCCCAGATCCAGCTGTCTATCCTAGCTGCCTCCCACCTGTATGCCAGGAAGAAATCCAAGTGTGAGCCACCCCATCATTTGAATCCAGGTTGCTTTTGTAAGAAAACCTAGGAATGTAGGCAGGGAGGGAGCCACAGGCTGACAGGACACTCAGATGCATCGACCAGGGGGATAAGGAGTCTGAAATACACTCCAAGAAGAGCTGCTCTACTGTTTAGACTCAGCCAAAGAAATGGTGTGGTGCATTGCCCAGCTCCCTGTTAAACAGCCTAATCTGTTCTGCAGATGAAAATTATTTGGCTGCACTTCTCCAAAAATGGCATTTCACTCACAGTTTTTAAAAATCTTTGTGTAATAAGAAGTTGCTGGGTTTTGCTGATTTTATCAGGGGGGTGGGGTGGTGGTGTTGGTCCTTTATCTTAGAATTCATAAACATAAACCAATTTGGCTGCAATTCTGCTAGGAACAGTGAACACCATCCATGAGGATGGTATAATCTTGGGGTCCAAAAACATCTCACATCTGCTCCACTATTCCATGGGTTGCTTTCAGCCCACACAGCCCAGCAATCAAAGTCCAAAAAACTCACAGAGTAGAGAAAAGAGAAGGTAATTTCTCCAACTACCCTAAAGCCTCAAAGGTATCCCCTTGAAACAGCACTAGCTGTCTTTCAGGCCATTTGCTATTCCTGCCATGTCCCTGTTGGCTCTACCCATGTCTGCATACACCACCCCACCATGACCACACCAGTGAACTTCTCCAAGTTCGCAAATCTTGAAGAGAAACATCTACCTTCTGAGATGACTACATATCCACCAGCAATTCTTCTGCTCTGCACCTTGTAATACTGTGAGTGCAGCACGAGTGTGGAACAAGAACACCGTGTTTCTAAGCAATTTGTCAAATAATTAAATTATGCACACAATAACTAGCTGGCTCAATTATATTAGCCAGTCTCCATCATGTAATATAATTTCTAGTGGCTGTTTAGGCACTAATAGCCTCAGATCTTTTTAACTGTGTCTGGTGCCAGCTGCGGTCTGCATGACGTCTTTCTGTGCCAAGTCAAATCCCTTGAATGGAAAATTCATGGCTCAGTTTCCAAGCCCCCGCTCCTTATGGAACTTCTAAAAAGCCATTTTCAATAAGGATGCTTCAACCGTTGAATATTAGTGAATTTCTACTTCAGTAAATAAAAAGCTGTTTGGTTTGCTTTTTCTTTTCTGCCATTTAATGGCATAAGAAAATGCTTCATCAGAATAGGTTGGTATATTGACATGCTATAATATTGTTTCTAGGAACGCCAAATAAATACATGGCCTACTACATACTCTACATAGGTGTTTAAATGTCTTTTTCCCCTCTTCCTACAAGAATATTTTCTTCCTTTTTCAACCATCATTCCCTCCTTATTTCTGTGACTCTGCTACCTTCAAAAGAGAAGCAGCAAAATTTAAACAAAACCCCAAAATTAAACAAGTGGGGTGACTCAGGAACACTGCTTATGAAAGTGCTTTTCTTCCCAAACCCATGGTCCTAATAACACCTGACATACCATTTCATGAGCTGAGCAATGCTGGAAGAGGCTTCTTTCCAGATCACTAATTTGAGATGGTTTTTCAATTAGTGGGATTGCAGCAGACAGATACATCATCTCCACCGCTAACCCTTCATCAGCGACACGCTGCAATTTCCCATGGCATAGTGCAAAGCCTTGGCTGTGACATTTCCTGCGGTCACTTCATGTGGGACATGACAATGGATGCCTCAGCTCATCAAAGGCCCTTTTTAAATGCATTAAGAGGAATACAAGATAAATCAAGTAATCAATAAAATGTCTATTTGCCTACCCTTTGCCTGCCAAGACTCAACCTCTGAAGAGTCTCATACATGCAAAATCTTCCCCTCTCCCTGCTTCCCTCACACTGGATTTGGTGCAGGGAAAGCATTAGGAGCCCTGAGTAAGAACAGGTTCGGGGATTAGCACATGGCAACAGACCTGGGAAATGCAGATTGCGTTCCTTGCCCTGCTTTCCTGGACACCTGACACACACTCAGGTCCAGCTCCACTGCTTGCCCCCCACTGGTACTCACAGACACCCCAGCAAGATCCACCCAAAGCTGCAAGCATCAAAGTCCCCAAAAGCTTGGCTTTTTCTGGGCCCATGTGTGCAAAACCACCCAAGCACCAACACTATCCCACCGCCAAGGGTCAGGCTGGTTCCAGGGAAAAGCTGAGGTCTGTCTGCTTTATGAAATTACCTTCTTCCACAGGCAGGGCAATTTTCAAAGCAAATCGTTCAGACTTGAGTATTGATGTACTGGGCACAAAATGGTATTCCTCCAGGCATGTTTTCTTGTGTATTTGCCTCTTCCATCACTTTCTTAACATTTTGATTTTACATCTGACACCACCATTTTCCCCATCAGCCATCAACAACGGAAGACTGGGTTTAAAAAAGCACAGAACAATTTAAGCTCTTTATATGCCAGGGCAGAAGATAACTTTCCCCCACTACTCCTCAGTCCCATGGACTTCTTAGATAAAATGAAAGCAAAGGTCAAGCTTGCACAAATTAAAACACCTTTGTTCAGTGCACTCTTGTGGTCAAAAAAAAAAAAAATCAATTGGAAGCTCACTCCTTACAGAAGGTCAACATATTCACATGCATTTCAGCATCTATGTCTACCATGATGGGTCAGGAAATAAAGTTAATATGGCAGCATTCATGGTCCAGTACACCCATTTCTCTTAAAAACCTTACTATGTGGGTGCTTCATACAAGGACAAAGTGAGGACCTGGCGAGCAAAGCGTCCCCTGGGTAACTTAAGAATTAAAAGTCTTTCCATTTTAAATTAGAAATGTGAAGCTTTATTGCTGCAAATGACTTACAAAAGCTACTCTTTTAAAAACAAACAACAAAAAATGAATAATCTAGCTGATTATGATGCCTTCAAAGGCATGAGGCCAGTTCCATTAGCTGTGGATCTGACCCAACAGGCTTAATACATCTGCAAGTACTAACAAGAGGGAGCTCAGGTCTGTTTAACATTCAATCAGCAGCCTGTGCTGCTTTATAAATAGAGAGAATGAAACATTACATGGAAAAAAATGTACGAGTGAAGCATTTCACTTCCCTGATTATATTTTTTTTTTTAGCATTCTGTGGTTTGGCTATAAGACTCAAAATGCACTTCACGACAGTCAATAAACTTTGCCTTGGCTTCAGTCAGTTGAAAACTCTTTTCTCCTCCGTCCCACTTGGTCCCTTTTGCTACATTAGCCAAACTAGCATTAAGCATATTTCATTCCACCTCAAATGCTGACAAGAAAATTACTCAACAAATAGGGTTTACTGTGGGGTGGCAGAGGTACCAGAAGGAAACATGGCATTGTATTTTTGAAGACAAAGACACAGTGTAAGAAATCATTCAGACTAAATGGAAACTGCAATTACATTTTGTAATTAGCGGAATGGGTATCTCCATGCAGTCCCTTATGAAAATCTTTTTCAAGCATTTTGTTCCAAAGCAAAGGGTCAGTTGAGGTTTCTGTTCTGTTACTCCTTTCATCCTCCAATATACCATGATCTGGAGAATTTAGATTCAGCAGGTCTACCCCAGAAACCCTTAGTCACGTGAATATTCGCTGTGACTTCCATTTTTAGATGTTTTCTGCATAGCAATTAACTTTCTTCTTCTCTCCAAAAATCATTTAAAGGAAAAAAATAACCCCGAACAAATCTCTTCAGCTGATTACTCTGTCAGTGCTCCCAGATGGCAAAAATAAAATATATTTGAGGTCCTTTATCTGACTTTGCAAAAGAGTATGTGTATGTGTTTCTGTAAAAAAGAATATAAAACAAGAATACACTTTAAGGAATGGTCCGTTTCAAATAAAAACCATGTCTTTTTTTTTTTTTCTTTGCTTTGCTAAGTGGTCCCTAACCCAGTCACACAGAGCACTCTAGTTAAATCAAAATATACTACTCTTGCATGTGTTTTTGACACAGAATCTCTTCCTGGCTTTACCTTCTTGGGACCTGGCCTGTACCAGAAAGCCACGTATTAGCTGGGAACTCTTACAAAACCCACAGACTTTTACCCAGACAGGGGAAAGCTTGCAGGGTTTATAGCACCATACCTGGGGACGTGATCAGAAATACCTGTTCTCTGGCAGCTGAGCCGCAAATTCACATTCCGTTCATCCTCACAGCTCCAAATTGTCACTGATGATCACAAATGCCTCCATCAATCTACCTCCATGCAAGCTGTGAGACCAACTAGGACAGATATGACCCATCCTCTTCTCTGCCCATTACAGCCAGAGGAAGAGAAGAATGATTTCTGAGCTCAGGCAGAAAGATGATGAGCAACATTTCTCACTTCCTTTCATATACACACATGAGAGTCTGAATCCATGCAGGTGCTAGTTTGCTTCAGATGTAAGTAGATGCAAGGCCAGGCAGGGCTGGGCAGTGGATTTGGGAGAAAGAAGAAGAAACTGTGACCCCCTGTACTGCAGTGAAAAATATTCAACCTTCAAAGACAAGGCAAAGAGACAACTCACTCCATCACTGTCTGGAGAAGACTTCGGTGAAATGAGGGCTGCCTGACACCCCTGCAAAAAGAACATGCCCGCTGCATCTGAGCCCACTGGCAAAGGCGATTGCCTGATGATAGTTGAGAATTCCCAAAGGAGTAAGCCTCCAAATCAGACCCTGGAGACTGAAATCAACCCCTTCATACTGACACCTCTCCAAGCCCCTCTTTGAAGGCAAGGCTGAACAGGACACCACTATACATAACATCCCCGATGCTGGTTCCTGAATGCTGTTACCACTGCTCCCCTGTGCCTGCCACCTTTCTGATTTTCCTCCCCTTTGTCCCTTTTTCTCCTGGATCACACAGCCCATCCGAGCGCTGTGCAGCCTGGAAACAACACCTCAGCCACATTAGCAATTATCACCAAAGTGAGAAAAATCTCTGTGTATTAGAGCGTGTTCCCTCCCTCGCGCACCACTCACATTAGTCAGTGTAATGGGATCTTTCAGCAGCCACTCTGCATCTTCCAGATAACCGATGTGATGTGGCAGTCGCCATGGTAACATTGTTATTGTTAGCATTAAAAAGCAGTAAGGAAAATTGTCCTGCTCACACTCAGAGGAGTCATTTCTCTATGGGCTACTCCTGCCCTGTAGTAACTTAACAATTAAAGGAATCTTTAAATTTATTTAGCTATTGAA
Source organism: Charadrius vociferus (assembly GCF_000708025.1). Lineage (NCBI taxonomy): Eukaryota > Metazoa > Chordata > Aves > Charadriiformes > Charadriidae > Charadrius > Charadrius vociferus. The sequence continues at coordinate 1,864,343 of NW_009647748.1, read as the reverse complement.
TGGGCACAATGAAAATCACCGTGCCATTTTTCCGGGATTCATTCCTTTGCAGGTTAGAGGAAGAACTATACAAATAAAGCAATAGGCTACAGCTGAAAGCTGAACATCCTATGGAGAAGTTTGCAGGAACCATGGCATGGAAGGGGAGTTTGGGAAGGGGGAGCGGGGAGAAGCAGAAAGAGGAATGCCACATTCGGGGCTGTGTGTGTGTGCAGCAGAACAAGGGAGAGTTGCCACCTACACAGCTGCAACGGTGATGTGCCCTTTAAAAAGAAGGGCAGGGTGGGCAGGTAGACATCTGGGTGCGTTCAGGGAATTGAGGCGTTTCTCAAAGCTATGCTCACAGTACAGTCATTTGGCACACAGCAATTCTCTGCACCACAGTGTACAAGACACCTTGTGCTCATGTCTCAGTGGACCTTACTCACAGAAATAAAGGGATCAAGACCTGCTCCCCACCTTTCTCCACAAGCATGCAAGCCCGAGACTCTCCTTTCCTCTGAACCACGATGCCTGTAACATCAGGCCCTTTCCACTACAAGATCTACCTGAATACCCGGGGGATTGGATGGGTCAGATTCTAGTGGTGCAAGCCGGGGAAGCATCTTCCATTTCAGCAAAGCTATTACCAACAGCAAATCAAGCTCTGGCCCTGGCCCAGAAAAATCTTTCTTAATTAGGAGCCAAGTATTTCAGATACTGGCTTGGTTTTGATAATGAACAATTATTGCATCAATGTCTGTTTTGTAAGGTGTGGCTGGAGACAAACCAATTTCGCTCTAAGTCTTTCATATTAGGTCAGAAAAAATAATTGTTTCAGTATGAGCATTTCAATGACACAAACATTTGAATGGGTTCACTATATTTTAAAAACCTGATGAAAACTGTGGTGAATAATTACATCCACTGGATCTGCATGTATCAGAGCAGTCTCAGGGTGGAGGGAGGAGAGGGTTGATCTAATGATAAGAAATATATTGTCATTGCATACTCAACAGGAACGGATTACACACCCAGTGATTCTGAAAACAGATCTTGCCAACTCGTAGCAAAAAGAATGAAGTTTCCAGTCTTGTTCTGTGACGTAATGATCAATACTTGCAGATGACTTTTCCAGGTAGATAAATTGCTCACAAGAAAACATCTTAAATATCTCAATTTCCCCCCCATACACCCACTCTCAACTTGTTCTGTTAAAGACAAGTACATAGTCTAATTATTCCAATTCTGAAAGACTGATAATCTCAGCTTTCTTAAGAAAATGATCCATGAAAAGGAAAGAACTGTGGAAGACTTGAGAATTCAGATGACTATGGTAGTTTATTATCACCCAGCTAATAGTTATTAAACCATTGTCTCCCTGAAGAACCAGTAATGAATAGCTCTATCGCATTTGGTCATAACAGAGGTCAAACTGGTTGCACGTGAACTTAGTTGTGTAATAAAGAGGGCAATTTGCACAAAACCAGTAACCAACAGGCAGTTGTGTGTGTCAACCCAACACTCTGTGTTGTAAGCCTACGCTGAAAGGCCACTCCAGTGCCTTTTCTGGTACTATTTGGAGATAGAAAAATTTGGGCAAACTCAGGACTAGCACAGGTCTACCTATACTCACTGAGTCTGACTGGATCAAGCACAAAATCCATCAGCAACTATTCTCCAGCTTGTTCTTTCTTAAGCAGGGTGTTGATGTCCTGAACACAAGCTCTAGCTAAGTGACAGTGCAGAATGTGGTTAGAAAACCACTCTTCACCATACAAATGCTTCTGGTTGATTTCTGTGTTATCTGGACTGGTTGGAAGACGAAAGGAGTCACTGGAAACCCTGTCTTCCAGAAATAACAAGATTTTTCGTTCAATGGATAATCTGCTTGAAAGGCAAAAGAGCATTTGTTCTCATTTCATTATTGATAGAAATAAGGGCAGAAACTCACAAGAATGAAGATACTTGCATATGAGACAGTGTTCTTAAAACCTGTAACATAGGATATCACTGGCAAAAAGCAGCAGTAAGCCCCACCTCCAATGCAGAGGGTTAGATCTGGTGTCCCACATAGGAACAGGATTCTATGACAGACAGAGTCATCACATTTGCAGACCTTTTCTAGTGCACATCCGTGTCATCACTGGATGGTAAAGCTTGGTAACATGTACTGGCTCCAAAGCATGCCAAGTGGAAGGCAAACACCAGTCACTATTCCCCTCCAGGCTGAGAAACCTTGGTATACGTCGTTACTGCAAAATAAGATCTTTGCAGTAACTTCCTAGAGGGACACACTCAAAAGGCATAAACTGTCTGGAGGAGGCAAGGTCTATAAATCACTGCCAGTCAGCTTAGGAAAAATGTTGTCATTGCTTCTCTGTGGAGGAGTAAAACGATAAAAGAAATTTCTTTTATGTATAGGTGGCTCAACCATAACACTATTTTAACATCATTTTCTTGTAACACATCTACACACAACTATTTAAACATTGGTTATAAAGTATGTATGGGGTGACTCATCCAGCTGAAGAATAAGCCTAATTGGTCAGACTTCCAGGACACTGTGTGCTGAGCTATAGAGAATCATAATCTCATCTATCAGGAGATGTGACAAGTTGCAGAAGCTATCTAAAATTCCTGGAAGAGGTAGTGTGAAATAAGAACCGTTGCCTAGGGACAGTCTCTTCTTTACGATTAATTAAAGAGCTCAGAACTGTGCTATTCTGGATGGATGAAAAATATGCATGCGTAAGCTTAGATTCTGGCTTTGGCTTGCTCATGCGAGAAAGTTGTCTAATAATTCATTAGCCTCTTCAATAAAAGATACCCAAAAGGCAGAATAAAGGGCATCTGTGGATTTGACTGCCATGTTCATATGGTCCCAAAACTTCCCCCAGAGATCTTCTACAGAGATCTTCTCTTCTGTATAATGCAGCTACGTGACTCAGAAAAAAACCACCCACAAACCAACAACAAACAAGACCAGCTTGGGAAGAGTCTCCTTCTTCCCTGAGAACATTCCCATACCAAGTGACCAGAAGTAGAGGAAAGAAAAGCACTTCGTTGACTGAAACAGGAATGTTAAAAATCCCTCCAGAGAGATTATTAGTGGGTGGGGAGCACAGTCATAAACATGGAGCCCCAGCAGAATTTTTCCACAAGTACCTAGTAAAATGATATTCCCTTTGCCATATTTCTGTTTGAATTGATGATAATTCTACTCTTTGGGTGAAAAATAAAATACAAGACATCTCACTTCATATTCTCCAGGAAACCAAAGCAGTGCAATAGAGGACAGGACAGGACCTCTTGGCTATTTCTTTGCACCCTCTTACTGTCCTGTCTCTTTCCCCAGCATCCGGGTACCGCATACTGAGACTTATTCCTCCTCACACACAGATTAGTAGAGCCATAGTAGCAAAATTTCTCCATTTGAAAACCCTTGAATTCAGGCATTGTTGTGGACTCACACTAGTTGTACATGCATTTCCCATACAGATCCCACATATATAGAGTGCACTAAACCAATGTACACTTGGACAGACTTTTTGCCTTTCCCTCCATAATTTCTCTTTCAGAAATCAGTGGGATCATTTACTTGATTTGCCAGTGTGTAGCTACCAACAACCTGGCTCAAGTATAGATGAACACTTTAATTTTGATCAATGTGTTAGCAAAAAGGTGTGAATGGTATTTCCAACACACCACATACTGGAAGGCTATACAAAGCAACCAGCCAGCAAAAGAAAATACAATGATCTCATTTATATTATCTTTTTTTAAGCTTTTAAAAGCATAGCCAAACTGAGATAATAAAAGTGAAGTATTTACTATTATTTCCTCTTACCAAAAACAAATGTAAAATGATTTCATCAGTACCAGATAATAAGCCTGCTTATAACCAGAGGGCAGTATTTTTAATAACTGCACTAAAAATATGCACTGGTATAAAAATGTGGTGCAATAAAAAAAAAGTACAAAAGGTAATGAAATATTACCTATTATCTCAGCTCATTTTTGTCAGGAAATAATACTACAAACTTAATACGATACATGGAAGCCTTATGAAAAGCAGGCAGGGAGAGGCTTATAGTCTTATCCAGTATTAGACGAGAGGCTGAGTGATTAATAAGTTGACATTGACAAGCGCAGAATGGAAATCATATGGACTTTAGGGAAAGGAAATAGTTTCAAAATGAAACTGTCACACTGCCAGGCTGCACAGGAAGAGGCATAGCTTCCACAGCCATCCCCACCGCGCAGCAAAGGGGAAGGCAGCTTAAACCTCTGTCCGTGCTGTGCACGCAGCTGGAGCCTCCGGTTCGCCCGCGCCTGCTGCTGTGCGGTCCATGTGCCCACATAGGTGAGAGCAATGGGAGAACTGCACCGAAAATAGGGAGGGGAGAGGAAAAAATACATTGCAAGGAGAGGTCTGAATGCAACAGCAAGTTGGCCATTTGAAGAATGGGAAAAATAACATACTCTATAGAAGGAGTTGAGATGAGATTTATCCATAAGAGTGGATGAGCTATATATCCCACTTATGGGCGTCCAGCATACACAGTGAGTACAGATGAGATGTTCTTGATTGCTTGTTTAAATAACAAGGCCAGATCTTTTGATAAGATTAAAACTTGGTCTTACTCTGACGTTAACACGGTTCAGGGCTCCAGGATTAAGTTTTAAATACCCAGTGAAGCACCGCTACTTATAATATCAACAACGCCATTTATGGCGGATCACAAGCCAAGACATCACTTCCAGGAGACTCTACATTTACTGTTGTTTCTCGGGCACATTGTGTCTGGTTCTGATTTGTACATTGCTCACACTGGAAAATGTCTGCTGTGGTTTCCAAGACGGGATTTAACTGTGGCTAATTCACTGTTTGCTTTACTAGTGGTACCAACAGAGAGTCACTATTGGTGGTAAATAGGTACTACACATGCAATAAGACCAGTGAAGAATTCAGTCAAAATCAACAGCGTGTAAGGCCTTGGTAAGTCATTTAGACCAAAACATGTGATGTCCACTGAAAAAAAAACAACAAGAAGCTATAAACATTTATTCACAGACCCCTTAAGAATAATTAAAAGCTTTAAATACCCTGGACAAACGCAACAGAATTGTCCTTCTGAAATATATGTTAGTGAATTTCTGGAAAAAAAAAAAACAGAAAGAGTGCCATTCTGTAGTGCTTCAGAAGAGATCAGCTAAACATTTCTCCTTTCCATAAGTTGAACAAGCCTTACCTTGACGTTTATCACGGATGAATGGTAACATATTTTTCTGGATCACATCCCAATTTTAAAAGTGATAGTTATCTTTTAAAATACTAGAAAATAATTATAATAAACTTTTTTATTTCTTGCAAAAGTAAGAACTGGGCCTAATGAAAGACTATTCAGTTGCTTGAGTCAATTCCTGTTAATTCTCAAGAACGATACCCTTTCACAAAAAATTTGTAAGCCAATTCCCAGCATTGCAAGGAACACAACTATAGCTACGCACTGCATACTCTGTTTTCTACTCAAGTCATTGATATTTCCTCTGACTTTGGAAATGTGAAATCAGATCTCACATTTTTATCACTCCCATGCTCTGTGGTTTAGGAAAAGCACCATATCTTCTCAATGAAAAGGGAGAAAATGCTAGCAGCTACATGCTTGGAGGCTAATTTTAGGAGGAACTGAGCCATTTGATATGTGGCAGTCAACAGGAACTGAGGGCATTCAATAATTCATGAGTTTCTTTCCATGTTTGAGTAGAGCCTGTTGAAAATTTCTCAAGGAAACATTTTTCACCAGAAAATTCCAATTCCTGTGAACCAAAACTGCTTACAGCACAGGATATGCTTGGATACTTGTCCAATATCTCTTTTTTTATCCAGTTTGAAATGGCTTTTAATCTATAATAATATAATTATATAATAAGTAAATGTTTTAAATATCAAGAGTCGTTTGACTACAAGACAAAAGAATATTTAAAAGGCAAAACAAACTGTTTCAATCAATCTTCACTGTGATTTTTTTATTCTTCTTAAACACAAATGTTTGAGAAGAAAAAAGATTCAAACTTGGTTTACTTTCAATTTGTGCTGGGAAATATTTTCATAACTTTTCCTGGGAAAAGGAAATAATTTCCTACTTTAGATCTAGTTATGAAGGTATTTTCATGACTGTCTTAAAAAAAAAAAAAAAGCTTTATATTCATGCAGATAAACCTCTCTCTGACCCTAGTGATGAGTGGAGTGTTAAATTTGTTATGTCTTTACTGTCACTTTGATTCAGTTATTTTAAAATGAATGGCATTTGCATCAGAAGGCAGCAGTATAACCATTTCTTACCTTTAGCCTTTCTGTTACACCATCAGTGAAACTGACTGTGAATTCAGCAATTTTGGGCACTCTGAGTTTTCCTTTGTTCTTCTGGTCAGGCTGGTACTCTGTTCTTGTTTTCACAATTACCTGGAAAATATCAACACTTTTAAGGCTTCTGCACACAGCATACTTTTTTTGTTGTTGTTGTTATCGAAGATTTTCTATATAAACCGTCCCCTGGACCGACACAAGTACCTTAGAATCATAAATTCACACAGACTCATATTCTCAGGAACTGAGAGAGACAGAGAAATAGTCGGGCAGATACACAGACCTAAGACAGTGATCTTATCTCACTGCGTCTTAAAGTAGCTGACAGCAAAGTGCTTGACACCCACTTTTGTTTAGGACTAGGCATATAATTTTTATATCATATTCAACAGGCAAAACACACAGAATAACATCTGCCCATCCTAAAGAAGAGCCTCACTTATTAAAAGCCCCATCCTAACAAGTTCCACTGAAGCCAATTTAAATTTAGGCCATTTGGTGTCTCATTTATTCAGGCTTCAGATTATCAATATTAATCTCATGCTATCACCTTGGGTTTTCCCCAGACAATCTCAGTGTCATCTGCTGACTAATCCAGGTCCTACTAATCTTATAAAACTGAGGTGTCTTACACCAGTGGAGAAGCCGTAAGCGGCTTTTAAAACGATATAGTCAAATTACCAAAATTGCATTGTCAATCTACATTGAATTTATTTGTAATCTAGAATGACCCTAAATATTTTGGGTGAAATGCACCCACTGCAAACACAGGAAAGGTAACACCTAACGCCAGCTGTTCCCAGAGGGGATGAGCATCAAGGCTGTGCTCTGAAACTAACAGCCCTTCAGAGGAGTGAGCGTATCCATCCCATTATACACAAGAATCTTAAAAGACTACCCATCCATGAGCCTATGCAGCTAAATAGTGTCATAAGAGCACGCCAGCGGAGCCACACTATCTTATTCTAGCTGGAAAATGCAAGAGAAAACAAAGCAGCCCAGTCTTCAGCACTGGCCGAGAGCTGGAGCTCATTCCTAGAGAAGGGGGCTGTGGTTGTGAGCATACACTACCCATGTACTTCTGCACAGGGCTCCCAACCCAGGGACGAGGTCCACGAAGCATACAATGGTTTGGCGTGGTTTGTAAGGTTTGGATAGGTTAAACACAAAAAGGATAGAAGGAACATCAAAGCTCTCAATCCCAGGGCCAACACTTCCACTTTTTGACCTCCCGTTCTGAATTGCAGGACTACACAGCCATCAGCCTTGCCAAGGTGAAAATTAAATGCTCCAGGAGTGGTGACTGGTTCATATGAGAGCAACAAGAGTGATCCTAAAGCTCTTTGTTAGGAACAAAAAGTCTTGAAGGATTGAAAAAGATTAAGTGATGCACAAGGTTGAGTTACCAGCTAGTGAAGAACTTATTTCCAAATGAAGATAGCAAAGTCTGGTTTGGACCAGAGAAAACCCCAGCTATTTAATCCTCCTGCACTTAATGCTATGTGAAAATCAGAGTGAGAGAAAATCAGCGAGGAGTCATAAGCCAATTTTCCGGATTCAAATGCAAATCGTTAAAGACTGATGAATATTTACATCCTTCAGCAATTCCCTCTCAATAATATTTATTACAGTAGCATTTGCAACATTAACACTTGGGAAGAAGAGGGGACAAAAAGCCACTCAAATATATTCATATCAGCTTTTTGTAACTCAGGATTTCTGATGACACAACACAGATGATGGGAAATGACCCATGGAGGCAAGATTGATTTTGGCAGGTTTGGGATGAACCCTAACCCTCCTCTGAACCTACTATTGCATCAAACCCCACTGTGCTCTAAAATGCACTCCAGCACGCTGTGGACCAAATAAAGCACAGCCTCCTCTCCAGCCAAAACGAACCGGCCCAGGTTAGCTCTGAGCTACGAGAAAGCAATAACCTCATTTTCTCACTCAAAAGGAGCCAAGTGCACTCAGGACACCATGCAGCTGGCCCCCACCTTTCCAGTCTTCTCCCTGGCCTTTTGTAAACCCAGTACAGTAAATTATGGAGCGTCAGCCATCAACACCGGCCAAACAGTGTTTAGAAATCACACTCATTCTGTTTTCAAACCTACCAGTCACAATATCCAGTTCTCCCAAATTCATGCGTCCTACTTAATACAAATCTTAGTTGAAGACAAAATTTTTTAATATACATGAGGGCTTTTCCACAAACTCTAACATTAGGTCTCAATGAAGGACCATGAAGCCAGAATATGCTAAAAATAAATTAAAAGCCTTACTTGTTTCTAGATGTAATTTAAATTTCTTCCTTTTTTTTTCATTAACGCGAGTTTTCTTATGGGTATTTTTTAACTGTCGTTACATTCAACCTATAAGCAGGAAAGTTTGGATTATGCTGTCTACAGAGATACAGCATGAGACTGAAAATGAGCCCGCACAGCCCTTCACAAGGCATCAGATTCAAGTCCAGTAGCAATGTCTATCCTGTCTGTGAATAAATAAGTAAGCTCAGTGCCCAGCCAGATCAGAAGCTACTTGAAACACAATTTGCTGAGTGTGCCAGCAGTGAAATGTGTGTGTGCGCAGAGCCATAGTCATCCTGCTGGTCAGTGTTTTGCAGAGAAATTTGCAGAGGTATCAAAAAGCTTTAGTAGAGGAGGTAAGAACTACCTTTCCTAAATGCCTTCTGGCATGGCAAAAGCTAAATATCTGCTCTCCAGAAGTATCTTTATCAGACACCTGGTGGAATTACTCAGCAGAAGAAACCCAGGGCAGTCAGTAAGGTCTCCTCTTTAAAGGAGAGCACCAAAATAAAATGACAAAGGGCAAACAGAAAGCTGAAAACCTGTAGTGTGGGGGTAGCATTCAATATTGTGGCAGTAATGATAAAAATGCAATTTTGCTGAGGGCACGGGGTGCACGTTTAGAAGAAAAGAGCTACTTCTTGTTCAGTCCCCTGCAGTCTAAGTAAATAAGCCTGAGCGTGGATCCCACTTTTGCAGCAACGTTCACCCCCTCTCCATCCAACAAGCTGCCATCAGGATGCCCACGCAAAGGCTCCTGGAAATGGAGTTGTGTTCATCACACTCCTTGAGCCTCCTGCTCGAGTGAGACCACCCCAGTCGGGGCTACCTTAGCAGCATCCAGAGACAGGAGTGAATGCTGTCAGATGGTAAAACACGGATACACACGTGCCCCCCACACGCAGTTTTTAGCGCAGCATTTGCTACGCTGACAGCCTCCCATGCATGTGTCAGTTGTGAGTGTCTCTGAAACACGTTTAAACGAGAGCTGGTCAAAACCCAAAAGAACTTTTCTAAAGCACAAAGTGTTAACCCAAGTGCAAATTTAGAAAAGGCATAATTAATCTTATAAAGTTTTTTTTCTATATTTTTAGCATTATTGGGGTTTTGCTGTTTTGGTGGTTTGTTCTGTTTTTATTTTCCAGTTTTCTGATTTGGGTTGGGTGGGAAAGGAGATTTGCTTTCCCCCCGTTCCCTGCCATCACTCCTTTTTCACCTTTTCTTTCCATTTTGTCACTGAGAAAAAATTCCTGGCAGTAAAGTCTTCCAGAAATTCTAACCAAATTGCTGTTGGATGTACAGTAATAAAAACCCCACTGACTCCACAGTCAGTGCAATGATCAGCGTTCATTTATCACCGGCTGCCCCAGAGCAGTTCCATCAGAGCCCGGGGCCCCGCTGTTTCAATGCAAACAAGGTACATTCATCTCACACCACGACAGGTTTCCTGGGAGAGCGACTGGCGTTTATTACAAACTGCAGCAAACAAAATGATCCCCATTCCCTCTTCTTTGTCCGTATTGCAGTTTTGCTGACTTCAGTAGAGTTATTCTTGATTGAAACCGGTGAAAGGGAGTATAACATCGGGGTCCCATGTAGGTTGCAATTCAAAGCAAACTGAAGTGAAAGAAATGCTCAGCTCCTCATTCCCTTCTCTGCATCGTGGTGGCAATGAACTGCTGTAAGTGGGTAACTTCCAGAGCTGGCAGCGCTGCTTGGCTGGGCTCTGGCCTCAGCAGCACAGTCAATAAATGCAAATAATCAAACCAATGCTTACATGGACAAGTAGGCGCTTGAATACTCACAAAAAAGATAATTAGCCCCCTCCCCACCTCCACTGCAGCAACACCATTCTGCCCATTCTCTGCACTTGGCTTTCACCTCCTCCCACGTGCTCCCTAAAGCTTATCTCATACTCCTCATGGCGAGAAGGGTCTGGCTGGTTTAGGTTGACATCCCTAACCATGAGCTTACGGGGGCAGAGATTTTTTATTATTGTTATTATTATTATTATTCCTCTCATGAAGCAACCTGCACACCTGCAAATGAATATTAAAAAGCAAGCACAGTCCCATCAGCTTTTTGGATTGTGCGAGCCTTTGCAATTGCTGGATAAATACTCTTTGAAGTTTTTTGGACACTTGTCAGCCATTGTGTTTCATTATCAAGTCCCTGATTCAGCACCAGCTTAGGTCTGTGCCTCACTTTGTATGTTGTGACCGTTCACCAAAGAAAGCTGCCTCCCTGCCAGCTAAGTCCAGCCTATCTATAGCACTTTAAAACCAGTACTGTGGATGGAGTCTAGAAGAATACTAGCTCGGGGGATCTCCCTGCAAACTGTGTTGCTGCTGTAACCTGTTCTTAAAGTTTTCACGCTATTTCTCAGAGACCCTCCACCTTTAAACTGCAGAGAGACTGTGCTGCTTATGGCAGATGCAACAAAGGGGACACAAATAAATTACCTGGGACTTCCTTTTACATCCAAAATAAAACTGTTCTTTGAAAGTTGCTTCCTAGCTGAAGTTTGCAGGCTGATTGTAAGAACAAAAGAAAAGGCAAACGGGCTTTCATGGAACAGCAAAAAGACATGTTCAATTATGGGAATCAACACAGCCAGTCCTCTCAGCTTCCTCCAAAACTAAGTTTATTTAGCATTTGAACTCATTAACTTCCAATTCAGTGAAGCACTTAAGCATGCAAGTAGTCCTATTAACATCAGCAGGATTAGTCAGATATTTAAAGTTAAGTGTGCATTTAAGCGCTTTGGCCAGATCAGAGCTTAAGCTGGCTTCAATCACCTTCCCACAGCCAGCTGTAATACCGATGCTCAGGGCTCCGGTGGCATCCTTCAGCGAAACTGCTCAAAGCGCTTTACATACCAGCATGACCCCAGCATCCCCATATTACTGAGGGAGGAGTTGGAGAAAAAAAAAAGAGGAAAAAAAGAAGCTTAGTAATGTGCTGAGTCACACCAGCGATTGTTGGTTGGGTTAGGAAGACAGACCACGGCTCACTGCTACTTACAGTGCACTGTATTTCCTCAGGTTTTCATTAAATGAGTGATAATAGTAGTTCTACCACGTTCTCCATACATACATAACCTTTTTGGGATTAGGGGCTAGCAAGAAATATGGCTGGGGTGGGTAGGAAGCCAGATGCTCAATGGAAAATGGCAGCTCTCTGCAGAATTGTTGTCCTCAGTTATCTCAGGTTAGCAGACATAATAACACTCTCAATTTCTTGGATGATTTTCACTTTCTATTCTCTTTCTTGCATCTTCTGATTCCTCGTTCCAAGTCCTCAAATGCTTCTCTGCAAGAGCTCAGTAGCAGTCTATAGAAAATGGCCTGTGAAAGTTATAAAAACCCAAACACAACAGGACAACAAGCCATATCTATCATGCTGCTCCGCACAAGCAAGATTTTTCTAATGATGCTGTTTGCTAATACATTTATCGAGTCCTAAACCTAAATGCACTTATTATTCTAGGCTTAATGCTAGTGACACCACTGGAATCAATAGGAAACCTTTCCTCAGCTTTAATGAATGCAGGACCAGGCACCTTCTCTGTAGCAATGCTTTGGAAAATTATAGGTGTGCTGAGGTGAGAAACAACAGATGAGAGTCTGCGTACACCAGCAGGAAATCCATCATCAACAACCTTGAGAAAGTAAACAGTAGGAGAGTACTGGAAAATACAGAGATTTTGGATGCTGAAAGAAAAAGGAAGCAAGCTTCTAACCAAGTGGGACTATATTAAAAGCATTTGTTTTCAGGAGGAAGGAGCAGAGTAGGCATGAAATATGACAAATGGAAAAATATCACATTAAGCACAGAACCTTAAAAAGGATTTTCCTGCAACGGGATGAAGTAAGTGTTTCAGAAAATGAACTGATATGAATTCTGAGTCTTGTCGCAGACTGGCTAAATGTAACATCATTTATTGCCACTTTATATTTGCGTTTGAGCTCTATGGTTTTCCCTGAAGAAATGAGTAATAATATTTAACATAACTGGCATTGTGAAAACTTTAAATTATTCATTTGGAAAAGGACATGCAGCCCCGCTGTAATTCCCACTTCACTGCCACGGTGCATGTAATATATTGTGGTTCAGGTGCTGCGAAGTGCAAACCATAAAAATTTAAAATACTACTTCCCGGGATTATTAATAATGAAGAGTCTCTCACTCAGAGTGGCTTTCAGATTGACAGAAGAGATAAACAAAATGTGTTTCTCCTACCAAGGAGAAAAGTTTCCTCCAGGTTCAAAGCTGGACTCTGTAGTCCCACAAAATGGTTGGAACACACCCATCAGTTTCCATGTGGATTAGTCATGCTCACTTTTAAATGAAAATGAGACTCTTGGCTTCCAAAGACATACCTGCCTTCACTGCTTGCAGAGAGAGAAGAGAAAGTATAAACTCATCACTGGCACCGACATCGTGGTTTCCTTTGCCTTCATTACCCAACTGAGCATCAATAGCCGAGAAAGTCCTTAGACCAAGCCCCAGCTGCAGCATGCTGTCCAGGCTACTGATGATAGCACAATGGTGCCTCTCAGTCTTGGCACTAAATCTGCTGTGACTGAGTCGGTTTCTACGCTTACGTGTTACAAGCCAAGGGATGGCTAAAATTCACCACCTGCTCGCACACAAAATACTCCAGTGACCTATGAGCTCTAATCCTCACACATGGCCAGCTTCAAAGAGCAAATGAGATGTGCCCATTGCCAACTGTAGCTGAAGTTAAAATACTTAGCAGTAAAAGAGCATAGGAAAAGAGATGGAAAAATCATGTTTCAGGGCTTAAAACAATCTCTTTCTCTGCAGGCTTAGGATGAAACATTCATAGACATGAGCAGCTCCATGCCTACTGTAGCATCTCCTAGACCTCCTTCTGACTCTTGCACTGGCTACTGCTAGAAACGGGACATGTTCAACTGGATGGACAAGTAACCTGAGAATACCTGGAAATCACCAAATTCCCAGATGTTTAAACTACTAGCTCATTAAAAACTTTCCCAAATAATTATGACTATGTCCTATCCCATGGGAGAGGCAGCTATGCTTCCAAATCTACAGGATGAACATATCTCAGCAGGCAGACTTCCCAGAGAATAATATTAAGATTGGCATTTGGGATGCATGTAACGGTAGTCCCCATGGCACCCTAGTCACTATCTGAATACATGGACTGCCTGAACTATCAAGCAGCAAAAAAGAAGGTTAAAAAAAAAGAGATGCCTGGGGATCAAATCCATAGGCAAAGGAGAAAGCCACAGTCAGTAGAAACACTCTGCTTTTTTTTTTTCCTGTATCAGCTCATCTAATGGATGTTGTGCTGGAAAATGAGTTTCACAGAGGGTGGTAGAAAAAAGTGGTCTCCTGAATCAGTGCCAGGAGGATATTCCAGACATAAGGAACATACAAAAGGACAAAGACAGCAAATGTAATCAGCCCTGGCATCACCAATGAAAGGCAGTACAAAATGCAAAGGCTGCATTGGGAGCTGAAAGCTGCTGAGAAGGGAAAGGCATAGCTCACAAGCACAAAGGGAGCTTGGAAATTATTCAGCTAAGTCTCCCTACAAATCCCTAGGTGACCATAACCATCAGGAACCCACAGCACACTGCAAAGGGGTGACAAAAATTGATTTCAGTGGGTTCAGCCAGGAGAGGGCACAGCAAAGCAGACAAAAGAATCAATCACTCGGCTGTAGTGATGGCAAATTGGCCAGGGTAAATTAGCAGAGCTCCCCATTGATTTCATCTAAACTACACTGATTTACACTAGTCAAGAATTCTACCCAGTCTTATTCTCCGGAGCAGTAAGTAACTAGTATGCGGGGTTCACTTCAGTCTTGCTGAAATAACTTCCACCTGCAGCAATGGGCTTTCATGTTAGAATAGATTGCAACAGGCTTAGCCAAACATCCATACCCTAACACACTTTTCCTGTGTCCATTTCTGCTGTTTCTGCAGAACACAGCTCTAGGAATTGCAGTGCAGACATAACTGGGTTTAAGAGAGGCAACGGAGCTCACAAGCCCAGACATGAGCTAGCTTTAAACAATCTAATTCAGACATGGATAGCAGTGCAGTTAAGGAGAGAAATTTCTGCACAGGCTACATAAAACCTGAGACTTTCCATATGCAAGAGCTGCAGTAGCAACACACGTTATCTGTATGCAGGTGAGGCGGTTGACTGCTACCCCAGGTGTTCACGATGGCTGCGAGCACACGCTTGGATGGCAGCACAGCTCTGCCGTGACTAGACTGCCCGTCCATGGAGGTGTTTGGTGTGCTATAGGGGATACAGCAGCTGTATCCAAAGAAAAAGAGCATGAACTGCCAAGAACCTCAAGTAGGGCTGTCCAAGACATGCAAACAAAATCAAAAAGGCTACCCCAGAAATGCTGCACGGCTTGAGTGAGCGTTGCTGCAAATATTTATCACAGCTTAATGAGCAGAGGTGGTGTTTACACTCAAATACACATTTAGAGGACAAATGGATTTGCACAGTGCAGAAGGGGGACAAATGTCACATGAGAGGAAGGCTCAGACTTTGGTACATGTGGGGATTAGGCAGAATATCCCTAAGTGAAGAAAGGAAAGGATGGGAAAGGCAAGACAGCCTGCCCATTCCTTCCTATTTGCAATGCTCTCTTTATTCCCTTCCTTGTATTCACGTTTTCTTTCCCTTTGCATCCTCCTCCTCCCTTTTACTCTTCCTTCCTTCAACTGCCACAATTACTAGTCCTGCCCCATCTCTCCTTTTGCCATTTGCTCCATCCCGCCAAACTCACCAGCGGCGTGAGCAGCAGCACAGGCAGCTGCCCCCATCAGGAGCCTCCCCAGACGGCAGCAGGGAAGGCTGAGCTGCCTCTGGCCCCACCACGAGGAGCAGCACCCCGAAACCATCTCCCCGCTGCCCTGACAGCACGGGCCTTCAGGCTGGCTCGAGCCGCCGCGCACCGCTGGGCTTCGCAGAGGGCAGGCTGACATCAGTAGTTCAGGGCAGAGCTGTGAGTAGTCCCCTAGGTACAAAAGCACTCATCCAGCGTACTATTAATTATGCCTGCTCAGCTGGCCAGGACAAAACATTATTTTCTGTTAAACCAATAGGGACAGGCTGCGAGCACAAGGGACCCTCCGGATTTTCAGGAACTCTTGATTAGTCTGGGTAACCGCATGGAGAGGGATGCAGCCAGGGAGGGCAAGAGGCAGGAGCATGGGATGGGAAAAGCATTTGAAGAGAGCAGTTACACCTTTTTTTATCTTAGGTTAGATGGCAGGAATTTGTCACCAGAGAAATTATTCCTCAAGCCTCTAGATGCATTCAAAATAAAGAACAATGGACCACATGATAAGCCTTCTGCAGCTTTCCCCACAAAAGAGATGCCGGATGTTTTTTTCAGCCCTGACAATAGCTTTCATGCACTTTTGTGTTATGTAAAATTAGGATTTTTACTGCCAGAACAGAGGCATTTCCTGCTGGATTATACCGAAGTGAGCCTACGAGACCAAGGGGTCCCCGGTTGTTGGTCTCGTTTAAAATTTCAGCAGAACAGTATGATCCCTGAAAAGCTGCATATCTTTTAGCATTATCATTGCAGAGACACATAACAATTACAGCCAAAGCACTTTGTCTACGCCTAGGAAAACAAGTGAACAGCTAGCCTTTTCCCCTTTGGTCCTAAAAGAAAAAAGGCTCCTTTTTTTTTTGCTTTTTGAAAAAAGAAGAAATGAAATTCAGAGACATAAATAGCTAGGTCAGGGGCTTGTCACCGGTGATGGCTATTATTCCTGTTACATAGATGGATTTCAGCAAAAAGGCCACACAAAAATTATTTAAGAGCCTCTGTCTCTGCCTTCTGCAAATGCCACCCCAGCAAGAGAACAGGGGGCAAGGGAAATGCTTGAAGATAGTCAATAAATATAAACACACAGCAGGCTTAGCACCCTAGGGGAGAAATTACTGTCCTGGGTATATTTCTCCCCTTGCAGCCATACAGCTGCTGGCAGAACGACGAGCATGCTGATGCTGCAGGAAGAATAGCACGAACCTTGGGAAGGGACAGCCTTGTTTGGTGGAAATAGTCATGCCAGTGGCCAATAATTTTAAAAAAAGGTTGCCAAATTCAAACCTCCTGAATACGTGCCTGGATTTTTCCAACAGCATCAAGGTGGAAGTCAGAGGGAGCTGCTAAGCTCACAGCACTTCAAAAAACAAGCCTGTTAGGAAAGCATCCCCAAGAGGACAGGCAATAAATTTAGGCATACCTTTAAGAAAGTGTATCACCCCCCCACATGATTTCTTACAATCAAGGAACTATCTGAAAAGAGATGGGCTTCAGGAATTACAGCACATGAGCAAAAGCCTCATTTTTGTATTCTTTCTCTGTACCCTTTCTCTGAAAGGGAAGCCAGACTCAGAAAACTCTTTGAAAGAGAGGAAGCTACGGTGAAACACCTACAGAGGTTAATGCTGAAAGTCACTCTGAGCGACTCTCAAGTGATCCAGTTACAAAAATATCCTTAAAATGCAGAAAATATCATGCATTTAAAGCCCTTAAAACACAATTTCCAGTCTGCAGATTCCATAGGCATACCATTCCAAAGGTAAGTATACTGACAAACAACAGGTTTGTTTTTCTTCAACTTGCATGCAGGTTTTTAGTCTAAGACTCAACTGGAAAAAGCCTATAGATTAACAGAGCTTGCAAACCTTTGCCGTGCAATATACGTACACTACGGGAAGGCATTATTGCACACTGGTAGTAACAGCAGTTGGGCTGCCCCGCACAGAACTATTATCCTCTTGGATCGCTAGCCATACCTGCTTTTTCTTCGTCAGACAGACCGAAACAAGAGCCAAGTACACAGCCCCAAGCTGCAGTCAAACCTCCTTGCTCTGATTTTGACGCACCCTGGATTGCCCCAGACTCAAGGTGAGATCCAGGTTAAGAGCTAACATCATCTTAAACAAAGATACCCTCTAATGGTGAAGAGAAGCCCGGAAAAGGGAGTATTTAGCAGGGTATTTTTTTTCCCCTTTTGTTCTAGATTTCACTTGCAGGAAAATGCCAGGGCGCACCAGCTCGTTGATGCAGTGGCAAAGGCGATGAGAGTGGCAGCATCTGGGGACGGGCAGGGAGCTGGGCATTGCCTCCTTGTGGTTACCAGGGAGCAGTGATGGGCTTGCATCAAAGAAAACGGGCGAGCAAAGCCCTTCTGAGCTGTTGCATGCAGACCCCAACACCAAACCTGCTTTGGCTCCGGTCATTTACACGGCATCCCATGCAAGAGGCACAGAAAGTGCCTTGGCTTATGTCTTCACTCTCCCAAGCTAAAAATCAATTGCTGGCAGGTTTTAGGAATACGTAGAAAAACAGTCAAATTAATTTTAGTTGGGTTTTTTTTAACCCTGCCTCCTGACTGCAAGGCAAGTCCAAACAAGAATACACTCTGAAAGGCTTGAAATCCATCTCCTCTTCCTCAGGCTCACAGTCTGACCAAATTCAGTAGTAGCTTTGCTTTCCTAAGTACAAAGCTGAAATTTCCCCCCATCACTTAACCTTTGCCCAAGCGTCTCACCTAAGGCTCAACTCCTTATTAGCAGGTCTTTAAACAGACCCTCTGCCCTAGGGTGAACTCACCCCAACAGAATCTGTTCTACAAACAGCAAAGGAAACAGATAGTGAATTATTTTGCTTTTATCATAAACAGCCTCTCTTCCTTGTGAAGGGATCTCCATTCGCTGTTAACTCCAGGTCTACTGCACACAGGAGCTGAGCCACAGCCTGCAGAAATCAATACCGTTGACTCTAATGAGTTCTGAATCACGCTTAGCACTCCTGGAGATACATCCCACTCTTCCAGCATAGAAAAATATGGATGTCAGTAGATGCACTGACAGTAATGTATGCTAATGAAGGTAATGTAACCTAACAACATGTGAATTATTGATGTAGGCATGTTTAAACAGAAAAATCAGCAAGGAATCACACCAGACCAATACACTCCAGTGTTTGTTCACCAACAGGCAATTGGAACGTGGTGGTCGTGAGAACACTCATTACCGCTTTATTAGCTTGAAAGGATTTTTGTTAGGTTATCCATGTCTCACCTGATACATGAGTCATTTAAATTTCACATCGTGTGACACTGCATGATGTCAATAAGCCATTTGTACTAGCATCAAATGAGCTACTTTTACACATGTATAGTTTCCTCTGAGCTCTTCAGACATTTATGATAAATCATACTGTTTTGCCTGAATTATTTTCTTAATCTTATTTACCAGAGTCATAGATAAGGGCTGGTTTAGCCTCTCATTCACAATTCATGGAAGTGTAACTCTCCTGAATGCAGCGAAGTTGCTCCTGATTGCTGTGAGGCACATGGCAAATGAAACTAGCTCCTTTGTCTGGCACAGCTCTGGTTCCCAGGATGTCAAGAGAGTTGACTCAGCTCTATCATAAAATAAACATAGTTTGTCTATCTAGGCAGTTTTAGCACATCCATCATCATGTTCTCCTAATGTATTTAGAGAAAATTCATTTTGTACTACAGCAAAAACAGGATATATGTTCAATAACCATCAGTGTTAATTTTACTATTATTTCATTATCCTGTGAGATCTAATCATTCTGTCTGTGCTTTCAGGTGAGTTGGCTCCATCTCTGTGGTATCTGGGAGCTACACTGCAGACAGGCTTTGTTTTTGCAAGGACTGTTGGGGCATATGGATTTTTATGGTCTCGTCATGTCCTCACCAGGTTATATTGATACGCATCGTCACTGCATCGATATAGACAAAAGATTTTCTAGTACATACTGCATCGAAAAACCCCAACCACCAAACCGCAGCCAATCGCCGATGCACATTTCTGGACATTTTAGTGCTGCATTTGGTTCTGGGAGTGCTGATGGGCAGGGGAGAAAGCTGTCCCCTGGCTGGAGCCAATGAGGGACACCAACCCCTGGATTGCTCCATCCCCACCCCGTGCATGGGGGAACTCAGCCGCTCTCTTCCAAGAAATCAGCATCCTCAATGCCCAAATCAGCTCTGCAAAGCCACGGAGAACAAAACAAACCTTAACCGAGATAATTAAAATAGCTGCTTATTTCGGAAGAGTTACCACATTACTCTCACTGCAGGCAATTATTCTTACTGATAATAACAATGATGCGTTGTGAATCGCTCCTCAGTTTATCCAGCACTTGCAAGAGAAACACACTAAGCCTTTTCCAGTTGTATTTATGAAGGAATATTTGGGGCTTTTTTGAGGAGGGAAGGAGTTGAGGGACAGCTGCGTGTTTATTTGCTGTGTTAAAACAGATAAACACACTATGAAAGAGAACCCCTTTTTATTTATGGAATAAACACAACGCCACGGTGCATCTCATCAGAGACCAGTAAGTCACCAAGGCAGTGAAAACCGAGGGGCATGTATGTGTGTGGAATCATGCAGGAGAGCCGTTCGATTCTGATTTACCTTTTCCGGAGCCGGGAACTGCAGGTGATTTACTTCCAAGGGTGTGATCAAAGGAACTGTCTGAAAACCATCTTCGTTGGATGGTTGTTTGCTGTTCTTGTCGTTCAAATTACTCCCCAGCTTCACCATTCTCGGACCTTGCTTTCCAGACCTAACACCGGGGGAGACGGTCAATGTCAGGGCGGGAGCGGGACGGGGAAGATTCCCGCCTCACCCTGCCGGGTTGGATGGAGCGTATGGCTTACCTGGGCTCGGACGCCCCGCTTTCTACACACCCCGCAATGCCACTTGACTCCACACACGCGTTTCCCCCTGCCTCACACGGACACCCCTCAAAACCCCCTCAAAACCCCCCACCATCAACCCAAACAAAGCCGCCCCCGACGCACCGACACC
>NW_009647748.1:1837837-1843104 GCF_000708025.1 Charadrius vociferus | reverse complement strand
CGGCGGTGGGGGACGGTTGCATGAAGGTCATAGAGGGCCGCATGGAAGGTGTGACACTGCCACGGGCACCAGCGCTTGTGACAGAGGGGGTCCGGGGGCTGGAGGGGGTCCCCAAGCGGTTGTGGTGCTGCAAGGAGGTGGGATGGGTGAGACCTCACCTGCAGTGCGGCGTCTGGCGCTGGAGCCATCAGCACAAGAAGGACGTGGACCTGTTGGAGCGGGTCCAGAGGAGGCCACGAAGGTGGTCAGAGCGCTGGAGCACCTCTCCGATGAAGGCAGTTGGGGTTGTTGAGCCTGGAGAAGAGGAGGCTCTGGGGAGACCTTATAGCCCCTTCCACTACTTGATGGGGGCCTACAAGAAAGCTGGAGAGGGACTTTTTACAAGGGCATGGAGTGACAGGGTGAGCGGTAATGGCTTCAAGCTGGAAGAGAGTAGGTTTAGATTGGAGATCAGGAAGAATTTTTTCACTCTGAGGGTGGTGAGGCACTGGCCCAGGTTGCCCAGAGAAGCTGTGGCTGCCCCATCCCTGGAGGTGTTCAAGGCCAGGTTGGATGGGGCTCTGAGGAACCTGGTCTAGTGGAAGGGGTCCCTGCCCCTGGTAGGGAGCTCAAACTAGATGATCTTTAAGATCCCTTCCTACCCAAACCATTCTATGATTCCATGACTGGTGCTGCTGCTGGGTCAAGCAGGCATGCTGTTGCCCCTCTATGGCCCACATTGCCATTGATCAACACGTCCCTCACTAGGTCGTTGCACAAGGTCAGTCACTTGGTGCCCTTGGTGCCCACCCACATGCTGGAACAGCCTGACAGGAACAAGCCACTGGCCCTGCATGGCTTTGCAGTGGACTCTCCTCCCATTCCCAGAAGCCACATCACCACCACCAGCCTGGTAACCCATCATGAGGTGCTGCCACAAAGCGCCAGGGTGGGCCGCCAGTGAACACGCTCCCACCTGCCAGCAGCCCTGAAATCACCAGCCCTGCAGGATAAAAAAAAGCCCCAAAGCACTTTGCTTGGAGACAGAGAGACAGAGGATACTTTGGGATGACTTTAGCCTGATTTGTTTATAAATATGGAATTTGCCTCCAGAGCTTGCAACTTGGCATCTTTTGCAAGACCTAAATATACTACTAAAAGGCGTGAACTGTTTCGATAATAAAGGCTTTTAGAACTCACTTGTGAAAATTCATGTAAAGCCATACTTGGGCAGAGCAAGTGAGACCACGTGGTGTTTCGGCATGAGCTGGTTCACAGTACGGCAGGTCAA
The DNA here is from genome assembly GCF_000708025.1 of Charadrius vociferus. NCBI lineage: Eukaryota > Metazoa > Chordata > Aves > Charadriiformes > Charadriidae > Charadrius > Charadrius vociferus. The sequence continues at coordinate 1,841,834 of NW_009647748.1, read as the reverse complement.
CGCCTAGAGCGAGAAGTGCTGAGAAGCGGTCAGTAGATATGGAACAGCTAAAACTACCTTCTACTAACATTGGTCCTGACATGGTCCATTAAAGAGCTTGTTTCCAGTAGCTTCACCAGTTTTTAATGCTTGGGTTGGAATTTTCTGGATCACACTTCTGCATAAGGCCGAACAGAAAATGTAATCCATGAGAGTTTTTCTGGTTTTAAGAATAAGGTTCTGCCACATACAAAACTTAACTTTGAATAACTTTTACTCAAAATGTTAAAATTTGTCAGCAGGTAGCTTTCTAATGTTTACAGAATCATCTGCAAAAAGCCTGATCATGTCATAAGGGTTTGTGAGTCCATATTCAGGAAATTCAGGAAAGATTTCTGAAGCTCAGTAGCAGAATTCCCCCCAGATCCCATCCATCAGAGGCATGCTCAGCTCAAGACTCAGCAAGATTTTCACTGTAACTACAACTCCAAGTTGCTGCCGACTGGACCAGGAATAGATAGCTACAAGGAAATAGAAATAGCTACAGGTTGCATCCCACAGATAAAGGACATTGTAGGCTTTGTGCTCTACACGTCTGGACCATAAGCACATAAGACCACTCACTAAAGATTATTGATTAAATTACTACAGTATAATGATTTAATATTAATACCAGAAATCAACCGTCCATGCCCATCCAGGCCAGGATCTGTGCAAACGCACAGCAAGGTGTAAACCCTGCAAAGTCTTTGCTCATGCTCTGCACAGAGATGAATGTCACTGTGATAGTTCAGCTCAGGATGATAATTAGGGCCTTCAAATTGTGGAGACTGTAAGGAAATCCAAAAGCACATACTTTGCAAATTATGACAGAGGTCTGGTCTTGTCCCAGATGTTGTCCTCTCCAGATCCTGAGCAGAAGCCTTCTGGTCCTACAGAGCACTGGACCAGGCTCCTGTCAGAGTATTTCTTTTCTTTCATGGCCAGCATCACTGAGGAACCTCTGGAGACCATCCTGTCCACCCCTCCTGCTTAAAGCAAGAACAGAGTCTGGCTCTGAGCCTCCTGAACCTTCTCCAGGCTGAACAATCCCGACTCTGTCAGCCTCCATCAGCCTCTCCCCGTATGGCAGATGGTCCAAGCAAGAAAGTGCAATTACAGTTTTTTTTTACTTTCAATATATTACAGATTATATCACCTGGAGTGATTTGACCATCCAAAGAGATTCACAGACTCTTCCACTGAATGCATTATTTGAACTACTCTAGCTCCTCTGTCAGCAAAATGGCTATTTTCAACTGAGGGACGAGGAAATATTAAAAAATAAAAAGGAAACATTGCATTGTGACCTCATAGAAATGGCATTGTGGTTTTCCACCTTTGTCTGGTAGTTACTAAGCGATATGAGAGCTCTTTGTTGAAAACCAAAGTGATGTCTTTCATAGCTTGTAAATGCATTCTGTGATCTGAAAACCAAATAATTTTCACACGCATCAACATTAGGTATGAATATCCTGGCAAAACACTACCTTAGCAACACCTAGGCAGGTCCTCTGACTTAAGAGAATGTCTTAAGCAACACTTCACAAACACACTGTTGTTAAACCTCCAGGATCACTTGTGCAAACCCATGGAAAGTGTGGTTACACAATGAAAAATAAGATTGCAAATAGGGTTATCTGCTTGCCCGGCATGTCTACTCACTTGAACACACTGAGAGCATGCTCGCAGAGTTTAATATATTAACTTTAGTTGGTTATACTTGAATACTCTTCAGAGTAACATAGCTAAGGGGCAATGAGGTGAAATACATTCCTTCTTGTGCATTACTACCACTGTAAAAGACCTTTCATGTAACTGCAAATCTACCGATAACTAAACAGAACTAAACTCTGCTGGAGACACTCCATGTAACCCAGAGAACGCAGCTCAACATTGCCAGCACTGGCAGTTGGAGCCACTTTTCCACTAGAAGGCTTTTAGTTGTGAGTACCAGGAGCGAGAACCTGCGACAAGTGAGCAGATGCGTCTTTTACCTTACGACTTTTCAGGGTAGAAACACATTTTACGCAACATCTTTCAGTGGCACCATCTGAGAATTTTGGCAGTGTGGAGGAGGGAGATGTGCAGAGAGATGTTGAATCTCTCAACACCCTCCTTGGCATTACATTCAGTAACTTCAGTTTCCTCCTTGAGACTGAACGAACTAGCCCTGTCACCACTTAGGGTCAGTATGCCCTGTTTTGGTCTGAAAACACTGCTTTGCAAAATGTCTCTTTCACAAACAGACAAACTACCTGGAGTAGATTTCCATAGCAGGATGCTCTATGGAAAAAAAATGGATGCCTAAAGCCTCCAGCAAGATCCTAAAAGAGAACATTCTCTATGGACAGTGTTAAAGCAAACCCAACTGAATACAACAAATCAAAGGGTAACATACAGATTTTCTTATGGAGCAAATACAGTCTGACATTCCCACCCACGCAGAGCAGATCAGTGACTGGCAATAAGACAAAGCAACAGCATGAGCAACACGAGACTCCAGAGAAATAAACAATATATTTCTTCTGTCAACAAAAATATATGCCTGTTTTTATTCTTTTAATAAGACTCCCACGATATATTATTTTCTATTTCCAGTTAAACAAATTAGAGCAGAATTACTGTTTTCATTATCAGTTTACACTGAAGATTATTGGCTGTCGTTAAGAAGCATAATATTTGTAATAGGGCTTGGGCATAACTTTTCACTGTGTTGTAAATTCTGCAACTTGTAAGAGAAATGTCAGTCACAGAGAAGTTCAATCTCTACCCACTTCAAGCCTGAACACATGAATCAACTTCTCTTCAATGTTAATGAATATTATTTTACTTACTTGGTCCTTGATCTATGAAATTCTTATGCTCATTATCTCTCGTGATAAAATATATTCCCTGCACTCCATGCATTTTTCACTATAGCGTTCTCGCTCATTATTATAAGTACCATTATTTTTAACTGGGATGAGGCTTTCAATGAGAGTATTTGAAAACATGTGAACAGGCAGTAGAAATTACTAGGAAGTAAAAGTACAAACCTTGAAGGCACTAAGTGAGGACAAAGACTCAGGAAGCCAGACCAGGCAAGGTGGTCAAGGTAGGGCAATCCTAGGGGGAACATCAGCCACCTCCGACTCTGCTACCAAAAGACCGGGTTTGTTTCCCAAACATTCACATTAAGGCCTTTCAAAGTTAGCCTAATACGGCAATGAAACCCAGTACAGAAGTTCAGGAGACAGTTTAAGCCAAACCCAGCCCTGATCTGAACCCCGTGACTTAAGAAATATATACAGTCAGAATTCAGATCTGTGTTTTCCTGGAGAAAACACCATTATGTGGATGGAAAGTAACATTTAAACAGAGTGCATCAACGCAGGAAGAAATCTTACCACAATCTCAACCTAAACCCAAAATATAGGGCTATTACCACTAAAATGCTTGCCTGAGTGAGCTGCAGACCTGTAGAGGTTATGAAAGGACAAGTCTCTGTTCCCTTTCCATGCTCCAGACTGCTCCTCACTGCTCACCTCCCCTTTGTTTTGCTCAGTCTAGGACAACAGAGTCAAGCAAGGAGGGCACTTCTGCTCTTTTCTTTGGGAGATCACTCCACAGACAAATTAACACCATAGTGAAGAATTTTTACCCTCTATGTAGTTAAAGGAATTTAAAATACCAAGAGGTGTAAAAAGTGATCATGTACATATTAAGTTGCGGGTTAACTGCTCGTAGTCATTGCTATGGAGGAGCTTATCCATTATACAGAATTACATCGGCGCCACCGACTTCCCGTCACACACACATTAGGAACAAGAAAATAAGCATACAGCAGAACAGGAAAAGAAGCCATGTTAATTTACTATTCATTTCAAAATACAAGCGATTACAAAGATTCTGGAAGAGAAGGAGCATTTGTCAGTGCCTTATTGAACCTTCCTGCACAGCTCTTTTAATCTGCCTCCATTCCTCGTCTATGCAGGAA
>NW_009647748.1:1832054-1837760 GCF_000708025.1 Charadrius vociferus | reverse complement strand
TCCGCGGAACCGCTCAGATGAGACACACGTGGGTTCACAATGGAGGGGAAGAAGAAGAGAGCATCTCATTAACATGCCCCATACATACAGCACGGAAGACGCGATACAGCCCGTTCTAAGAGGGGCCACAGTCAACGGGAGGTGAAGTACTCAGCATCTTCCAGGAGGTATTGAACCTCCCTCTGGATCAAGGCATACTCCCTTTTTCCTCAGGGGCCTCCATATCTTTTGTTTCTAACAAAATGAAACTGCAGCTACACACATTGATTTTTCACTAGCCACAAGGCAGGCAGAAACCTTCAAACACAAATTTTTCTGCATCAGATCAGACGGCCGCAATGCTGTCACTAACAAGTGAGCAACTTCCTCCAAATGTTTATTACTGTTCACTGTGGCATTAATATGCTTCAATAAATTTTGCTCTTTTCCTCATAAAGTAAGCTTCCACTGAAGCAATAGGTTCCCCTGCTACTTCAATTTGCTGGAAAGCCTGTAATGTTAAACTCATCAAAGTACGGCTGCTTTGGTTTTTATGCAAATTCCTATCATCATAGTTATATAAGTGCTTATGCAATGAAAATATACATAATACACAAACCTGCCCATGTCACTGAGAATTATTTACAAGAGCTATAAATCAAAGTTGTGTCTTGTTTTGTTTTGAGTTTGCACACATAAATGCACACATAAAATGTCACATATGCCCAAAATTTGCTTTCAGTCACTTCCCAAAAAAACCAAACCAAGCCAGAATTGACCTGCCTGCTGAAGGCTATTCTTTAGTCAGAGTCCATGCAAAATTGTATTAGAAGCTTTGAAGTTAAAACATGAACATTGACTACCAGAGAGGGCCCTAAAGACAAAGACATTTTCTGGATGTAAATGTTCAGTGAAGACAAAGGTCACCTTATACTTTCCCGAAATCTGACCACGTTAGAAACTCCACATCTTGTTCTCAAGTTTTGCTTAAGAGCTGAAAGCTTTTCATGGCAGCAATGAAATATTGTTAACCCTGGTGACTGATGACGTTGTAATGGCCAAGTTATGATAACCTCGCAGGCCATGGGACTGCAGAACCTCTGCTGTTAGGACAGAGGAATCTGATCCATCTCAACACCAGAGAAAATGGGGCCCGAGCAGAAGAGCTGCCTGGCAAGCCAAGCCTCCACTTTGCAGGAAATGGGATTTTATCTGAATCAGTGGCTTTGATCCAAATCAAGCAGGAAACAAACTCTTTTGAAAATGCCCACATAACTGGAAATTCCCAGAAAGGTCACTTTGGAAACATCAAAACACTTGCAAAACACAATTCCCAAGTTCCCAAGCCTATGGCTGAGCAGTCTCCAGCAGTAGCAGCAGCATGTGTGAACACAGCTCCGTACAGTAGCTGTGGGAGCTCCCAAGACACTGGCTCCAAGTGCAGCCCTGATGCTGAGGACTATCCCGGGAAGCCTGCCCAAAGTCACAGCTCCACGTCAGGGAGTGCAGGAGCTCCGGCAGTCCTGCTTCAGCCAAGCCTCTTAGCACTTCCAGACATGGAAAATCAAAGTGGAGTTCAAGCTCCTGGGATTTTCTTGCTTTTAGCTTTACAGCAGGTTGGAAGCGGTAGCCGCAGACCACCAGCTGGAGTTTTGAGCCCCCAAGCCCTGGACTGTCCTCGATGCCATTGGACAGAGGAGGCTTCATTTTCTGGGCTGACCTGCCAAGAAGCGCTCCAGGAACCAGGGGAGCTCAATGTGGCAAGAACTCACCAACTGGGATAACTTCAATCAAAACATTTCAGGCCCAGCAGATGTGCTGTTTCCAGCTCAACTTTGTTTTACCAATAAATCTCAAACTAGCATGGAATAGCAATATAAAACCCAAAGGCCTTATTCTCCATTGCTTACTTTCATATAGAATCATTTGTATTTATGAAAACACAGCGCAAAAGAACACGCATTCAGACCAACTTGAGACAAGTGGCTGGCACTGTTATTTACAGGTAATAAGAATTCACAGCAATGCCTTCAGTTACTGCGTGTGCCCTGGCTGCTCCCTCCCACCTCCATACTGCAAGGCGCCTCCTCAGATCTCTGGCAACTGTTCATAGGGCTGAGATGAAAAATTTTCAAAGTTTTAGAATAAGCTAGAAGTTTTGTTTTCTGTAGAAAGGTAAATCATGTACTGAGAACAAGGCAAAGCAAAGACAAAGTGTGACCTCTATATTTGCACATCTGCTTCGGTTCACACTCCAAGTGAGATTTGTTATTAAAAACTTCAGGTAACTGATATGCATTTTGAAGAATGTGAAAGAACAACACTGCTCCCCGGGAACTGCAGCATGACAGTATGACACTTGCGTTTGGGTCTGCAGTGATGATTACAGACTTCAGAGGAGGACTGGTTGTTTTCTGAATCTCAAGTATATGATCTAGTGCCCTGAGGTTCACTTATTTATTTCTGACTCCTTTTAACAAAGAGGGTTTCGATAAAGTTTTTCCTCTATAAACCAACCCTGTTTTTTCTTGTTGAAGATGTTACTAACTTGGATCGTATAAGCGTATTTTAATGCAACACAACAATTACTTCCTCTTCCAGTACCTAAAGGGGCTACAGGAGAGCTGGGGAAGGACTTTTTACTAGGGCATGTAGTGACAGGACGAGGGGGAATGGCTATAAACTGGAAGAGGGCAGATTTAGATTAAACATTAGGAAGAAGCTTTTCACTTTGAGGGTGGTAAGGCACTGGAACAGGTTGCCCAGAGAGGTTGTTGAGGCCCCATCCCTGGAGGTGTTCAAGGCCAGGCTGGACGTGGCCTTGGGCAACCTGGTCTAGTGGGAGGTGTCTCTGCCCATGGCAGGGAGGGTGGAACTTGATGATCTTTAAGGTCCTTTCCAACCTAAACCATTCTATGATTCTATGATTCTGCATTTTATGCTTAAATGGTCATATGAAAAAAAAAAAGAATGCATTAATACAGGGGTCTGCGTGGGTGGTGATAATGCATGTGTCAGCTGGTCTGGTTTGTATATCTTGAACTAGGTTTTTCTCCAGACTCTTTTTTCAGCAGCTGAACCACTCTGACTACCCTTGCTCAGAACAGTACCTTTGAAATCTGTTCCCTATATTAGTAAGCTAGACTTCATCACCCAAAGAGTTAGAAATTGAACCTAAATCAGGATATATTTTTCCATCCCACTGCTTTAGCTGTGATTTGAAGTGATTTGAAATGTAAGATCCCTTTCAAAGTACTGCCAGTGGAAACTTCTTTTCTATTAGTGGATCCCAACCAATTAATTACATCAGCACCACAGGGTTTCTGGGGAAGGGGCTGCTGGCTCTTCGTGCGGTTTCACACATGTTGCAGACTGAGAAAGCACCGCTGCTCACCAGCCTCCACTCGGGACATGAACTGCGTTCTGGAGCGAGCTGGAAGTGAAGCGCAGGCAGAACAGAGGCATGTTGGACAATGGCTACGACAAGCAGAAAAGAAGACAGATTTGCTGGGATTAATAAGGCAGGCATTAGTTATTTCTTTCTCTTGATTAGCAGGATGTTAACAAGTGTAAAGCCATATGGCAAAGTCAATGCTGCATAAGTCTTCCCCCCTCAAATCACACCTGAATGAAAACAGAGCAGCACAGCGCTTAAGCCCCACAAAATCTAGCAAAGCCACTGAAGCTGGGCAATGCTGGGGCTGGATTATCACACCTCACTGGTCCTCAAACACACAAAGGGGAAGCTATCGCCCTTCCATTCCCCACATGTGTACCAACAAAAGGTCAAACCTGTTTTATAGGGTCTGTGTCTTCCCTTGCACCTTCTGGTCATTTACACACGTGCAGTGGCCGCAGCAGGCATGTAAAACACTATCAGATAGCCCTGGCAGCTACTGACAACCAACCTGTACAGACTTTTCTAATTGTAAGAGGTATATGGATAGGAATGATCTAGGGCCATATTTATCTTTTATAATTTCTTCCTTTTAAAATGATTTAGCATAGTCCCACAGACAAAGGTCTATATTTATCCAAAGAATCTTAATGAGTTGGCTGAATTTCATTCAGAGATTTAGGTTAATGTATCTCATCTATCCTGTAAAAGAAGCAATTATGCACCTGGAAGAAAAGCTTTGTTTCCAGGGCCCCTCAAGTCTGTGCCAGTAAAGGTACCAACTGCAGGTGTAGTTTACAGGAAAAGAAACCTTAGAGCAACAACTGTACAATTTCCAATCCAGGATTATAAACTAAATACTCTCCATGCAAATATTTAATTGATAGAACTGTGGGAACAGAGAGATCATCTCCCTTAGTACAAAAAAACCCCAAAACAACCACCACCAAAAAAGGTGTGACTCCAAACATGTATTTTGAAAACAGCAAAGAACTATGACATTTTTGCTCTGCCAGAAAAATGATCACATCTTGATTGAATACTTTGCTTTCTCACTTCCTTTTCCAAGCTGAAATGTCAACTATTTTAAGTAAAATCGGAATATTACTCAACCACAAATCAGAAAAGAACCTTGATGCCAGAGCTGTCATCAAAAAGGCACATTCCAGTCATATACTTGCGTTTTTGCTATTAAGAAAACAGATTAAACCCTTCCAAATGCTTTGCTGCTTAATGACACAATCACTAGCATGTTATTAAAGCTCAACACTCTGACATTCCAGTCATCATATCTGCAAACACTAAGACATTATGCATTGAGAAAACAATCCTTTTATTGAAACCAAGGATGTCTAATTGTGACAGGTGAATGTTTTATCTACAGAGATGAAATCCATACACATACTATTTTTGTGCAGTCTTCATGTTCCATTTACACAATTTGCTAGTTTAAAAGGGTTTAACAGTCAATCAAGAGTTCAAGTATGAAACTCCATAACAGAAGAAAATTATATCATGTTATGGAAGTCAGCTAGATAAACAATACCTTCTGATTATGATTATATCATTATGTGCTTCACGATGAACAGTAAGACAGAAAATATTCACCTGGTTTCATATTCAAAATACTTGCCGAGATTCATGTATAAATGGATGAGTGAACAGAAGGGTAATTGCGTATTATTTTAATATAATAAAGTCAAATTTATTCAAATCAGTAAGAAAAAAGTGTTTCTTTATATCTTGTGTGGAGTTCTGCCTTACTGAATTTGTGTTTGTTTATGATTCTGACAAGCTACAAAAAATAGATATAAATACAAAGTCAACGCTAAATGCGTATCTCTATTCTTTTGCAAGCAAACTGTCACAATATTATGATCACTAAAAAGCTTTTGAAAACTAATAGCTAAGTGAAACACTAGACTTAATGACTTGAAATAAATATCTTGCAACAGAGCTGTTTAAGCCACTGTAAAAACAAACCTCTTAAACAGTAGAAGCACATTTGCCAAACAAAGAACCTGTGTTCACAGAAATCACTTGCAGTCTTGCCAGCAACTTCAGTAAGAATTAGATCAAAATAAAAACTTTCCCTATTTTTTTTTTTTATGTTTTCTTTTGGATTGAATCTTCCTTTATTTCCTTGCTATACCCAACCAAAGATGGACTCCTCCTAGAGAAAAAAGATGACAAAAAGTGAAGTGGTGCGTTCCCTTTAATATAAAAAAGTCGGGTATAAAGTGTGACACAGACTCTATTCAGATTCTTCAGGTTTTACTTTAGACCATGACAGAAGGATTTAACTCAATAAAAAGGCAAAATTCACCACC
>NW_009647748.1:1825908-1832003 GCF_000708025.1 Charadrius vociferus | reverse complement strand
TGACGGGAATCTTGAAAAACATTTGAACCCCGTGTCAGTAAGACTGAAGTATATAAGCAGTACTTATTAATACCATTAAAAAATATCTGTTTGGCTTATTAATATGATTATTGTTTTAGCGTTTAGCTTGCTTGGACTACATACATACCCTGTCCAGGTAGGATGCCTCCTTCTGTGAACTTTGGTTCATATCATTGCCTGTGGGAGAATATTATGGGGAAGCATATCATCATTTTTAGTCACACTGAATCTAATCTTAATTGCAACATTCCAAGGATTAAATAGGTAGCATTAGAATTCAAGTAGATTTTTGTTCTCTCAAGAAAACTATTTATAGAGGCAATAAAATGCAGCATTAATTTTTTAGCTTTATTAATCTAGTAAAAAAAAAAAGACGAAAATGAACCCCGTTTATTCAGATTTGTTGATCCATATCTAAATGTCTGCTAGAATTATTCCATTTGCTTCTTGTTTAATGAAAAATTCAGATGAATAGGAGACTTATCTCCTTGATTTGATGTTGTGCAAAATCTGCTAATTAGAAAGAAGGTATTAGAATTGATGGGTTTCACCTAAATAGAGCTTAATAGTAGATTCTCAATTAAAGCTCCTGAAAAATGAGGTACAATTACAATTATGGATAGAGTTGGGGGGGGGGGGGTTGGTTGGTTGGTTGGGTTTGTGTTTGTTTTTTTTTTTTTAAGTCACTCGAAATCATATATAAAGATAAGGCTTTCCCTCCAGATGACAAAAAGAAATGAGTATCTGAAAAAGGAATAGGCCCTATCCATAAATACAAGCTTGACAAAGCAGCACATTGCATATCCATAACAAACAGAAAAGCAGAGCAGCAGCCATTTTGCTGAGAGGGTAAATCCACCTTGGAGATCTTGTGCATCAGCAGGATTCTTGGCTTGTTTACAATAACTCGAATTTTGGAGGCAATCACGTATTAAACATTCTTCCTTGTCTCTTGTTTTGCCTTTTTCTTAAAAGCAAGCAAACAAAAGTCCTGGAAGACTTATTTTTTTCTTCAGTGACTGCTAAGGCCTACATATACATAAATAGCTGTGCATAAAAACATCTGCAGTGATCTAAGCTGCAGGAAAGTACGTGGAAGCTGCTAGATCCAAACCTTTACTTCAGGTAGGGAAGCACAGTGTTACAATGGCTGCTGCAACAGGTGTTAAAGAGGAAAAAGTCCTGCGAAAGATATGCACCCCCTCCGGCGAACCTCTCCTGGCGAGGAGGAACGGATGAGCTCAGGAGGAAGGGTACCCGTGCCCAACCCTGTGCAATTCTTCTGTTTCACAGGTGCGCACTTACACAGGCATGAGTCAAATATAATGTTACAGTTGCAAATAATTACTCTAATTACCGCAAACAAATGAGCTATAATATGGATGAATTATGCACCATAGAGAGAAGGAGATAGCATTCTCATTGATGACAAAGATAAGAGAATAAGGATTATCAGAGCCAGGAAACAGTGTCCATATGAGGAGGGATTTCGTAGACTGGAATTTCTCAGCTTGAGAACCAAATGGAAATATGACAGAGGCCAATGGAATCATGATTCGTATAAAGAATATGAATAGCACATAATTAATACCCAGCATCTCATAATAACATAATAAGGAATTGGTTTTAAAGCAAACAAAAGTGCTTTTCCACATAATGCAGAATATTTGCAGAATGATTGCAGACTATGTTGTTGCAGCATATTGTGGAATTTCTTGTCCTACTCCAATAATACCCACTGTAGGGCACAGGGGACATCCATTGGGGTAGACAGATTTCTGTTTTGAATGAGAATTGCACTTCTTTTGTTCTCATGAAGAAAATTTTTAAGGGAGTATTTTCTTGTCAGGTATGTGGAAATCTAATCAGTATGCAACATACAACGTTTTAAAAAATAAGATAGTGGCAACAATGGACATACATTCTGGTATATACCCTAACATGTCTGCATGTAGAAAACTTCCATCAAAACAAATGTAAGCTAAGCAGAAGTGCTGCCGGTGAATATAACATTTTTTATCTTGTCTGGTAATTCTTCGTGGATTAGTATATTCTTTTTCCTGAAACGCTCATCAGACTGTGAGGCCAGAAATTCCAATTGCATTTGTAAGCATATACTGTATTATCTTAAATTGTGCAGCAACTACAATGTCTCTAATTGAAGTTGTCTCAATGCAGAGCACCAGTTTTAATTTCCAAGTCATTTTCCAGTAATGAAATAGCTGTATTCAGGGCACAGCGTGAGAACATGTTTGATGGTTATGTTAAATTGTGTTACAGCTACCTTTGGGAAGCATCTAATTTATTGTCTGTATGAAACCAACCACCATTTTCCTATGTGAAAAAATAAATTATTATTCATACAAGTGCTGCCTTAGACCAACCTGTGAGTAATAGTTTACATATTTCATGTGTTCAGAAAAAGTTGCAGATATTTTATCTTCGTGTCTTTAATGTCAGACTGCAGCAAACACTTCTGCCATCCTTCCTCCAAATTAATACATATAAGACCCTCGATGAAACACAAGGGTCTTTCATATATGGCTAGAAGTGTCTAAAGTATGCAATGAATTCCGTAATTTGTGAGTTGTAAAATCTACTACCCAAACCAAACACCTGAATGGACCTTAAACCTAGGGATCTTAAGTCAAGGCACTTGCATTAATTATTTGTTTTCTCTAGTAAAATAAAACATTATCAGTTCATTGTTTACCTTCTCCATTAAATTGACTGCAAGTCAAGAGTCGACTTCTGAACTTTTCATTTTCTTCAAGCATTTTTGAAATTACTTTCCAAACCTTAAGCCAGACTTTGGACTGAAAGATAAAATTGAACTTTCTCAGCAAAGCATATAAAAAGTTTGCATTAAAACATTTATAAGGCAGAACTTTGAATTCTCTAGCATTACTACGAAGTCCGGCTGTTTTTTTGTTGAGGGTTGGGAAGGGAGAGGTGTGGAGGAAGGATAGATACGTGGGTTATATTGGAAGAATCACCTCTATTTAAAAGTCAAAACCCATAAATTACTCCATGATTTTCCACATGAGAAATCCTCCTCCTTTCTTGCCTAGAACTCTTGTTTATCCAGGACTTGTGAAGTGCCCTCCTAGATAAGAAAAGCTTATGAAAATGTGTGTAGAGTCATTAAACTCTCTTCAAAGCGACCCAAAATGGAGAGGTAGGGGTGGGGAATAAAATTGCTTATTTTTCCAGGAGCAAAAACTTTCCCATGTAATCCCTCAACAGCAGCGTAATTCAGACCCCATGGTCAGATTCCAGAACAGCAGTGGCCTTACCTACTTCATATCAAATCCATATTAAACTGTTTTATAGATGTTGATGACCTTTATTTTAGAGGCATAAAGCTCCATCTATAGTGGGCACATTTCAAACTTGTGCATTGAAAATATTAAACTGGAACTGTTGACAAAGGCATTCAGACAGAGAGGCAGCCTAACAAATATAAATGGCTGTTAACATGCCAACATTATGACTTTTGCTGGACCCCATCCGTGAAACTAGTTTAAATCTACAGATAATTCCTTTCTCATGGACATTTATTGCTAAAACATAATACATATACCTCATTCTTTTTGAAGACTCTTTAGTGTACTAGAAGAGCGATATTATAGTATGTTATTAGCTGTTCCTCTGAAGTCAGTAATATTTTGCTGGTTTTAAATCAAGTATCTGTGACATTACTGTATTATAGTCTAGCTGATTACTTGTACTTCACACACTACAAAATCTCATAATGAGTTACTGTTTTAATAAATGTGCCTTTTAAAATTTCAAGCCTTTGTTGAACTACTGAACAGGAACAGAGATACATTGGTGGAACAGAAAGTAATTTCATATTGCTACTAGTATGGTGTTCATACCTCCGATTCTTGCCTTCGCTTCTTCGTAACCTGTGGGATTTCTTTGCTTCAAACAGAAGTGGAAGAGGAGCTGCAGAGATTTTCCTTGCCGGATTTCACCCAGCAAGGTGTGCAGCACCCTGGCCCCAGTCCAGCAAAGCATTTCAGTACAGGCTTTAAGTCAACAGCATACTCTCATTTTTCAAGGTAAGCACACACTAAGTGCTTTATTGAATGAGAGCCAGAATTTTAAAGCCTCCAGAGAGGGAAAATAATACCATTTTTCTTTTCTGTAAGTAAGGTTTTCAGTAACAGACTACCAATTCAATCTTTTAATCTCCTTCATGCTCTCACATAGACATACACAGAACAAGCAGAAAGCGTTTTTCTCAAATGCAAAGGTAGCTCCCACAGTTTTTACCTTTTGCTTCTTTCGTTTAATTACTTTATCAACATTTCTTGAAGGGAAGGGAAAGTCAAAGGTGTCAGCCTTAGCCTCTCGAAGGTCACCTAGGAAGAGAGTTTAGAAAGCATATCCCAAGTGTTTACAACATATTCCTGAGGAAGCTATAAGTCTTCCAGAGGGATACTTATTTCTGGTCCCAGCAGGTTACAGGATATCAGTCCTTGCATCATGCTGACTATCGCCTTGCTTATTTTCTCCGTTATAACCATGGGGCATGTGGGTGTCTCTCGAATGCCACATAACAGATTTCAAAACTGTGCAGCAACCAAAAATTAAGGCAACAGGCTTCTGGGCAATACACACTACCTTTTAATTCCCTCTTTTTCCTCTTGCTATGGCAGCTGCTGAAATTTTGCCTGAGCTCAAAGAGGAAATGGTGAGTACACTGAGGCAAGAAACCAGAGAAATGACCTCTGCTAGCACTAAAAAACAGAAGCAAGAAGGGCAGGTTGATCTTGTGGCCTCCAGACACACACAGCCGCAAGGAGGAGGGACGCGGGTGAGTTCCCACAGGGGTGAGGACGGTGGCTTTCCAAGGAGCTGCTGGACAGGCAGTGCATGGCGTGAGCTGAGCGAAAGGGTGACCCATGTGGGGATGCTGAACATGGTCACAGCCGCAGGCTTGTCCCCTGCCCAGCAGGGCTTCAAGCAAACCAGCATCCTCCGGGCCACCACAGCCCCACCACCAGCTACCCAACGCGGCCACATCGCAGGAGCAAGGCTTCGAGTTACCAACAGTCACCGGCTGCCTCCGAGCCACAGATTGGCATCACTTGGATAATAACCCATCAGAGCTGGTGCTTTTAATTACAGACTACTGTAACATTTCACTTGGTCATCTTGAGAAAAATGCCTTTTAGGAAGAGGAAAAAAATGCAAGAAAATGAAAACATCTCAAGAGCAACAAGTTCGTAAATTCAGGACCACACTACCTGTGTCACCCTTCATTTCCAGCTCACACCCCGGCTTCTTCTCCAGAAGCCAGGTCACGTACTCCATTTTCACTCCGTTTCATCCTGTGCAGCAGAGCTGTGTTTCATAACAGATCACAGCCAGTGGAAAACTGTCTAATCTTTTTTGTTTGCTTTCATAAAAAGAGGCACCCACACCCATGCCCATCCCAACTTTCTTTGGTCCCAGTCACAAAGAAAGAATATTAAGAAACATCTTCGGGCTGTGACAGCAACAAGGGAGCCAGCAGCACGGTGGCTCTCTGGTTAGGGGGGAATCTCCTGAGCAGAGGTGGAAAGGACCCAGTTTGGTGTGTAACAGAGAAGCCCTGTTGGACATCATAGCTTATTTTTGGCCTAATTGCTACCACAGAAAGGGATGGGGAAGGCCACGCTGCAGGCGGCCACCTCACCTTACAGCATGGAGACACTGCAGCTCAACAGCGTAAGAGTTTGGGGCAAAAATATTATTTTTTTCACCCACGTAAGTTTAACACCATGTTCTACCTCCTGCCTGAATACCCAGTCCAAGTGTACTGGGCACATTAACAAAAAAAATTGTTCCGTGTTCACCTCTCAGCGTGCCCGGTCTGATTGCAAGGGAGGACCCTAGTGGGACAGTACCAACAACACACCACAGGGAAATGGTTTCCCACCAGAAGAGAACATGGCGGCGACTCAGCCCTGGCGTACAGAGGTCCCCGGGGCTCAGCAACACATACCATGGCGATGGCTGACAGGCTTCACCCCGCTGCAGCTCCCCACCGCCTGCGCCCTGCCACCGGCAGCGGGCGGCCC
>NW_009647748.1:1812238-1825609 GCF_000708025.1 Charadrius vociferus | reverse complement strand
GGCAGTCCGCGCGGTGGGGGGGCGTGCTGACCACCCCTCCTGCCTCGTCCTCTCTGAGCGCCGTCGGCCCATGTCAGTGCTCCGGCTGGGTGGTGAAAAAGGGAGAAATAACTGTTTTCTGAGCAGGAAGGAGGAAGGAGCCAAGTGCGGAATAGGAGCGGGCCTGGTACTGTGCCGGTGTCTCACTCAGACACAGACGGTGGTAACCTGCTCCACAAGGCTTCTTCCGGCCAGCGTTAGGTATGGTTTAGCACAGAGTATGCTGCCTGAAGTCATATATTGATATATTTCATGCAAACTATTGATAAAGTGGAATAGGTGACACATGTATTGTCTGTCTCTGCTGTGACTTACAGAGGAGGAACACAAGCACTTTGCCAATGCAGCTCCTGCGTTGATATAATGCGTTTTCACACTGATGTGCTCCAAACAGCTTACCAGCGAGTGCTCGGGGGGGCCCCCGCCACCGGGTGAGCAACGTTTATGGAACATTAGGTTAAATACCTGTTGGCATTTTGTCCCTCGAGCAACAGCAGGCGTGTATGCACCCTGCGCGATACCGAGAGGACGCCCGTGGCAGTGGGGAGTCCCTCCCACGAAGGGGCGACGGGCCCCACTGCAGCCACGGGCTTGTGAGACACGGCCGGTGACGAGTGGGATTTCCCAAACCACGTAAGAGCACCAGTCCCACTGATTTTTCCTTTGGCACTGAAACACCGCTCAGCATTATTTCCCAGAGTTTCACCACACTTAGCTGTCCAGAGGAGGGAAAGCGTTGCGCCTTAGGAAGAATAAATTCTACAGGAAGACTTTTTCTTTTTCTTTTTTTTTTTTGTTTTTTCCCCCCATTGTTTTAGCAGCACCAGCAATAGGAATGGTGCTGGCGATGTGTCGCCCTTGCGAATGGCTCTGGAAAGACCGGGAAGCAAAGTGGAGCCTTTCCCCACCGGACTTTCGGAGGAGGCTGGAAGCCCTCCAGGTCTCCGGGTCTGTGCTGTCCCCTCGTCCCCGGGCAGGGATTCCCGCCAAAAGGAGATGTCTGGCGAGGGTCCGGCTCCATCCCCCCCCCCCCCCCCCCCCCCCGCGGGGAAGGGGGGGAGCCCCGGGAAGGGGAAAACACCCGCAGCGCCCTTCTGCGAAGTATCCCAGGATTTCCAGCTATTTTATACACTGGCAGGGAAAAAAAAAAAAAAAAAAAGAGAAAAAAAAAAAAAGAAAAACAGAGAAAAAAAAGGCATTTTGTGTATGCGGCTGAAAAAAGAGGAAAACGACTTGCAGAGGCACAGCCTGACAGTTTGCTAGAATAATGTGTTATTTCCCCATGATAAAAGGGCATCTACGGCAGGCTTCGAAGCATAAAGGCTGAAAAGGAGGTCATAGATACGATAAAATCACTGAGTCAGTAGCTTTGATATTAACTGTGATCTAAAAAAAAAAAAAAAAAAAAAACCCCAAACACCAGAGACTCCCTCTCCGCCAAGATCTGAACTAAGAAATTGGCTTGGTGAGGCAGCAGCCAGCGAGTTCAGTTTGGGGGTATTAAGCCCAGAGAGAGGCAGCTTCGTTAAAAGTGGATCCTGGAGTGCAAACTTGGTCATGTCCATTAATCACAAAGCCCTGGTAGAGAAAGCTGAAATACACAAGGGTCAGTCCACACCACAAAAAAGCACAGAAGACGCACACATAAACCTAAACAGCACCATTTCCATTCCATGACTGTCCCCACGCTGTGCACGAACACTTGCTGCTGTACCTCCCTGACCTGGAGTCCCCTTTGCCAACTGGCAGGCCGCTTCCTTCCTACGGCCCTCTCGGGGCATCAGGGCTGCCACATCAGTGGTTTTCTCAGCATCTGTATTAAAGGAATATGCTTCCACTCGACTCCTGCAAATGCACATGCCTCGTGTGGCACATTTTGTCCACTTTTCCCAACACCACATTGCCAGAACTTTGATTTCAAAAGCAAATTCAACTCAGATCCGTTTTAGGCTCTATTGCTACTGACAAAAGTCAATGCCACCTAAAAATCTATGAGCGATCTGCAGAACTGGAAAATTCAGCTCTTTCAGCTGCCACTGTTCTTCATTGTCTTTTGCACGTGTGTGAACTGACTACCAGCTAGCCACTATCTCTCTATTTGTCACTTTGAACAAACATCTCAGTTTTTCACCACATCTTCAACTGCCTAGTTAAAACCAGGCCAGATTCTAGCTTTCAGTCGGCACCACGTCATGCTGTTTGTTTTATATTCACACATCAGCTCTTCCAGCTCAGAACTTGCATTGTTTCCTGAATTCTATTGTTTCAGTTTTACTTTGGCCAAGGATGCACCATCTGCTATGAACCTTGACTAACGTTTTAAAATAAGGCAGGTTTTGGTGGTAGCAAGTACAGCTGATGCGGTGGAGAAGGAAGGAAGGAGCCCATGGGACATCACACATGTAGTGATTCCCTGACTCTCCAGTGATTCCCTGCAAAAAGGGAACTCCTCCTTCTCTTGGAGATTTGGTTTTGTATGAGGATTCTTTGCAATGGAGTTAAACAAAGTACTCACGTGAGTCAACGTAATTCAGGAAAGGCAGATTGCTTATTAAGTATTACATTATCTTGATCAACTGCAAATTGTGAATACATCTGAAATATGAATCTTAACACTGTTAACAGGGATTTTTACGTGGAAAGTATGCTAATTCTGACAACAGCTACAGTCAAACCTTGTTAATTATACCCTCAGCAGTAGCACAAACAATTACTGTATCTCCTTTGTTTTCACAGAATATTTAATAAGAGTCACTGGAGTGAGGTATTTTATTAGAATGTGGTTACTTTACGGAATACACTGGGGACCATTTATTAGTATAACTAGGAATCATTATAAAAACAAAACTCACCACTTCTGGTAAATCGAAGGAATGCATTATGCCTTCAGTTTTTGCTTACTTCGAAAATTTCATAATTTACAATGGATCTCACAGTTAATTATGCAAGCAACAACACAGCGCAGCAGAGAGATAAAATGGCCAGCTGCCATTTTAGCACACCTGCATTTCATATTAATGAACCTGCATATCTCAGATTGCTTTACAAACCAGACATGTGGGAATCACTTCATCCACACCAGTCATAAGGAGAGGCATATTTCCCCATTCCTCCATGCTGTGCATAAAAATATTTAGCAGGCTATAAAGTAAGTTTGTTACATAAAAGCTTCAGCCTCCCCTTGAGAGATTTTCAAATCACTGAGAAGATCCATAGATTTTATAATCAAAATCCAAGTCAATGAGACTGAAACCCTTGGCTTAGAAGAACTTTATGTTAGAGTATTTAAACAGAGATTGCCAATCTGAAATAAAACTATGGGGGAACTCAAAAAGGCAAAAGGATTGCTAAAAATAACACCAGAATTAAACAGCCTTATTTCTGGGAAAGGTTTGTAGTCAAGTAGATACAGCAAAAGGCAGGCAAGGAGTTCCGTTTCTCTGATTTCATTTTTCCACACAAATGTGCAAGTTATTGGTGTTTAATGACAACACCCTTTGTTTCCAAATCAGAGACAGTAAAACTTTACCTTGGCTCTTCCAGATCTCATGCTGCAGGGACTATGATATTGTTACTACCCTTACTGGTGAACGTGCAGTCAGACCCTACGCGAACACCCACGGGGCAGTTTCCTCCTACCTGCGACAAACCTCCAGATACTGTTTTCTCACATCCTGGAAGAATACTGGTTCAGCGCAGGATATAAAAAGCAAAAAACTACTAAATCATCCTCAGATTCAGCAGCAATGTAGGTCTTCCAAGACCATCTGTCCAAGCACAGAAAGCTCAAGTTTTCTTAGCTTCTCTTCCGAAATCTAACATGATCTCAGGCCAAAGTGTGCCTGTAGGCGAACGTAATCACCAATACATCTCTCTGCATATATGAGACAGTCCTATTTAACTACGGTATAAATACCACTGAACATACTCATTCCTCAGCAGTAAGTCCACTTCGTAACGACACCAGGGTCTGTGCAGAACTGTTCCAGATACTGCACGTTCGCTCCCTCCCTACCCCCAGAGACATAAGGATGCTGCCCGAAAAGGAACAGAGCAGGGCTTCTGTCTCCAAGGATCGCTGGCTCTGCAGAGAAAATTGAAGCAGTCACTGCTTTGTTCTGCCATCACATTCTTCCAAAGACATCCCCCTGTAAAAGCAACCCTTGAGCAAATTTTCTTGCCACTGACTGAAGAGCTGAGTTGATTCTGCCAGTGTGTACAGAGCAACATCTGCCTGCGAACAGCTGGCCCGCTGAAGCAAAGCTGGGGGCTACTGCCTGCTGCTTACAATGAGAATGTTCCTCAAAACCTACAAAAATCACATTTAACTCACTGAACGAAAATTCAGAAACACTTGGCACGAATGTACTCCATACACAAACCAGCACTGGGCATGTGCTTAAAGCGACAAGCACTGTCTCGAAAAATGACACTTGGCTAAATTGACAACGGAATGCTTTCACATGCATAGCAGGGCACGAACAACCAGCAGGCAAACTGACCCTGGTTCATGAGTCAGCAGCACTTTGAGACGGTGATTTAGATTGAGCAAACATTTTCTCAAATGTTGGGTTGGAGAAGGTTGGCGGAGATTTTTTTAACGTATTGCTCTATGTGTGAATTGCCACTCTTCCACAGATTACAAAACCGTGTTAAGAGCTACTAAGGCACACAGCGTGTCAGCTGCATCTACACTGTCAGTCTGCCATTTAAGTAAACTCAATGCTCTTCGCTGCCATGAAAAGGAAAGCAACTCGCACAGCTATACAGTTTTGGAATTAAAAAAAAAAAAAGGCCACATAGCTGACAGTGGTAAAACTAAGTCCATTTTAAACTTTAAGATCAACGCAAAACCAAAATTGTGTTCTCACAGTTACCCTTTACCTGCGCTGTGTTCAAAGGATTTAATCTCAGCTTTCATTACTCACCAAAAATTAAATTTCAGAAAGAAAAACACAAACACAGACCTTACATTTTTCCATATTTCATATATACAAGGAGGACTGAGAACTTTTGACTAGCAAATTTTGTGCAGGAACCTTAACGGCATAGTACTGCGCTACAGTCTCCCAAGCTGCATGACCCAGGTGACGGAGGGAGCCTCCCTTAGTGACAGATACATTCAAATAAATTAACGTGTAGTATCGAATTGTCTCTCTGACAAGCCCTACAAGAAGTCAGCAAAGTATAGCTCATGTGTCATGACAACAGGTGATATCTGATAGCGTAAATCAAAGCATCAAGTTTCAGAAAGACTTTCTCCCCATCTTAAATGGGGAGTTCAGTAATGCATTTAGAGCATCGATTCAACACCACCACCACCCCCACCGCCTTCAATTTCTATGACTGCAAAGACAGCTGCGAGTATATTCTTATCCCAGAGGCCGTTTTTCATACTGACAGACTGAATCAGCTTATTTTACACAGAGGAAGAGATGTCAGTGTTTCTTCCTCATCTATCCTTTCTGAGGCTATTATTTGTCTTAGGTTTCCTGCAGGCAAGCAACGTGCGTTTTGGACTGTGGCTGAGTGGGCTTTCACAGCGCTGAATAAACAGCAGCTGGAGAATGGGGGCAGACAGTAGAAACTGTCCAACAACGACCTGACAGCTAAGAGACTCTCTTTAAAATATACCTTAGCCTTTAAATCAGTACTGGATGGGTTATATCCATCTCCACCCAAACGTAGTTTCTTCACTGATGTGGAATGTAGCAGTTCATTTAGCGAAAGCAGCACCCAAGAGAAAGCTGGTGGCTGACTGCGGTCGATGAGCAGTTTGTGCTGAAAGAAAATAGCAGAGATTCATGGACTGTGGAAATTCTGAAATTCCACCCAGCAGGCATACCTCCATCTTCTGGAGTCTGCCTGTAGCATTTATTTATAGTTTCAGGACAAACTGAAACCCAAAAGGGATTTGTTATATCATCTTTCCTAGAAAGTTACTTCTCAGTAATTCAGAATCAGCCAAGGCCATCACGACCAAGAGTGACTGGGTTTAGTTTTGAACGCTCCAGGCTTTTGGCATTCCACCTTACTGAGCTGAACTTTTTAGACTCTGCTTATGTAAGAAAAATTCATTTATTAAACATTCAACAAAGTATTTTGCAATCTTCAGAACAGGAAAATTTTAGAATGAATATACACATCCCTAGCTGTAAATCAGATGCCGTGTCCTGATAAACACCTCTAAGTTTATAGCATTTTGAGGTGAAATCAGTCGGGGAGTGCCTTGCTTCTGGAGGACATCACTGATTCCACCACTGTGGCATCAAAAGACTTACACCCCCCATATTTCAGGACCAAATTTCAAGTCTAGCATACTCGTTCAAAAACATTATCAGATAAACCACTGATAAGCACATGCTTTCTAAAAGACCATCTGCACTTGAAAACAATGTCAAGAACTTGTTATCACATTGGGAGAGGCTGAACTATGACTATTTCCTAACAATACCAACGCAGAGAACGGAGAGATAATGCTTCCGTTACCAGCCAAGTCACACGCTACAAACTGGTCAATACTGTCTGGTGCTGTTTGGCTGCACAAAACGCAGTGCCGAGGCATTCCCTATTCTCCGGGCAGACAACCCATCTCTGCCCTCTCTGTTTTGGATCCAAAGGGTACCAGCATTTTCTGTTTATTTTTCAACAGCCATTTGAAGGGATTGGAAGTATACACATGGAGTCACCAGAGAAACTTTCCACTCTTGTTAAAAATTAGTTTCTACAGGCATTAGCTTCTAAGTTTGCATCATCAGAAGCCAATGGGAATCGAAATGATTAGCATCTTGCAGAACTAATCCCATTATAGCTCAGTTCTGTAAGATTTGCATTTCCTGAAGCACCCACAGAAAAGAATGATACTCAACACCTATTTAACATTTACAGCACCATTCCTTAGATGATGCCACAAGGGATGAGCGGCTCAGACGCCAGCAGCAGCGTGCTGGTCGGCGCAGTTTGATTCCTACTCCGATACTGTATTTAGGGCAGTTTTTCTCACAAGGTACATGTGCATATCCCAACTCTCGGTTCCACTTAGCAGAGCTACTTCCAGACCAATTAGAACTATACTTCATTGAAGCTTCGCTGTTCATATGAAAGTAAGAAAACCAACAAAGTTTTGGGAATTCCTAGCTACTGAGGGTGCAAAACTCTTGAATCCTTTCTGCACAGTTCCTGTTGAATAGTCCTTGAAGGGCAGATACATAAAGTTGTAACACTTCGTAAGACTTGCTAGATATTTCAAGTTTAGATATTTTACATTAAAGGCTGACGCCGGCAAGCTCTTTAAAACACCGGACTTCTTCCTTCTGTTAGTATCAGATCACAACCATGAGACAATTAAAAAAGAATCCTTGTCTGTCCACGCCTTGCTTGGCTCTACTCTGACCCTCGTCTGGTTATCTTTTTGTCCCAGCTGCACAGCGGTGTCTGACTTACACGATGCATTACATGTGCCTCAGTGGTGTTCCTCTCATGTAACATGTCACCTGCCCAGTTAGCTCGATTTTGCAGCTGCATATTGGTTTTCATCTTTGTCCCTGTGAATTAGTTGCAGAGAGCACTAAGCAGAAACAAGTGATCAAACTCCAGTTCTTTGGCTAGGTTGATATGCTTAAGGCTGTGCAAAAAAATAGAAATGGCAGCGCTGAAACTGCTGAAAGGCAGTTCCAAAGCTACACGCGATTTCTAACGAACACTCAACAAGCACCAAATTCACAAAATTAAGTAGTCAGCATTCAGCACTCCCTAAAGACAGCATCTGGACACAAGCAGTAAAAAGGGTTCTCCTTACTGATTCAGTCCTCTAGACATTGCCCCTTCCTTTTCTGCAGCTTTGCACATTGGTTTTGCACCAATTTAATGCCATCTCGCCATCTCTGGATGCTTACACCCTCCCTCACACGCCCCCTACAAAGCCACGCTCCACGTTTTGACTGGAACAGGACCGCAGAACTTAGCCTGAAGCACTTTACACATCATGTAGCCAGACGCGTGCTGTACGCTTCATCCCCAAGCGCCATGAGCTTCAGGCACAAAGGAACATGTTTCTACAGAAAGCTTAAAATAAAAAGGTTAAGAAGAAACATTGAGTTAAAAGTTTTATTCATTCAACATCTCACATTACAAATATTTAAAAATTATATGCATACTGGTATAAATAGTCATTTGCAAACTATTTAATAACATTAATTTTCACTAGCACTTCAACAAATGAACTCTTTAAAAAAAGTAACTTGTGTTATATAACTTAGAGTAGAACATACAAAAATATGAACTTAAACGTGAAAATGACTTTAATAAAAAATGAATTACCCTTATTTAAAATGCTATAATAAATACTACAACCTCCCCATACACAGTAAAAACTATATGGAAATTCAGCCAAGTAGTACAATTAACTGACATACTTAAATAACTTTTCCTTCTGATAATATGAGCAATACATTGGGGGAAAAACATATTAGGGATTAGTAAAAACTAGACACCCACTTGCTAAAAGTTTCACTTCCAAAAAATATAACAAAAAAATCTGATGAAAATTATAAAAACTAATTATACTTTAAAATTTAAAAATATAAAAAATAAAACAGTTGAATACAATATTGTCCCAATTCTTACAATGCTATCACAGTAGCTTTAAAATAAGATAATAAAATAAAGCAAATGACCAAAACCTTTTATTCCATTTTTTTAAAAATAATCTCAAATTTACATTAGTAGAAAGATTGATTTCTGATTCTTTTCTTTAGAAACACCAGCAAGAAAGAGGATTTACTAGAACAGTAGAAAATGACATTTTTAAATGTCTGCAATTAAAAACAAAGAATTACACTGCAAAGATCTTCCAGAAGTCTGAAATAGGTATTGCACATAACTTGAAGTTAACTTGCCACAATTCATCACATTCAAGTTTTAAATCACCTTTTAACAGAAGGTTTTAACTCTTCAAAAACAAAAGGGGTGAATTATCAAGTCTTTCCAACAGCATCCTTATAAAACGCTAAATTCATTCACTGCAAGTTTTAAATTTGCATTCTGCAGAGGTCTGTGTATGGAGAAGTATATACTATACCAAAAAGCACGGGGCAGTGGGGTTCCTTTACATATAAAATAATCAGAAACACTTTATTTTACATTGCAAAAATAACCATGTAATTACTCTGTAACTACATTGTAAATACATGGCCAGTGCCATGCTAGTGTGAGAAAACTACATGCTTATTAACCCCTTTGCAAATTGAAGTGATACCCTAAGACTGGTAACCTAATTCCATGTTAATCATGTTCGGAGCTACATGGTAACCCCAACTACAAATCCCATGTAATCAGGCGGACATGTCATCACTATTTAAGTACAGAGTAATGTATATAATTGTTTATGCCCTGTAAATCGAAGTGTAACCAAATAATCTGTAAACACGCTTGTCACACAATCACAAGTGAATATTAGTAGAATAACAATTTCTTACATTAGTCATGCATACTAACATTACATGCCTGCCACTTAGCAGGCTCTCTTTTATTCTTTAAATATAATTTAAAAGAGCAGACACATTTCTGCATCAAACACCTAACATCAATTTTTTATTAATATTAAAAATGGCTAAACATTCACCAAAAACGTCTGCATTTGTGTATAATTTTTAAAAACTTAGTAAGAAGCGGTAGACAATTTTGATGTTTCTTTAAATTTCTACACTATATTTATGCATTTAAATTTCATGGGTCTAAAGACAGTGTCATTTGTCACTTTCATGCTTTTCTTCTTTAATTCTCAACTTTACATATACTATTTCTTAAATTATACGTACACCAAATACCTGGTGCTGGGCTAAGATGTTTAAGCAACATGCTTTCTTTTCTCTGCAGATTCTAAAATAGCATTGCCAGTGCACAACATCCATAATTCAAAATGTATGCAGAGCACTGAAATGTATAAAAAGCAGAATATAAGAAAATAAAATTTATTAAAATTATTTATATTAAAAAATGAAGTATATGAAGATCTCTCAGTAATAAAAGTACAAAAAGCTACTCTTTGCAATATGAAAAATTGAGGTATTGCATAAAGAGATATCCCGTCAGTGAAAAGTGTGCCTAAAAATGCTCACTGTTGGAAAAACAAGATATACAAAAGTAGTGCATAACAAATATACATTATGTGCATGACAAAATAAGTTAGCTACAAAAACACTGTACCGAAATTCAGCAGGTCATGTACAAAGGGAAAATTATTATTCAAAGCTAGTTCTCAAACAGTGTTATTTCTTGTAATGGTAACCCATCTCACCTGTTTACTGGGTAGGATCGGCACAATAGCACACCCCAAGCCACCTACAAGCGTTAAAAAAATTAAAGGAACATTCCAACTAGAATTATGTACTTCAGAGAAAAAAAAGTCCCTGACAATCTACACAAGAGCACTCTGCATTTGCATTACTGTTGTCAATATTTTCAGGGATTTCATTAAAAGCAGCTCCCTTTCTATACTTGACTAGTAGACAGCAAATGTCTCCATTTTGACCTTTGGAACTTGGTAAGGTATAGTTCATTAAAGCCTGTATTGAAAATAAAAACTGCTTCTCATAAAGATAAGCTGGGCCGGGGGAAGGGGACGAGAGGGGCCGACAAAGGCTTTTAACGGAGCAGGGGTTTCCCAAGCAGTGCCGAGGCAAGTCTTTGGTTTGAGAGAATCTAGGATGGTACCGTGCCGCTCGGGCAGTTCAGAAGATTGCCACTAAATCTGTTTGTTTGCAACACTGCTAAATAATCGTTTGAGAAGCTGGCCGGGGCATTAGTTCAAAAGTAATAGAAATAATTTTCAGAACTACTCCTTCATTCACTATTTCAAGCTAAACCCCTGCACCCACTCTTTATCATTCAGTTAACATGTACTGTGTTAATGCTTCTCAAGGTAGAACTTATTTATAATAAAGCAGGCATTAACTTAGCAATGTTGGCACTTCAAATACCTGTGTTTCTTTATTTCCCCATGTTAAGTTCTGAAGAGGTGGAATCTTAGTTGGGAATCTTTCTACAGGAAGAGTAAGAAAGGCATATGCACGCTTGCCCCATTT
Source organism: Charadrius vociferus (assembly GCF_000708025.1). Taxonomy (NCBI): domain Eukaryota; kingdom Metazoa; phylum Chordata; class Aves; order Charadriiformes; family Charadriidae; genus Charadrius; species Charadrius vociferus. The sequence continues at coordinate 1,814,486 of NW_009647748.1, read as the reverse complement.
CATGCACAAATTCAGAAAACAGTGCAAAACGAGTCTTGGAAACGACGTAGGTTCATGCCTTCTGTTACAACTAAGTTAGAGGGTATTTAAAACTAACTTTACGTCCAAGATGGGAAACGAATAAGCAGCCAATTTTAGTTTGTGTGACGCAATGGAATATCAAAACTCGAGTAAAAATCAGTGATATCCTTGAGGTATCTTTAGGTTTTCTACTTTTTCACGTCAAAATGGAGAGCAAAGGCTGGCCCCTGATGAATGTTAGTATATTAGGATATAGAGTTATATATAGCCATCAAAAATAAAATCTATATATTTATCCTTCAGGAGAGGAAATGCCAGTTAACTAGTTGTCATTACTCTAGCTTTGGTAGGATTTCTAGGGCTGTAACGAGACAACTGAGTTCTCTTCAAGAAAATAAAAAGTGCACTCCCCCCTCAGTAGTAACTTTACTCAACTTTTACATTCAGGAATTCTTAAAATGTAATCATTTTGATGAAAATATAGTAAGCTCTGCCTATCTCATTAGTAATTTGGATGTGGGTGGTAGTCAGAGGCACGGTCCGAGCACATACCGAGCTAAAATTTCAGCCTCAAAAACCTTAACAGATTTTTAAATAAAGATCATTATTATAATGCTGCTTCAACTTTGCTCATGCATTTTTGTTGCTTTAAACATGCTCTTTCCTGTTGGTAGGTAAATGCTAACTTCATCTGGTGCTGGAAAAATCCGAAGTCGAAACAAAAAGAGAGGCAAAAACAGGCTTCCCTGGGGGAAAAGTGTCAGAACAGACTGATAGTGTTATTGTTACGCGGTTATTTTAATAAAAGTATTCTTACGTTCTTTATTAACAATAATTTAATTAAAAAAACAAAATACTCTATTGTTTCAATTCTCTTTTCTTAATATTTTTCTCTCCTCTAAGAAAATGTTGCATGAAATTAAGTGTTCTCTCGGTAGTAAAGACAAGAGAATGCAACTCACTTGCAACATGTTATCGATACGAAAAGGAGTTCCCAATACAGTTTTCAATGACAAGATTCTACAAAATACCCATATTATAGGTCATTCTTTCATTATACTATTGTTAAATTACAGACTACTACAAAAGGACATGCTATGTTGTATAAGAGAAAGGGTAGGGTGGGGTAGGGACAATCAGGATGACAGAAGAGTGCACTTAATTTGAGGCCTGCATATGAGCACTGCAGTGATCATTTAGTTCCAGCGGAATGAAATATGTCTTGGGCGATCTCCTCCCTCCTTCACCAGGGGCTTGTGGAATTCCCTGCCAGCGCGTGAATGGATAGCAGCCCAGCAATATTCACAGTAATACTGCAGACAGGTAACATTAGCACAGAAAAATGGAGCAAATTTTCCACCGCAACGGGCCCCCTGACATTCATCACAAAGCTGATCATCCAAGACATATGGCTTAACTTCCACCTGTATTCAGAAAATGAGAAGAAAGTTTACAATTCTTAATAACAATGTAGATAACGACAATTCCACACTATTTACTGTATGTATTCTAGCAGCACTGCGATCACAGTTCTGTACTAGGGAACATCACACAAGAATTTTCCCCCTCATTACCCATGATCATCGTCATTAAACGCCCAAAGCTACAGGCACTTGAGAACAATCCTGCTCGTGCTGTTCTCCTTGGTCATGAAAAAAACCCCAGAAACCAATGCTGACCAGCAGTATCACATGTGCTGTCGCCGCTTTACAGACAGGACCAATCAACCTACTGTCACAGAACTGATACACAGATTCACATCAAAACCCTGCAGAATTCGGGGGGGGTATTTTTAAGCACGGTGATGCACAGTTAAGCTCCTACCCTTTCAGGGAGGAATGTAAACTGTTTACACAACACTGTAACTGCAGATTAAATATGCACGTGGTCTGCAAATTTCAATGTCTGCATTTCCAACTTTAAAAAATTTCATTTATTATCTTAATAAACAGCACATTTCTGTTTTCTTTTTCTGTGGCTTAGTCCTCTCAGCAAAAGGAAACCTACCTAATCTCATTGGGATCAAATGAGAAGCTTAAAATGGGTCTGACAGCCACCTACGCTGTTGGCATTAAGGGCCAGATGATGAGCAGTAATTCAGCACAGCAGACAAGAAAGGAGAAGAAAAATTTCTTCAAGTTCTTAACTGATAATGACTCACAGGAACTTACCAGCTGGTGCTCCAAGGATACATCTCCACTGCAACATCTGCAGGCTACGAGCTTAT